>NW_026712172.1:15408247-15510747 GCF_030504385.1 Musca domestica
AAGCATTGTACAGTACATTTTTCAGCTGTTGTTGCTGCTGCTACAGCTCCATCCAACCGGCATGCAACAGAATGCAGGCAACCTAACTTACAACCGAACGACAATCAGACCTGCCAACCAACGCCTGTGCATCTCAGCGGCCCACATTAGCAATCAATTAGCGGCAGAGGAAACAGTGTTTTTTTTTTTTCAAAAAAAAAAAAAATATATATATATATATATATTCCATAGGTCTACTTTATCCAACGGATAAGGATAAAAAAATTATCCATAAATTATGTTTTTTATCCAGCACAAAAAAAAAATTAGATTATCTATGTCGATTATCCACGATATCCGAAGGACATAAATTACCTATCCGCTTTATCCAAGGGACAGTAAATATTTATCCCCATTATCTGAGGGCGAATAGCAATTATCCGAATTATCAAAACAATAGAAATTACTTATTCTGGTTATCCGAGACAGAAATCCGCGTTATCCAAAATAAAGAATACTTTTTATCCACATCGTCCAAGGTCAAATAATTATTATCCATCTTCCCAAAGGATAGAAAATAATGCGGAAATCGTTGAAAATGCGGAAATCCTCGTCATCCGAGCACTGAAAATTTTTATCCTCGTTATCCGAGGGTAAATAAAAATTATCCACTTTAACCAGGAGCTAGAAAATAAATATTTACGTTAGTCAGAATACACAGATACATTATCCACGTATCCGAGTTCTAATATCATTTGGTCAAGTTTTCTAAGTGACTTAAATTTTTTATCCACATTATCCGAAAACAAATAACAATTATCCACGTTTTTCGTAGGACTGAAAAAATGTATCAGCGTTATCCAAAAACCAGCAAAAATTATCCAAGTTATTCGAAGGACATAAAGTAATTATCCATGTTATCCTAAGGCACCTATCAGAAGGACAGAAATTATTTATCAACGTCACCCCTGGTCACCTAGGCTTTATCCACGTTATTCATAGCCCAGAAATTAATTATCCATCTTATCCAAAAAAAAAACAGAAGTTATTTAATCACCTTATCCCAGGGCACCTATGATTTATCTACTTTATCCAAAAGACAGATATCCATTATCCACATTATCAAAAAGAGAGAAATAAATTATCCAAGTTATTCGAAGGACATAAATTAATTATCCATGTTATCCTAAGGCACCTATCAGAAGGACACAAATTATTTATCCACGTAAACCCTTGTCAGCTAGGATTTATCCACGTTATTCATAGTCCAGAAATTAATTATCCATCTTATGCAAAAAAAAAAAAAAAAAAAAAAAAACATAAGTTATTTAATCACCTTATCCCAGGGCACCTATGATTTATCCACTTTGTCCAAAGGACAGAAATCCATTATCCACGTTATCAAAAAGAGGGAAATAAATTATCCAAGTTATCCGAAGGACATAAGTTAATTATCCACGTTATACAATGACATATTCTGGTTATCCGATACAGAAATCTACATTCCGCGTTATCCAAAAGAAAGAATAATTTTTATCCACGTCCTCCGAGGCCAAATAATTATTATCCACGCACCCACAGGATAGAACACAAGTAAAAAAGCTGTAAGTTCGGCCGGGCCGAACTTTTAATACCCTCCACCATTTGGTACAAATTTGGCAATTTCCAAAAAAAAAATCCGTTAAAAATTCTGTTAAAATCTTAAAAATACCGAATGCCTATCCGACGACGTGGACCAGCGTAGGCAACTTTTGTCATAACTTATTACAATATTTAAATGCGAAACTTGAAGAAAAATCTGTTTATAATGTCGCTAAAATCATCAAAATACCAAATATCGGGGGTACGGTATATGGGGGCTGTACGAAGACGTGGACCTACATGGCTCATTTTTTGACTTAGGATGTAGTATCCGTTACGAACTTCAAATGCCAAATTTGAAACAATTCCGGTGAATAATGTCGCTAAAATCATCAAAATACCGAATATCAGAAGGTACCGTTATATGGGGGCTATATGATAACTTGGAACTACATGGCCCATTTACGAACTTAACCTGCTTACTGGCAAAATATACATGTGTGCAAAATTTTAGCCTTCTATCTCAATTCGTTCGAAAGATAGCGTGATTACAACAGACAGACAGACGGACAGACAGACAGACGGACATGGCTAAATCGTCTTAGAATTTTATTTGTTGGGTCTGACATGAGTATTTCGAGGAGTTACAAACGGAATGACAAAATTAATGTACCCTCCAAAGTATGGTGGAGGGTATAAAAATTATTCACGTTATCGAAAATGCAGAAATCTGCGTTATCCGAGCACTGAAAATATTTATCCTTGTTATCCGAGGGCAAATAAAAATTATCCGCCTTAACCAAGGGATAGATAGAAATATTTACGTTAGTCAGAATACACAGATACATTATCCAAGTTATCCGAGTTATAATATCATTTGGTCAAGCTTTCTAAGGGACCTAAATTATTTATCCAGATTATCCGAGAACAAATACCAATTATCCACGCTTTTCAAAGGACAGAAAATATTTATCAGCATTATCCAAAAACCAGAAAAAATTATCCAAGTTATCCGAAGGACATAAATTAATTATCCAATCTATCCTAAGGCACCTATCACCTAGGATTTATCCACGTTATTCATAGCCCAAAAATAAATTATCCATTTATTCCAAAAAACAGAAATTATTTAATCACCTTATCCCAGGGCACCTATAATTTATCCACTTTGTCCAAAGGACAGAAATCCATTATCCACGTTATCAAAAAGAGGGAAATAAATTATCCAAGTTATCCGAAGGACATAAGTTAATTATCCACGTTATACAATCAAAGGGAAGAAATTATTTATCCACGTTACCCCTGGTCACCTATGCTTTATTCACGTTATTCATAACCCAGAAATGAATTATCCATCTTATCCAAAAGGCAGAAGTTATTTAATCACCTTCTCCCAGGGCACCTATAATTTATCCACTTTGTCCAAAGGACAGAAATTCATTATCCACGTTATCAAAAAGGGAGAAATAAATTATCCACGTTATCCGAAGGACATAAATTAATTATCCATGTTATCCTAAGGCACCTATCAGAAGGACACAAATTATTTATCAACGTTACCCCTGGTCACCTATGCTTTATCCACGTTATTCATAGCCCAGAAATTAATTATCCATCTTATCCAAAAGACAGAAGTTATTTGATCACCTTTTCCCAGGGCACCTATAATTTATCCACTTTATCCAAAAGTCAGAAATTAATTATCCATCTAACCCAAAAATACAGAAATTATTTATCCACGTTATCCCAGAAAACCTATAATTTATCCATGTTATCCAAAGGTCAGGTATTTATTATCCACGTTATCCTAAGGCACTTATCATTTATCCACTTTCTCCAAAAGACAAAAATTATTTATCCACGTTATCCTACCGACATAAACTAATTATCCACGTCAAACAGAGGACAAAAAATATTTATCCACGTTACCCACAGGAATTATCCGTGTCATCTGGATGACGCAGACAGAAATTATTATCCATTCAGAAATTATTTATCCATTTCACCGGAGAACAAATATCAACTATCTACCTTATCCAAATAACACAAACTATTTATCCGCTTTATCCAAAGGACCGAAAATAATAATTAATATCCGAGAACAAATATTATTCAAAAGGCAAAAATTATCCACTTCAAACAAAGGACAGAAATTATTTTTTGACGTTATCCAAAGGACCGAAACTAATTATCCGCATTATCCAGAGGACTATGCACGTTATCCAAAGTACACAAAATATTTATCCTCGTTATCCAAATGATATATACCAATTATCCATGCTATCCAAAGGACAGAAACGTATTATTCGCCTTATCCAACAAATAAAATATGAACTATCCACGTTATCCAAAGGTCAGCGCCATTCAAGAAAAAATAACAATTATCCACGTTATCCAAAAGACAGAAATAAATTATCCAAAGCACGGAACTTTATTATCCACGTTATCAAACCGGCATAAACTAATTATCCCTCACCTATCAGAAGGGCACAAATTATTTATCCACGTTACCCCTGGTCACCTATGCTTTATCCACGTTATTCATAGCCCAGAAATTAATTATCCATCTTATCCAAAAGACAGAAGTTATTTAATCATCTTATCCCAGGGCACCTATAATTTATCCACTTTATCCAAAGGACAGAAATTAATTATCCATCTTATCCAAAAATACAGAAATTATTTATCCACGTTATTCCAGAAAACCTATTATATATCCATGTTATCCAAAGGTCAGGCATTTATTATCCACGTTATCCTAAAGCACTTATCATTTATCCACATTATCCAAAAGACAGAAATTTTTTATCCACATTATCCTAAAGCACCTATCATATTATCCACATTCTCCAAATAACAGCAATTAATTATCCACGTTATCCAACCGGCATAAAGTAATTATCCAAGTCAATCAAAGGACAAAAAGTATTTATCCACGTTATCCAAAGAAATTATCCGTGTTATCCAGATGACATAAATTATTTATCCATGTCATCGGAGAGCAAATATCAACTATCCATGTTATCCAAAGAAGACAAACTATTTATCCGCGTTATCCAAAGGACAGAAAATAATTATTCGCGTTATCCGTAATCCACGTTGTTCAAAAGGCAACAATTAATTAGTCACATTATCCAACCGACATAAGCTAATTATCCACTTCAAACAAAGGTCAAAAATTATTTATTGACGTTATCCAAAGGATCGGAACTGATTATCCGCATTATCCAGAGGACTCGTGGAGGAGGAGAATTCGTGGATCTGTACAGACAATTTTCCGTCTTGGGCTATAGCATCCATTACGAATTTCAAATACCAAATTTGAAACAATTCCGATGAAGAATGTCACCAAAATCATAAAAATCCCGAATATCGCGGGGTACCGTTATATGGGGGCTATATGAAGACGTGGACCTGCACAGACAATTTTCTGTCCTAGGCTGTAGTATCCATTACGAACTTCAAATACCAAATTTGAAACAATTTCGGTGAATAATGTAGCTTAAATCATCAAAATATCGAATATCGGGTGGTACCGTTATATGGGGGCTATACGAAGACGTGGACCTGCACAGACAATTTTCTGTCATGTGCAGTAGCATCCATTACGAACTTCAAATACCAAGGTTGAAACAATTCCGGTGAATAATATCGCTAAAATAATCAAAATTCCGAATATCGGGAGGTACCGTTATATGGGGACTTTACGAGGACGTGAACCTGCACAAACAATTTTCTGTCTTAGGCTGTAGCATCCATTACGAATTTCAAATATTAAATTTGAAACAATTGCGTTGAAATATATCGACAAAATCATTAAAATACCGAATATCGGGAGGTACCGTTATATGGGGGCTATACGAAGACGTGGACCTACATGGCCCATTTTCTGTTTTATACTGTAGTATCTTTTACGAACTTCAAATGCAAAATTTTAAACAATTCCGGTTAATAATGTCGCTAAAATCATCAAAATACCGAATATCGAGATGTACCGTTATATGGGGGCTATACGACCACGTGGATCTGCACGGACAATTTTTAGTTATAGGCTGTAGTATCCATGACGAACTTTAAATACAAAATTTGAAACAATTCCGGTGAATAATGACGCTGAAATCATCAAAATACCGAATATCGGGAGATACCGTTATATGGAGGCTATACAAAGACGTGGACCTGCTGAGACAATTTTCTGTTTTATGCTGTAGTATCTATTACGAACTTCAAATACCAAATTTGGAACAATTTCGGTGAATAATGTTCCTAAAATCATCAAAATACCAAATATCGGAAGATACCGTTATATGGGGGCCATACGAGGACGTGAGACTGCACAGACAATTTTCTGCCATAGGCTGTAGTATTCATTACGAACTTCAAATACAAAGTGGGAAACAATTCCGGTGCATAATATCGCTAAAATTATCAAAATACCGAATATCGGAAGGTACCGTTATATGGGGGCTATACGAAGACCTGGACCTACATAGACAATTTTCTGTCACAGACTGTAGTTCCCATTACGAACTCTAAATGCGTAATTTGAAACTACTGCGGTAAATAATGACGCTAAAATCATCAAAATACCGAATATTGGGAGGTTCCGTTATATGGGGGCTATGCGAAGACGATGACCTGCACAGACAATTTTCTGTCATGTGCAGTAGTAACCATTACGAACTTCAAATACCAAATTTGAAACAATTAAAGTTATCAAAATACCGAATATAGGGAGGTTCCTCTCGGCTCGTATTAATCGACAGAATAAATGCCGAATATTATAGTGAAAATATTCTGAAGAGTGTATTAAAGCCTTGGGCAGGCAAACATTTTGACCACAGACCTTGGACATTCCAACAGGACTCAGCACCATCGCATTCAGCACACGCCACCCAAGAATGATTACAAAATGAGGTTCCTCGATTCATTTCCAGCACGCAATGGCCACAAAAATCTCCGGATACCAATCTGTTGGACTATTGTGTGTAGAGTATTTTGAAAAGCAAGTTTGGCACTAAAAACTACCAAAGTGTTGATCACTTCAAGCATGTGCTTCGTCGGGAATGAGCCAAAATACCGCAGAGCAACATTGGGACAGCGTGTGACGGTTTCATTGGCCGTTTGAAGACCATAATTCGTGCCAAAGGTGACCAATTCGAACAAATCTAAACTTATTCTAAAATTTGATGCTATTTCCGATATTTTTCGCTTTCATTCATACTATGGTGGAGGGTATAAGAATTGTCAAATTTTATGTCCTTCATACCACTGTCTTCATTCCACACCATTTGCATACACATACACCCATACATACAAACTCACACACACACAGTCGCAATATATAACCAACACTTTTATGATGAATTGCTTGCAATTCTTTATTGGGCATTAAGCTCCAATTATTTATTCTTTTTTTTTCCTCCATGAAAATTGCAAAAATTTCCATTGTCTTTCGGAGCTGCATTGAATTTTTCACAATTTGTTTGTGCGGACGCCTCGGCGGTGGCAGTTTGTTGGCAATTACAATTTCGTAATTAAGTAATTTAAAATTAACAACGAAAAATGAAAACAAATGGGAAATTGTCAATGGAATAGAATGACTGCAGGAAATTTTTTGGTTTAAAATAAATTTAAGAGAGTAACTGAAAAGTTACTAAAAATTAAAGGGTCTTTATTTCCTTCCTTCCTTCATTCTTGAGCAAAATATTTCCATTGAATCTCCACTGCAAAAATCTAATGTCGAAAAACTCAGATTTCCAAGCATTTTACTCCCATCCACCCGATCAGACGCTGTTTTCAACGTCCTCTGTAAGTGTTTAAGTGTTAGTTAAGCTCGACTATTTACAGGCACTCAAGCTATTTGCATTCCACTTTACTAGCAACAAAAACAAACAAGGGAATTATCCTTAGTCTCTTCAGAAGAGAACAGAACAGACATACGACTACAACATGGTGGAACATTCGAACATACAGGCAATCAAGCGCTTAGACACTTAATTTGCATAGAAACATGTTGGAGCCGTACATGTGTGTATTAGGGTGGGTAGAGACAAATTTTAAACTATAGAAAATACCAATTCGGATGAGGAATACAAAAAAGAATGGGATGCACATTTTACCCGTTTTATCGAAATGCAGACTAGAAATCGTTATCCTAATACAATAAGGGGTCTATATACGTTCTCAAAATATAAGAAGTTGTCTATCCACTTTGTCCAAACACAAATTTCTAAGGAAAGGTCAAAAGTCGGGCGGACCCGACTATATGATACCCTACACCACTATGCGCATATAGTAGAGCTCCCGTAACAAAAAAGTTTATTTTGCGAATTTATGTGGAGTAGATCTTACCAGCTATGAACCTTATTTGAATGCGTATCATAACCTTGGAGTACTCACAATTAGGGAACTACTCGTATATCCAACTCTGAATCGACTTTTAACAAATTCGACGGAAGCTTTTATGCCTCTAGTACCAAAAAAACATTGCCGTATGGTGCATGATACGACTTCAATAAAGATTACATCAAAATATATTTATTCGAGCAACAGATATACCGAACAGAGTTTCGCCAAATGGAATAATTCGGTTGTATATGAAACATGTAAAAAAACATTAAGTTCGGCCGGGCCAAACTTTTAATACCCTCCACCTTAGGGTAAAGGAAACATTAGAGCCCATTTGACCCACATATACCAATTTTTAGACATATTTATAGGAAAATGTGCCATATATCATCAAAATACCGAATATCGGGAAATACGGGTCCTATACAAAAACGTGGACCTATACATACAGTGTTTCGCTAAAAGAGCTAGAACCCATTAAGACCAACAAATACCAAATTCTAAACAAATCCGCGAAGAAATGTGGCAAAAACCATTAAATTACTGAATATCGTGAGGTACCGTTATATGGGGACCATACCAACACGTGGACCTATAATTACAATGATTCGCCACACGAACTGGGACCCATTATGACCTACAACTACCAATTTTCAGAGAAATTCGTGAAAAAATGTGGCAAACATAATCAAAATACCAAATATCGGGAGGTACCTTTATAGGGGGGCTATACCAAAGCGTGGACCTATACACGCAATGTTTTTCCAAACGAACTGGGACCCGTTATGAGAAAATGTGAACCTGCACAGACAATTTTCTGTCATAGGCTGAAGTATCCATTGCGAACTTCAAATACCAAATTTGAAACAACTCCGGTGAATAATGTCGCTAAATCTCAAAAATGCCGAATATTGGGAGGTACCGTTATATGGGGGCTGTACGAAGGCGTGGTCCGGCAATGGCAATTTTCTGTCATGGGCTGTAATATCCATTACGAACTTCAAGTACCAAGTTTTAAACAATTCCGGTGAATAATGTCGCTAAAATCATCAAAATACCGAATATCGGGAGGTACCGTTATATGGGGACTGGGGACAATTTTCTGTCTTATGCTGCAGTATCTATTACGAACTTCAAAAAACCAATTTGAAACAATTCTGGTTAATAATGTCGCTAAAATCATCAAAATACCGAATATGGGGAGGTAACGTTATATGGGGGCTATACCAAAACGTGGACCTACATGACCCATTTTCAATACCAAAATTCGTGCAGACATAATACACATTTGAGTAAAGTTATATCAACCTACTTCAATTCGTTCGGAAGCTAAAGTGATTTCCACAGATAGACAGACGGATAGACGTACGGACATCGTTAAATCGACATAGAATTTTATGCTGATCAAGAATATATATACTTTGTGGGTCTAAAATATATATTTCGAGGTGTTACAAACGGAATGACAAACTTAATATACCCTCAATAAAATCTATCTAATTTGGGCTGATAACCGCAAAATCGGATAAGGATGTGTGTCGTAAATATATAAAAATCTTAACAGATCTCGCTAAAATTTGGCAGAGGCATTTTCGGGCTGCATATGATGTCCGTTATCAAATATCATTGTTGTGGAGTGAATATTACGCATGTGAGGGACTTTAACACCAAATCGGATGAAACATGAAGATCTGAACCGATTTTCACCAAAATTTGAAGTACTTGCTTTTAGGCTAAATTCCGTCGGATGTACCAGAATTCAGTCAATTTGAGCTGATATTAGGTACTTGGTGCACAATTACCCCAAAAACGGCTGAAGATATATGAACCGAACTTGACAAAATTTGAAACTCTTATTCAAGAGCTGTATTTGGTGTCCGGTATCACATATCATTGCTGTGTAGTGTATATTAGGCATGAGAGGGACTTTAGCATCAAATCGATAAAAATATAGAGGGTGAAATAAAAAAACTGCAACCACTCGTCCGACAGTTCATTATATTGTTTACACGCGTACAAAAGCATTTTGGTGAGAATTTTCCAGAAGAAAAGTTATTCGTGACGGAATTCAAGGGTGATAGGGTGACTTCTTTATATTTGGCTGGAAAATCACAGATGGCTATCGTTAGAGAACCCCAGCATTTAAATGTGCATAAATCTTTTGTGTCTCGTAAAATCGCTCCTTACCGTGATATTGGTAGCGTAGCCGACCGACATTAAGGAAGTGGACGGAAGAAAAACAGCAACATCACCAGAAATGGTTCGAAAATTAAAGAAGCGACTTGATGGAAATCCACGTCGCAGTAGCTGAAAAATGGCTCGTGAGCTGAACATATCGCAATACTCCATACGGCAAATATTTAAAAATGAACTCGGGGTAAAGCCATTGAAATTCCAATTCCAAAAAGTGCAAGAACTTACACCGCAACAGAAAGAAAATAGACTCAAAAAACCTAAAGAGTTGCTTCACTTGCCCGAAAGTGGTGAATCTCCGAATTTGGTTTTCTCCGATGAGAAACATTCATTGTCCAGCAGTTTGTAAACAAACAAAATGATGGTGTTTACTTGTCAAAGACGTCAGGTCAGCTGAAAATGTGCACCTTCGGTTGGCCACCAGAACTTAAACGCCGGTCATGGTGATGGTGTTGGCCGCTATACTCAGAACTCAAGCGCCGGCCATGGTGATAGTGTGGGCCGCCATAACAGCCGGTGGTCGCTTTACGCTCGTATTAATCAAGCGTGGCATCAGAATAAATGCCGAATATTATAGGGAAAATATTCTGGAGGGTGTATTAAAGCCTTGGCACACAAACATTTTGGCCGCAGACCTTGGACACTCTAACATGACTCAGCAGGGTATCATATAGTCTCAGCTCGCGCCACCCAAGAATGGCTACAAAATGAGGTTCCTCGCTTCATTTCCGGCACACAATGGCCACCAAAATCTCCGGATACCAATCCGTCGAAATATTGTGTCTGGAGTATTTTGGAAAGCTAGGTTGCCACTAAAAAATACCAAAGTGTCGATCACCTCAAGCGAGCGCTTCGCCTGGAATGGGCCAAAATACCACAGAGTAACATTTGGGCAGCGTGTGACAGTTTCATTGGCCATAATTCGTGCCAAAAGTGACCAATTCGAACGAATCTAAACTTATTCTAAAATTTGATGCTATTTCCGACATTTTTTGCTTTCATTCAATAACATTTAAAAAAATGTAAAAATTATGGCATTTGACTTTGTTGCAGTTTTTTTTTATCTCACCCTGTACAATGAATATGAATTATCCGCGCTATCCAAAATTTTGTAGATTATCCACTTTATCCCTTTATACTAAAATTTCTTTCGTTATTATTCTTAAATGGAAAATTTAAAATTTATCCACCTTATCCAAATTTCCCCTACCCTACCCAACGTCACCGCTCTAGTTCTATTTTTCATGTGTCTATTTTCGAGATACCCCCCTCAAGGCATGCATCTATTTTTTTTTCTCTCTGCAGCAAATCAAATTGGCAGACTAAATTTGCCAGCTATGCATGTAAGTAAGTTTGTCTATGTATTAGTGTTATAGATTTGGTTGTTCTGGTTGTTGATGACAACATTGCCTTAAAACTTAAGTTTGGATATTGATTTTAATTGAAAAATTGTTAATTTTCCAAAAACCAACGAGGGGCAGGCGCACAAAGACACACACACTTACAAAGAAAGAAAGTGTATGAGACATATGGAGTAATGGAAAGTTAGAGAGAGAGAGAGAGAGTGGGGGAGAGGAGTAAAGCAAGCTCAGACAGCTAGAGATTTTTGAACTCATGAAAAGTTGTGTACGCAGAGGCTATAAGAGAGGGAAAGAATGAAGTTAGGATATGTAATGTTATGTTGTGAAACTTCTTACGAAAATTCCGCACACTTGTTATTCAGAATGAGACGTCTGTTTATTGTTATACCCTCCATCATTCTATGGAGGATATATTAACTTTGTCATTCCATTTGAAACTCCTCGAAATATTCGTTATAGTCCTTACAAAGTATAGATATCCTGGACTAGCGTAAAATTCTAACGATCTATGATCTGTCTGTCGGATGTAATCATGTTATCTTTCGAACTGCATGCATAGTTTACCAGTAAGCAGGTTAAGTTCGCCAATGGGTCATGTCGGTCCACGTTTTGGTATATCCCCCATATAGCGGTACCTCCCGGCATTAGGTATTTTGACGTTTTCAGCAACATTATTCGTTTCAAGTTTCGTATTAGAAGATCTTAATGGGTACTACAACCTATGGCAAAAAAATTCGTATGCTGGTCTACGTCTAGATATAGTCCCCATATATCGGTTTTCATTTAAGTGGTAGTTTTCGGAATTTTTTTGAAATTTTTTAAGTTCCTTTCAAATGGTGAAGGATATAAAAAGTTCGGCCCGGCCGATCTTAGCTGCTTTTTTAATTGTTTTAGAATCTAGTTGATTCGTTCTTAATTAAGATGGGAAGGTATATCATTTTCGCAACGACGCCTAAAAGTATGCTTTACTTTAGTACCTATAACACTGGCTTTGGCTTTGCCTAAGTTTGTAACAAGGAGAAGGAAGCGCGATAGACCCATAGTTACTTTTGAGGATTTTCATAGAATCACTTTCTGAGACGATTTATGCATGTCAGTGCGTCCTTCCGTCCGTCTGTCCATATATTTTGGTGAATAAAATGTTGGTCGCATTTATTATCCTTTTGGAGATGAAATTTTCCAGACAATATTTGTTTGACCCAAAGACGAGTGCTATTGAAATTGGTGAGAATCGGTTCAAATTTAGATATAGCTTATATTTATATCTTCAACCGATTTCGGGTTATTTGTGCACTAAATGGCCAACATTAGTCCAAATGACGTGAATTTTGGCACGTCGGACCGAATTCAGTCTAGAAGCAAATACATCAAATTTGGTGAAAATCGGTTCAGATATACCTATAGCTCCCACATATATGTTTCATCCAATTTGGTGTTTAAGTCCCCGTATAATTTATAGAGCTCAAAAGTAGCTCTGTCAAATCTTATCGAGATTGGATCAGATTTGGATATACAGGGTTGCCCATATTCGACGGACCCATCTGGCAACGTCATAGCTTTTGACAGAGATGTCACATCGCTTAATGACATACCGCGTTTGAAGCGTCAGTCCAAGCAGATTTTTACCATGAACCAATACACGCCCCGCGAGCGCTCTGAAATAGTTGAAATTTACATTCAACAGAAGAAGTGAATTGTGAAAACTCAACGTGCTTTTAAAACATTAAAAAATGTGAGAAGTGCTCGTCGCTCGTCGATTGGAATGGGCCCAAAGAGTCATAGGTCCGTCGAATATGGGCAACCCGTATTCGTAATATCAGCCCAAATTTAATAGATTTTTTTTATATTCAACGGAATTTCTATTCGAAGTCATACCATGCACTATATAGGATGTGATAAAAATCTGCAACAAAATCACACGCCATAATTTTTATTTTTGTTTTTTTGATTTTATTGAATTAAAGCAGAAAACGTCGGAAAATAGCATCAAATTTTAGAATAAATTTAGATTTGTTCGTATTGGTCACATTTGAAACGAATTATGGCCTTCAAACAGCCAATGAAACCGTCACACGCTGTTCGAATGGTGCTCTGAGGTATTTTGGCCCATTCCCGGTGAAGCGCTTACTTGAGGTGATCGACACTCTGGTATTTTTTAGTGCCAACCTTGCCTTCCAAAATTGGTATCCGGAGATTTTAGTGGCCATTATGCGCTGGAAATGAAGCGAGGAACCTCATGTTGTAACCATTCTTGGGTGGTGCGTGAAGAGTCCTGTTGGAATATCCAAGGTCTGCGCCCAAAATGTTTGCGTGCCCAAGGCTTTAATACACCCTCCAGAATATTTTCGCGATAATATTCGGCATATATTCTGATGCAACGGCCGATTAATACGAACGGAGAGCGACCATCGGCTGTTATGGCGGCCCACACCATCATCATGGCCGGCGCTGGAGTTCTGAGTTATGGGGGCCAACCGAAGGTGCACGTTTTCAGCTGACCTCTTTGGCAAGTAAACACGATCATTTTGTTTGTTTACAAACTGCTGGTCAACGAATGTTTTCTCATCGGCGAGAACCAAATTCGTCAGCTCAACACTTTCGGCCAAGCGAAACAACTCTTTAGCTCTTTTGAGTCTATTTTCTTTCTGTTGCGGTGTAAGTTCTTGCACTTTTTGGAATTTCAATGACTTTACCCCGAGTTCATTTTTCAATATTTGCCGAATGGAATATTGCGATATGTTCAGCTCACGAGCCATTTTTCGGCCAATGCGGCGCGGGTTTCGATCAAGTCGCTTCTTTACTTTTCGAACCATTTCTGCTGATGTTGCTGTTTTCTTCCGTCCACTTCCTTGACGCCGGGCTACGCTACCAATATCACGGCCCGGTAACGAGCGATGGTACGAGACACAAAAGACTTATTCACATTTGAATGCTGGAGTGCTCTAACGATAGCTAAAACTTGTGGTTTTCCAGCCAAATATAAAAAGATCACACTGTCCCGTTTGAATTCCATCACGAATAACTTTTTTTCTGGAAAATTCTCACCAAAATACTTTTGTACCCTTGTAAACAATATAATGAGCTGTCACTGAAATAATTTTAGCAGCTGTCGGATGAATGGCTTAGAAATGACAGCAGTCTGAAGTTGGTTGCAGTATTTGTTTATTGTTTTTTTTTTTTTTTTTTTTGTTAGGTCTAAAATTATTATTTCGATGAGTTACAGACGGAATAACGGTATAAAACGGTACAAAAATTTTAATTAAATTTCCTTTCAATAAATATTCGAATTTCCCATTTATGGAGTTGAACAAATTTTCCAAAGTCGGAAGTTCTCATTTTCGACTTCCTGATCCAGGCATACAGTGGAACAAATGATTCCTTGTTACTTTTTTTCCATAAACCTTCTCCCTCATATTTTTCAGAACTTCTTCGAAATCATACCAGATTTTTGTTGTTCCTTCCAACACCACCCCTCCCACACATTAACTTTGAACTTTTCCCAGCCATTTTATTTCCAACTTATTTACTTTCGTTGTTGTTGTTGTTGCTCCAGCCAACCATGTAAATGGCAAGTCCAATTAGTGGCAGCATAACAAACAGAGAAAATATCCTTTAAAAGAGGACTTGTCATGCCGTTTATGTGGAAAATATTTTGCCAAGACATTTTTTTATGACCGAACGACCGACTGAGTTAAGCAATCATAACTGTAATGTGAATATTTGTAATTTTACAACTCCATGTAGACACACAAACACACACACACCCACACACAAATGTGTACGAATGTGTGGGTATGGTGTTGTAAACTTCCCAAATAACCAGTTCAGTTTCCTTGAACTTATAGCTCATTGCCAACATCATTGATTGTCAAGAGGAATGATATGTAGACTTGAAGAAACTATGTGTTAAATTCCATGGTATTTAATAATGAATCATTTTTGGTTCAGCAAATGTAGAGAGAAAAAATGTTAATAACGCAAATATCCACATAATTGCCCTGTTCAAGATCCTGCAAGAATCTCCCTTTTTTGATATCATAAAGGAACCGAAACTAATAATTTTTATTATGTATAAAAAACAGAAATGCTGTGAATATTCTCAAAAAATTGAGCTGGACATAATTATTATTTTTTTTTTTTTTTTTTGGAATTTTTTACAAGGAACTTCTTGAAAAAATGCTCAAGATATTTGTCAAACAGACCATGAAAATATCAAATATGTCCTTCAAAATCTTTCAATTTTCCTTACAAATCGCGAACTTTTAATAATATTGTTCAATCCATAATTTCTTGTCAGAAATTTCTTACATTAAAAAAAAAAAAACCTTTCAAATGTCCTTAACAATCTCTAGGCCAGGAATTTCTTGAAAACCTTATAATCGCTATTTTCTTGTCTAACGAAACGTAAATGTAAAAAAATCATGATTTTTTTGGGGTCCATAAAAAAGATGGGAAATTTTTGATTTTTGCAGAAAGAATTCGAAAACATATTCAGGATCTATTTACAAGTCCTTGAATAAGATAAAAAACTACGATTTTTCTCGAAGTTCATATAAATAAATTTACATAAAAAATTGACCGAAAATGTTCGGACAATATATGACTTCCCGTAAGGTCTAGGAAAAGAACGCAAACAGCATATTTTCAAGCATTTTTAAGATATTTTTAAGCCTAATGGACAGTCTGACAATATTTAGACTTCGAACAAAGGTAAATGGGCCATATCGTCTTCGACATGTAGGACGTTCACCATTTGGCTCTCAATAAGAATAACCTTTTTTTGGAAAAAATATAACATGTAGAGAAAGAGCTAAGTTCGGCTGGGCCGAACATTTAATACCATCCACCATTTTGAAGGATCTTGAATAATTAAAAAAAATGCATCGATAAACACCACTTAAATTAAAACCGCTGTATGGATATACGAAGACGTGGACCTGCATAAGTAATTTTCTTTCACAGCCTGTAGTATCGATTCTGAACTTCAAAAATGAAATTTAAAACAATTGCGTTGAATAATATTGATAACATCATGAAAATACCGGATGAAAGGAGGTACCGTTATTTGTGGGATATACGAAGACGTGCACCTGCATAGACAATTCTCTGGCATAGGTTGTAGTACTCACTGCGAGCTTTAAACATTAAATACAAAACAATTATGGTAAAAAATGTCGCTAAAATCATCAAAATACCGAATATCGGTGGATGCCATTACAGGTTAAGATAACAAAATGCAACAAAGTCAAATGCCATAATTTTTACTCTGTTTTTAAATTTTATTGAATGGAAAAAAATTCGGAAATAGCATCAAATTTTAGAATAAGTTTATATTTGTTCGAATTGGTCACCTTTGGTACGAATTATGGCCTTCGAACGGCCAACCAAACCGTCAAACGCTGCCCGAATCTTGCTCTGCGGTATTTTGGCCCATTCCCGGCGAAGCGCGTGATTGAGTTAATCGACCCACACTTTGGTATCTTTTAGTGCCAACCTTGCTTTCCAAAATACTCCAGACACAATAGTCCATCGGATTGGTATCCGGAGATTTTGGTGACCATTGTCCGCTGGAAATGAAACGTGCTGAATGCGATGGTGTTGAGTCCTGCGGCCAAAATTTTTGTGTGCTCAAGGCTTTAATACACAGTCCAGAATGTTTTCGAGATAATATTCGACATTTATTCCGATGCCACGGTCGATTAATACGAGCGGAGAGCGACCATCGGCTGTTATGGCGGCCCACACCATCACCATGGCTGGCGCTTGAGTTCTGGTGACCAATCGAAGACGCACATTTTCAGCTGACCTCTTTGGCAAGTAAACACGATCATTTTGTTTATTTACAAACTGCTGGACAACGAATGTTTCCTCATCGGAGAAAACCAAATTCGGCAGTTCACCACTTTCGGCCAAGCGAAGAAACTCTTTAGCTCTTTTGAGTCTATTTTCTTTGGGTTGTGGTGTAAGTTCTTGCATTTTTTGAAATTTCAATGGCATTACCCCGAGCTCATTTCTCACGATAACTCTCGAAGGGGAGTATCCGATTTTGTCCATACTTGGTACATCGGAATATTATTATCAAACATAGATCTAGTTCGGAGATGTGAAATATCGGTCCACTCCTTCTGGCACCTCCCCCACAAAAGTTCGAAATATTTAAAGAAAATATTTTACTGCACAGAAAGAGAAATGATAATCCAATTTTGCTCCATCTTTGCAAATCCCTCCATACTATGGTGGAGGGTAAAAAAAAGGCCATTGAATTCTTGAGATACCTAGTTAATATCTGGAGATTATCTTTAATAATCTCCGTCTATTTTATAAAGGTCTATGCAAAGAAAACCCCTTCTTTTAGTTTTTGGAGGTTTAAAAAGATGAGTGCCTGGTTTTGAGCTCTTTAAAAAATTTCATCTTCAGGTCTTCTATAATATCAGTCTAGACTCTTGTTAAGATAATGTCATTCCTATAACTTGAGGATTTCTCATTTTATTTTATGTAATTCCCCTCATGTCTTATATAAAGTTTCGCACTCTAGTCATTTTGCGCTTTCTTCCTTGAGAAAGTCGTTATGTGATCATTTATGAGAGGATCGCCATTTGGTCTCCTGAAGGAAAAACTCCTGCTCCATGTTCTCTACAATTTAAATTTTTATACCCTCCACCATATATAGTATGGATGGTATATTAAGTTCGTCATTCCGTTTGTAACTCATCGAAGTAATAATTTTAGACCCTTTTAAACAAAGTACATGTCTTCTTGATCAGCGTAAAATTCTAAGACGATTTAGCCCTGTCCGTCCTTCCGTCCGTCCGTCTGTTGTAATCACGCTACAGTCGAAAGGAATTAAGATAGAAAGCTAAAATTTTGCACAGATCTCTCTTTTGCAGGCAGGTGTAGTTCGAAGATGGGCTATATCGTTCCACGATATCTTATAGCCCCCATATAACGGTACCCTCCGATATCCGGTATTTTGTTGATTTTGGCCACATTTTTCAATGGAATTATCTGAAAATTCACACAAGGAGTTCCTTGTGAGCAATTTATCCACTGAAAGGGAATTGTCTATATAGGTCCACAATATTGTATATCCCCCATATAACGATACCCCCATTTTTCAACGGAATTGTCCGAAATTCCACACTAGGAGTTCATTGTGAGAAGTTTATCCCTTGGAAGATAATTATCTATAAAGGTCCACGATAACATATAGCCCCATATAACGGTACCCCCAATGTTCGGCATTTTGATGATTTTAGCCACATATCTCAACGGAATTCTACACAAGGAGTTCTTTGTGAGTACTTTACCCCCTGAAAGAGAATTGTCTATATTGGTTCCCCCTATATCGGCATCTTCCGATATTAGATATTTTAACAGAGTTTTTAATGGATTTTATTATTTTTTTTTTTTTTTATTTGCAAATGTTCTAATTCGTTCCAAATGGTTGAGGGTATTCAAGGTTCAGCCCAGCCGAACTTACTGCTTTTTTAATTGTTTTCTCTCACTATTTTTCCCCATTTCCATTTGATGTCTATGCCTCTATACTACTCCCCTCACTCACTCGGTCTCATCTCTCTTTTCGCTTCAAAAATTTCATCCCCCCCCTTCTTACCATTTCCTACATGTTTTGGTTGTACTACTGTTACTGCCACTTTTCGTCTATATTGGATTTGATATACCAATTTGCCAATTTTCCTAGCACTTCAAACCACAACATAGTTTACACTCCAAAACTCTTGCTCTCTCGCACATACGCATACACACACACACCCACCCACATAAATATACACATAACACTCTTAGACGAGCAGATTCAAAAATCTAATGCAGTCAAAGGGAGTTTGGTATGCAAATAGTAGTCTGCATTCGAATTCAAAGTAGTAGTTTTCAAAATCAATACATACATAAATGCAGACATACATATAAACATGCATATAAACACACATTCATACATAACAATATACATATCTACATACATAAGTGTTAAGCATTTACCCATACATTTAGAAAACTCCATTGAGAGACATAACCAGTGCTTGAATTTCGAATACCACTACAATTACAGTTAGCCAGGCAAGCAGGAAGGCAGTCAGTCAGCCATCCAGCCAGAGAGGCAACCATCTATCCAAACAGCCAACCAAAATGCTAACTACCAACAAAACATTACCAGTCATCAGTTAGTTACTGCTCCCTAAATGCCTTAACCACAATGGAGTTCTACATACACATAGAAACATGTACGTACATATACACACATACGTACGCATTTACACACACTACCACACAGACACAAGAACTAGTAAAATATTTTACTGCCATAAAAAGTGTTATACATTTCTACAAAATATGCAAATCTTGTTCTGTCTAATGTGTAGTTGCAGTGGTGTTACTGGTGTCAATGGTCTTATTTGTTGTTGTAAATTACTGGTAAATTTCATCTCCACATAACCATGGTAGTATCTAAGTAACTGAACTATAAAGCTAGCTTATTTTAAACGCCCAATAGGGTAGACGAGAAAGGAGAGACACTATTTAAATAATTAAGAAAATCAAAAGGAGCGGTGGCGTATGATTATTTTCAATTAGGATATGTAAGGTCGTATACGTAATTTACATGTGGTGTTTTTAAATAACGTATACGCTATCTGGAACATAATTAAAATCTGTCATACGCCACCTTGAGATTAAAAATTTGTTATACCCTCCACCATAGTATGGAGGGTACATTAAGTTTGTCATTCCGTTTGTAACACCTCGAAATATACATTTTAGACCCCACAAAGTGTATATATTATTGATCAGCATAAAATTCTACGTCGATTTAGCGATATCCGCCCGCCTGTGGAAATCACTCTAGCTTCCGAACAAAATGAAGTAGATTGATAAAATTTTACACAAATGTATACTATGTCTGCAGGACTTTTGGTATTGAAAATGGACCATGGATGTCCCCGTTTTGGTATAGTTCCCATATAACGGAACCCCCGATATTCGGTATTTTGATGATTTTAGCGACATTATTCACTGGAATTGTTTCAAATTTGGTATTTGAAGTTCGTAATGGGCCTAAGCCTAAGACAGAAAAATGTCTGTGCAGGTCAACGTGTTCACATAGTCCCCATATAACAGTACCTCCCGATATTCAGTACTTCAATGATTTTAGTGACATTATTCACCGGAATTGTTTCAAATTTGGTATTTTAAGTTTCTAATGGTTACTACAGCCTAAGACAAAAAATTGTCTATGCCGGTCCTCGTCTTCGTATAGCGCCCATATAACGGTACCTCCCGATATTCGGTATTTTGATGATTTTAGCGACATTATCCAACGGAATTGTTTCAAATTTGGTATTTGATGTTTGCAATGGGTGCTACAGCCTGTGACACAAAATTGTCTATGCAGGTCCACGTCTTCGTATAGCCCCCATATAACGACACCTCCCGGTATTCGGCATTTTGATGATTTTAGCGACATTATCCAACGGAATTGTTTCAAATCTGGTATTTAAAGTTCCTAATCGGTACTACAGCCTAAGACAGAAAATTGTCTATGTAGGTACACGTCTTCGTATAGCCCCCATATAACTGTACATCCAGATATTCGGTATTTTGATGATTTTAGCGAAATTAGTCACCGGAATTGTTTCAAATCTGATATTTGAAGTTCCTAATGGATGCTACAGCCTGTGACAGAAAATTTTTTTGTGAAGGTCAACGCCTGCGTATAACCCTATGTAACACCACCTCCCGATATTCGGTATTTTAATGATTTTAGTGACATTATTCACCGGAATTGTTCCAAATTTGGTATTGGAAGTTCGTAATGGATAGTACAATCTAAGACAAAAAATTGTCGGCGCAGGTCCTAGTCTTCGTATAGCCCCCATATAACGGTACCTCCCGATATTCGGTATTCTGGTGATTTTAGCGACATTATTTGCCAGAATTGTTTCAAATTAGGTATTTGAAGTTCGAAATAGATAGTACAGCCTATGACAGGATATTGTCTGTGCAAGTCCATGTCTTCGTATAGCCTCCATATAACGACACCTCCCGATATTCGGCATTTTGATGACTTTATATAGCTAAATTCACCTTAATTGTTTAAAATTTGGTATTTGAAGTTGGTAACAGGTACTACAGCCTAGGACAGAAAATTCCACGACGTCGTACAGGCCCCAATTTAATGGCTTTATTCGTTTTTTTTTAAATTTTACAGAATTGTTAACGGATTTTATCTTTTTGAAAATTGCCAAAATCGTTCGAAATGGTGGAGGGTATTCAAAGATCGGTACGACCGTACTTACTGCTTTTTTACTTGTTATAGTATAAACATTGTTAGTCTCCTTTGAGGAATCCTCTACCCTATTGAACGTTTAGAAATATTGGCTTAATAATACTCAATACTTTTTAGAGATATTAAAAAAAAATAACTAATCTTCTCGAAAAAAGTTTCCCTTCGGGAGTCCAATAAGAAAATCGTAATCTTAGAATTTAATAAGGCAGTCATTGGCTCCTAATAAGTGATAATGTTCTTATATTTCATAAACCCTGTAATAAAATAAATTTCATTTTCGAGGTACATCGTTTTCTCAAAAGAGCAGAAATCTTACTTCTCTGAACAAAAATCTTTGCAGACCTAGATCAAATATACATGGAGCTGGAACATAAAAAAACATATTGTTAGAGATTAAAAAAATACATTTTAAAAAATTCATGTTTGTGATGATCTTTGAAGGGGTATTTTTCATAACCTTTTGTACTGTTCATTGAAAAAAGAAAAGACGTTCATTGTCTGTGTTTTGATTTTCTTTTTAAATAAACTGATATTGTTACACTCAACCCTTGCAGGGATCAAATTCTACATGTCCTTTCTCTTGGTAAATTTTTCTAAATTATTTTAATTGAATATGTTTAAATATAGGTACATGCGTACGTATATGTATACCTACCCAATTGATGTAATGCAATTTGATTTAGTTAAGTGATTCAAAATGTCTAAGTATGTCTCCGATTGAAAATGGCAGGCTCGAATTTAAAAGAAAAAAAACCGCCCACACATAAATATAAAGAAAGGGAATATTATACACTCGAAAAAAAAATCAAAAAAAAATATTTAAAAAAAGTTCACCATTCTGATAAACTTTAATTTTTTTTAAGTGCACGTTTATATTGTTCCTTGCAAAAAAATATATTTAATGGTTTCCGAAAAAAGTAACAAGCACACGTTTAAAAAATATTTTTTTTAAAAAATCCACGTTAATAATGTCCTTTGAAATACTATTTTAAAACAAAAATATAGATATTTTTTTAATAAATCAATAGATAGTTAATGTCCTTCCCAATGGAATGAATTTTGCCACTTCCGACCAAAATCAGCCCAGAAGTATGTACTTCAAATTTGGTGAGAATCGGTTCAGATATAGCTATAGCTCCCATATACAGGGTGAGATGAAAAAACTGCAACCAACTTCAGACTGCTGTCATTTCTAAGCCACTCGTCCGACAGTTGTTAAAATTATTCCAGTGACAGCTCATTATATTGTTTACAAACTTACAAAAGCATTTTGGTGAGAATTGCCCAGAAAAAAAGTTATTCGTGATGGAAAACCACAAGTGGCTATCGTTAGAGCAGTCCAGCATTTAAATGTGAATAAATCGTTTGTGTCTCTTACCATCGCTCATTACCGTGATACTTGTAGCGTATCCCGACGTCAAGGAAGTGGACGGAAGAAAACAGCAACATCAGCAGGAATGGTTCCAAAAGTAAAGAAGCGATTTGATCGAAACCCGCGTCGCAGTTGCCGGAAAATGGCTCGTGAGCTGAACATATCGCAATATTCCATTCGGCAAATATTGAAAAATGAGCTCGGTGTAAAGCCATTGAAATTCTAAAAAGTGCAAGAACTTACACCGCGACAGAAAGAAAATAGACTCAATAGAGTTGCTTCAAAGAGTTGCTTCGCTTGGCCGAAAGTGGTGAACTGCCGAATTTGGTTTTCACCGATGCCGATGATAAAACATTCGTTGTCCAGCAGTTTGTAAACAAATAAAATGATCGTTTTTACTTGCCAAAGAGGCCAGCTGAAAATGTGCACCTTCGGTTGGCCACCAGAACTAAAGCGCCGGCCATGGTGATGGTGTGAACTGCCATAACAGCCGATAGTCGCTCTCAATCGACCGTGGCCTCAGAATAAATGCCGAATATTCTGTAGTGTGCATTAAAGCCTTGGGCACGCAAACATTTTGGCCACAGATTTTGGAATTTCCAACAGGACTCAGCACCATCGCACTCAGCACTCGCCACCCCAGAATTGTTACAAAATGAGGTTCCTCGCTTCATTTCCAGCGCACAACGGCTATCAAAATCTCCGGGTACCAATCCGTTGGACTAGTGTGTCTGCAGTATTTTGGAAAGCAAGGTTGGCACTGAAAAATACCAAAGTGTCGATCACCTCAAGCAAGCGATTCGCCGGGAATGGGGCAAAATACCGCAGAGCAACATTCGGGCAGCGTGTGACGGTTTCATTGGCCGTTTGAAGGCCATAATTCGTGCCAAAGGTGACTAATTCGAACAAATCTAAACTTATTCTAAAATTTGAGGCTATTTTCGACATTTTTTGCTTTCATTCAATAAAATTTAAAAAAGTGAATATAAAAATTAAGGCGTTGGACTTTGTGGCAGTTTTTTTTTGGCTCACCCTGTATATGTTTCATCCGTAATATACATTCCACAACAATGATCTTTGGAAGCAGATGTCAGATACAGCCCAAAGATGTCTATGACAAATTGTAGCAAGATCGTTTCAAGTTTGGATATAGCTCCCATATATAGTCCAAATGACCTGGATTTTGGCATATCCGACCGAATTCAGTCTAGAAGCAAGTACATTAATTTTGGTGAAAATCGGTTCAGATATAGCTATATCTCTCACTTATGTAGGTTTTATCCGATTTAAGACTTAAGTTCCTCACAACAATGTTTTTTGGTACCAGATATCAGATACGACTCTGAAATAAGTGTTTAAAATTTTGTCAAGATCGGTTCAGATTTGGATATAGCTCACATATATATCTTCAACCGTCTTCGGGTTAATTGTGCACCAAATATCAGTCCAAATGATCTGAATTTTGGCACATCAAACCGAATAAAGTCTAGAAGCGAGTACAGGGTTGCCCATATTCGACGGACCTTTGGGCCCTTTGGGCCGATTCCAATCGACGAGGCTTGTCCGCAGGCAACATTCTTTGCGTCAATTGAATTTTGTACGGGAACAAATGCAAATCAATGCGAATAATCCGTTGTAAAGTGGACCGAGCCATGCCCAACTGCTGAGAACGGCGTTTTTGGGATGTTCTTGGGGACCTCTCAACACTGGCTCGTACGGCAGCGATATTCTCGGCCGATCGCCTTGGTCGACTTTTATATGGCCTCTTCGGATCAGAAAGAGCCTTACCAGTCGAAAATTTTTCGTATGAACGCTTAATGGTGTTCTTAGAAGGCGCACTTCTCACATTTCACAATTGACTTCCTGTAAATTTCAACTATTTCAGAGAGCTCGCGTGGCGTGTATTGGTTCATGGTAAAAACCTGCTTGGACTGACGCATCAAACGCGTTATGGCGTTGCCAGATGGGTTGTCGAATATGGGCAACCCTGTACTTCAAATTTGGTGAAAATCAGATCAAATATAGCTATACTAACCATATATATGTTTCATCTGAATTGGGATTTAAGTCCCTCACATACGTAATGTGCACTCCACAACAATGATTTTTGGTATCAGATATAAAATTCAGCCCAAAAAAAAAAAAAAAAAAAACAAAACTTTGTCAAATTTTATCGAGATCGCAGCTGATTTGGATAAAGCTCCCATATACAGGGAGAGATTACAAAAAAACTGCAACAAATTTTTACATTTTTTACATTTTTTTTTTTTTAATTTTATTAAAAGAAAGCAAGAAATGCCAGAAATAGCATCAAATTTTAGAATAAGTTTAGATTTGTTCAAATTGATTACCTTTGGTACGAATTGTGGCCTTCAAACGGCCAATGAAACCGTCACACTCTGCACGCGAATGTTGCTCTGCGGTATTTTGGTCCATTCCCGGCGAAGCGATTGTTTGAAGTGATCGACACTTTGGTATTTTTTATTGCCAACCTTGCTTTCCAAAATACTCCAGACCCAATAGTCCAACGGATTGGTATTCGGATATTTTGGTGGCCATTGTGCACTGGAAATGAAGCGAGGAACCTCATTTTATAACCGCGCGTGCTAAGTGCTATGAGTCCTGTTGGAATGTCCAAGGTCTGCGGCCAAAATGTTTGCGTGCTCAAGGCTTTAATACACCCTCCAAAATATTTTCGCGATAATATTCGGCATTTATTCTGATGCCACGGTCGATTAATTCGAGCGGAGAGTGACCATCGGCTGTTATGGCGGCCCACACCATCACCATGGCCGCCGCTTGAGTTCTGGTGGCCGGCCAACCGAAGGTGCACATTTTCAGCTGACCTGACCCCTTTGGCAAGTAAACACGATCATCAAAGAAACCCAAATTCGGCAGTTCATCACTTTCGGCCAAGTGGTGCAACTCTTTAGCTCTTTTGAGTCTAAGTTCTTGCACTTTTTGGAATTTCAATGGCTTTATCCCGTTTACCGCTCCTTTACCCCGCTCATTTTTCAATATTTGCCGAATGGAATATTGCGATATGTTCAGCTCATGAGCCATTTTTCGGCCACTGCGACGCGTGTTTCGGGATCAAGTCGCTTCTTTACATTTCAAACCATTTCTGCTGATGTTACTGTTTTCTTCCGTCCACTTCCTTGACGTCGGGCGGCTGCGCTACCAGTATCACGGTAACGAGCGATGGTACGAGACACAAAAAATTTATTCACATTTAAATGCTGGAGTGCTCTAACGATAGCCACTTGTGGTCAGCCAAATATCAATTACACTATGACGCTTGAATTCCATTGCGAATAACTTTTTTTCTGGAAAATTCTCCCCAAAATGCTTTTGTACGCTTGTAAACAATGTCATGAGCTGTCACTGGAATAATTTTAACAGCTGTCGGACGAGAGGCTTAGAAATGACAACAGTCTGAAGTTGGTTGCATTTTTTTCATCTCATCCTGTACTTCGTATAAATTCCCAATATAAACCAGTTTTGTTGCGTGAACTCTGCTAAAAACATAGAGGTGTAGGGTAGCATATAGTCGGCCCGTCTGACTTTTTTTTATTTATTTATTTTTCTTTTATTTTGCGAACTTTTTTCTCTGAGTGTTTCTGACATCTAACCCAGAATAAGTTCAAATTGCACATAACCACAGGCAGTTAGGAGTAACTATCAGCAACTTATGTGCATTCATTTGCCCCCCCAAAAAGGATTTTTGCACAAAACTTCCTCCTCGCCAGCCATGCAATTATTTTTCAACGAAGTAGCCATCAGCTCTCCTGTTCTACCCCATATCGCCGCCTCCTCTTTTGCACAAAGATTTGCAATTCCAATAAATTTTCAATCAGTAAATTGAGATTGTGCGTGATTTCTTTATTGCCATTCTAAGTAACCAAAAAAAAAATAAAACTGAAAGAAAAGTCACAAAATGAATTGGTCTGACTTTTGGTTATCCTAATGGATGAGATGATAATAATGATGATGATGAGGACGATGATGATGCTGCTGGTGATGGTTCTGGTTGTGGGGAGTAGCATGTTTGACATCTATTCCAAATTCCCAAACGAAGAAAATGTCCTTTTTTTGTGGACACACCCATCACTTGAGATAATGGCAAAAGCCATATCAGTCACTCCCCTCACGTATCCCTCCCCCACCTAAGCCTAAGAGCATGTGCGTCATGGTCACAGTTCAGTGATTGCATTGGAAAATTCGTTGCCACAAAAAGAAGACATTAAAAGTAATTTCAATGTAATAAACCATATAAGTAATTGGAAAATTTCCTTGCTTTGTCCATCATTAGTGGAGGAGGAGGAGCTGAAGGAACTTGGCAGTGTGTTTTGAAATCCAGCAGACACAATTTAAATTAAATCGAGCGATTAAATTGCTGCATTGCTCTTTTGGAAGGGGAAACAGAATCAGTGGAAATATTTTTAAAAAATATATGTCTGGAGTTTTGGCAGTCATTGGCAACATTTTTTTAAAATATCCACGCCTATGGCTTCTTTGGAAAATATTTTTAAAATATCCACGCCTATGGCTTCTTTGGAAAATATTTTTAAAATATCCACGCCTATGGCTTCTTTGGAAAATATTTTAAAATATCCACGCCTATGGCTTCTTTGGAAAATATTTTTAAAATATCCACGCCTATGGCTTCTTTGGAAAATATTTTTAAAAAATCCACGCCTATGGCTTGTTTGGAAAATATGTTTAAGAAACCCACACCAATGTCTTCTCTGGAAAATTTTTTTTTAAAAAATCCACGCCTATGGCTTCTTTGGAAAATATTTTTTTAAAAAATCCACGCCTATGGCTTCTTTGGAAAATATTTTTTTAAAAAATCCACGCCTATGGCTTCTTTGGAAAATATTTTTTTAAAAAACCCACGCCTATGGCTTCTTTGGAAAATATTTTTTTAAAAAATCCACGCATATGGCTTCTTTGGAAAATATTTTTTTAAAAAATCCACGCCTATGGCTTCTTTAGAAAATATTTTTTTTAATAATTCCACGCATACGGCTTCTTTAGAAAATATTTTTTTTAATAATTCCACGCATACGGCTTCTTTTGAAAACCTTTTTTTTTAATTCACGCCTATGGCTACTTTGGAAAATATTTTGTAAAAAATCCACGCCTATGGCTACTTTGGAAAATATTTTGTAAAAAATCCACGCCTATGGCTACTTTGAAAAATATTTTTTTAATAATTCCACGCCTATGCCTTCTCTGGAAAATATTTTTTTAAAAATCCACGCCTATGGCTTCTCTGGAAAATATTTTTTTAAAAATCCACGCCTGTGGCTTCTCTGGAAAATATATTTAAAAATCCACGCCTATGGAAAATATATTTAAAAATCCACGCCTATGGAAAATATTTTTTAAAATCCACGCCTATGGCTTCTCTGGAAAATATTTTTTTAAAAATCCACGCATATGGAAAATATTTTTAAAAATCCACGCCTATGGAAAATATTTTTTAAAATCCACGCCTATGGCTTCTCTGGAAAATATTTTTTTAAAAATCCACGCATATGGAAAATATTTTTAAAAATCCACGCCTATGGAAAATATTTTTTTCAAAATCCACGCCTATGGAAAATATTTTTAAAAATCCACGCCTTTGGAAAATATTTTTAAAAATCCACGCCTATGGAAAATATTTTTAAAAAATCCAGGCCTATGGCTTCTTTGGAAAATATTTTTAAAAAATTCACGCCTATGGTTTCTCTGGAAAATATTTTTAAAAAATCCACGCCTATGGCTTCTTTGGAAAATATTTTTTTTTTAAAAATCCAAGCCTATGGCTTCTTTCGAAAATATTTTTTTTAAAAAATCCACGCATGTGGCTTCTCTGGAAAATATTTTTTTCAAAATCCACGCCTATGGAAAATATTTTTAAAAATCCACGCCTATGGAAAATATTTTTAAAAATCCACGCCTATGGAAAATATTTTAAAAAATCCAGGCCTATGGCTTCTTTGGAAAATATTTTTAAAAAATTCACGCTATGGCTTCTCTGGAAATATTTTTAAAAAATCCACGCCTATGGCCTCTCTGGAAAATATTTTTTTAAATAATTCCACGCCTATGGCTTCTTTGGAAAATATTTTTTTAAAAAATTTTACGTCTATGGCTTCTTTGGAAAATATTTTTTAAATAATTCCACGCCTATGGCTTCATTGGAAAATATTTTTAAAATAATTCCACGCCTATGGCTTCTTTGGAAAATATTTTTTAAATAATTCCACGCCTATGGCTTCATTGGAAAATATTTTTAAATAATTCCACGCCTATGGCTTCTTTGGAAAATATTTTTTAAATAATTTCATGCCTATGGCTTCTTCGGAAAATATTTTTTAAATAATTCTACGCCTATGGCTTCTTTGGAAAATATTTTTTAAATAATTCCACGCCTATGGCTTCTTTGGAAAATATTTTTTAAATAATTCCACGCCTATGGCTTCTTTGGAAAATATTTTTTAAATAATTCCATGCCTATGGCTTCTTTGGAAAATATTTTTTTAAATAATTCCACGCCTATGGCTTCTTTGGAAAATATTTTTTTAAATAATTCCATGCCTATGGCTTCTTTGGAAAATATTTTTTAAATAATTCCACGCCTATGGCTTCTTTGGAAAATATTTTTTTATAAAAAATCCACGCCTATGGTTTCTTTGGAAAATATTTTTTTTAAAAAATCCACGCCTATGGTTTCTTTGGAAAATATTTTTTAAAAAATCCACGCCTACGGCTTCTTTGGAAATTACTTTTTAAAAAATCCACGCCTTTGGCTTGTTTGGAAATTACTTTTTAAAAAATCCACGCCTTTGGCTTGTTTGGAAAATATTTTTTAAAAAATCAACGCCTATGGCTTCTCAGGAAAATATTTTAAAAAATCCACGCCTATGGCTTCTCAGGAAATTATTTTTAAACAATCCACGCCTATGGCTTCATTGGAAAATATTTTTTTTAAAAATCCACGCCTATGACTTCATTGGAAAATATTTTTTTAAAAAATCCACGTCTATGGCTTCTTTGGAAAATATTTTTTTTAAAAATCCACGCCTATAACTTCATTGGAAAATATTTTTTTAAAAAATCCACGTCTATGGCTTCTTTGGAAAATATTTTTTTTAAAAAATCCACGCCTATGGCTTCTTTGGAAAATATTTTTTTAAAAAATCCACGCCTATGGTTTCTTTGGAAAATATTTTTTAAATAATTCCACGCCTATGGCTTCTCTGGAAAATATTTTTAAAATAATTCCACGCCTATGGCTTCTCTGGAAAATATTTTTAAAAAAAATCTACGTCTATGGCTCTAAAGGTCATTTAAAAAATATTTAAAAAAAAAATCGAATCTAAGGCTCTTGCCTGTGGCGTTCGAAAATTATTCTTGAAGTTACCCCTTCCTTCTATAATAACTATAACTTATGTCCCTTTTTTCAAAACATCCTATCCTTAGTATTCCCGGCAAACACTCCAACCTTCAAATATCCTCCACATTTCCTCTGCCGTTCATAATAAGCCTCCTCTCAGCCATGAAACAAATTTCCTGAAAATTTATGTTTCCATTTCCGTTTTCCTTGATTCCTTTTCCATTTTTGAGTCGCACTCCAGTGCAATGTCGGTGTGACTGATGTCCTGACATCAACTTCATTGGCGATGTTTTGTGGTTGCTCTTTCGCATTGCAGTGCATCCAGCCATTGCGGAAATTATTTATAATTGCTAACGGATGTTGGCACCTATGGATCATAGGAGCCTTGTGGCATTTCATATTTTCCTTGAGACCGGAAGGACATTCATAATTTTTCAGGATATTTGAAAATTGAGTTAATTGTGGCTACATAGAGTAGCAGTTAAGGTTAACAGGCAGATTTTCGGAGGTCATAAAATATTCGGCTTAACCAATAATTGAGATATGAGACAATGCAACCGTTTATTGAAATATTTTAGGAGATGCATATATTTTTGATCAGCATAAAATTCTATGTCGGTTTAGCGATGCCCGCCCATCTGTCCGTTTGTGAAAATCACTCTAACTTCCGAACGAAATGAAGTAGGTTAATAAAATTTTACACAAATGTATATTATGACTGCAGGACTTCTGGTATGGGTCTTGTTGGTCCACTTTTTGGTATAGCCCCCATATTACGGTACCTCCGCATATTCGGTATTTTGATGATTTTAGCGACATTATTTATCGGATTTATTTCAAATTTGGTATTTGACGTGCGTAATGGATTCTACTGCCTATGACAGAAAATTTGCAGTGCAGGTCCACGTCGTCATATAGCCCCCATATAACGGTACGTCCGCATATTCGGTATTTTGATGATTTTAGCGCCGGAATTGTTTTAAATTTGGTATTAGAAGTTCATAATGGATACTACAGCCTTTGACTGAAAATTATTTGTGGAGTACAACGTCTTCGTATAGCCCCCATATGACGTTACCTCCCGATATTCGGTATTTTGATGATTTTAGCGACACTATTCACCGGAATAGTTTCAAATTTGGTATTTGAAGTTCGCAATGGATTCTACAGCATATGACAGAAAATTTTCCGTACAGGCCTACGTCTTCGTATAGCCCCCATATAACGGCACCTCCCGATATTCGGTATTTTGATGATTTTAGCGACATTATTCACCGGAATTGTTTCAAATTTGGTATTAGTAGTTCGTAATGGATGCTACAGCCTATGACAGAAAATTTCTTGTGCAGGTCCACGTTTTGGTATAGCCCCATATAATAGTACCTCCCGTTATTCGGTATTTTGATAATTTTTTCGACATTATTCTCCGGAATTGTTTCAATTTTTAACGGATTTTATTTTTTATTTTTTCCAAATTCGTTCCAAATGGTGGAGGATAATCGAAGTTCGGCCCGGTCGAACTTTAAGCCTTTTTAACTTGTTGGAAGGACAATCTAAAATGGGCTTGGTAGACATATCCGCCTCCCTTCCAAAATCCTAATTACTACCGGGCATTTTGATGTGATCTCCTAACCCCAATCTTTAGCTATGCTCCCATGACAACAACAACAATCGTCTAAGACCACCCATAGCCACTGGGTAATTGAAATAATTTTAAGTTTATTCAAACCAAGAAGGTTCCTAATTTTCACAAAAATTTATTGAAATTTCCCTCCTCGAGTACCACTCCCCAAAATGGAAACAAAAGTGGAATGGATATCCCAATAGCCGGAGCCACAAATAAACTTTGAAAAATTGCATCCAATAGTTTGTATGTGTGTGTGTGTGTATTTAAGCTATTTGTGGGGAAGAGCTTGTGTGGGGTATGTAAATACCCCTCCCCCCAAAATCGGCAATCCTTTATGACTAACGATGAAGTAAACCAATAATAATCAAATATAAGCGCTTCACAAAGCTGAAGTTCTGGCAATGAAGGCTTAACAAGGGGTGCTACAACGGCAGCAACAACAACAACATCAACGGCTAAAAGTCTTACCTTTACACAAACATTGGTAAATGTGGAAAACAGATGTTCCTCTACGTTCCATAACATGAGTAATGCTATGGCATCCATAAAAGCAGAGGATGGGGAACGGGGTTAGAATGTGTGTGTGGATGTGGGTGTGGGTCTGTGTGTGTGTTGAGAAATTCTGCAATTTAATGCAATTTTCCACAACAAGTGGGCAAATATTTGCTACCTCCATTGAAGTTTGGCCATGCGTGTGGGTACTCATGTACTACGATCGCATGAATGACTAGATGGATGGTTTAATGGCTGCCCGGCTGTATGGATGGCATCGCTTGGATGCCAGAGCATTTATTGGTGAGTATTGTGAAGAGTGACACTCATTTCCAATCATTTTATTAAATTTACAGGCAGCATGACAAGAAACGGAAAGCTTGTTATGGAGACCCGGGTGCCAGGGTGGGAACATGAGAGAGCGAGAGAGGGGAGAAAAAAATTATAAATAATTTTTAATATTTTTATACTCTCCACCATACATATTATGGAGGGTATATTAAGTTCGTCATTCCGTTTGTAACTCATCGGAATAATAATTTTGGACCCCACCAAGGTATACACAGGGTAAGATGAAATAAACTGCAACCAACTTCAAACTGCTGTCATTTCTAAGCCACTCATCCGACAGCTGTTAAAATTATTCCAGTGACAGCTCATTATATGGTTTACAACCGTACAAAAGCATTTTGATGAGAATTTTCCAGAAAAACAGTTAATCGTGATAGAATTCAAGCGGGATAGTGTGATTTCTCTTGATATTTGGCTAGAAAACCACAAGTAGCTATCGTTAGAGCACTCCTGCATTTAAATGTGAATAAATCTTTTGTGGCTCGTACCATCGCTCGTTACCGTGATACTGGTAGCGTAGCCGCCGGACGTCAAGGAAGTGGACGGAAGAAAACAGCAACATCAGCAGAAATGGTTCGAAAAGTAAAGAAACGACTTGATCGAAACCCGCGTCGTAGTGGCCGAAAAATGGCTCGTGAGCTGAACATATCGCAATATTCCATTCGGCAAATATTGAAAAATGAGCTCGGGGTAAAGCCATTGAAATTCCAAAAAGTGCAAGAACTTTCACCGCAACAGAAAGAAAATAGACTCAAAAGCGGTAAAGAGTTGCTTCGCTTGGCCGAAAGTGGTGAACTGCCGAATTTGGTTTTCTCCGATGGAAAACATTCGATGTCCAGCAGTTTGTAAACAAACAAAATGATCGCGTTTACTTGCCAAAGAAGTCAGCTGAAAATGTCCACTTCCGGTTGCCGGCCACCAGAACTCAAGCACCGGCCATGGTGATGGTGTAGGCCGTCATAACAGCCGATGGTCGCTCTTCGCTCGTATTAATCAACCGTGGCATCAGAATAAATAAAATCAGAATATTATCGCGAAAATATTCTGGTGGTTGTATTAAAGCCTTGGGCACGCAAACATTTTGGCCGCAGACCTTGGACATTCCAACAGGACTCAGCAGCACCATCGCACTCAGCACGCGCAACCCAATGGAATGGTTACAAAATGAGGTTCCTCGCTGGAAATGCACAATGACCACCAAAATCTCTAGATACCAATCCGTTGGACTATTGACAAGTTTGACACTAAAAAATACCGATGTGTTGATCACCTCAAGCAAGCGCTTCGCCGGTAATGGGCCAAAATACCGCAGAGCAACATTGGGGCAGCGTGTGACGGTTTCATTGGCCGTTTGAAGACCATAATTTGTGCCAAAGGTGGCCAATTCGAACAAATCTACACTTATTCTGAAATTTGATGCTATTTCCGACATTTTTTGCTTTATTCAATAAAATTCAAAAAAAATGTCAAAATTATGGGGTTTGACTTTGTTGCAGTTTTTGTTTTATCTCACCCAGTATATTTTCCTGATAAGCGTAGAATTCTAAGACGATTTAGCCCTGTCTGTCCGTTCGTCTGACCGTCAGTTGTAATTACGCTAGAGATACGAAGCTAAACTTTTGCACAGATATGTCTTTTGTCTGCAGGCAGGTCAATTTCGAAGATGGGCTATATCGGTCCACGATATCGTATAGCCCCTATATATTCAATAGCCCCTATATATTATTTGTGCAGGTCTACTTTTTGGTGCGGCCCTCATATAAGGGTACCTCCCGATACTCGGAATTTTCATAATTTTAGCGACATTATTCACCGGGATCGTCTCAAATTTCTTATTTGAAGTTCGTAATGGGTACTACAACCTCTGACGGAAGATTTTCTGTGAAGGTACACATCTATGTATAGCCCTATACAACGGTACCTAGTGACATTATTCACCGGAGTTGTTCTTCAATGTTCGCATTTGGAGTTCATAATGAGAACTTCAGTCTATGACAGAAAATTTGTTTATGCAGGTCCAGGTTTTCGTATAGGCCCGAATTTTCAGTGCCTCTCCATATTCGTGATTTTGACGATTTTAGGTATAATATTCGCCGAAATTGTTTGAAATTTCGTGTTTAAAATACCTTATAGGTACTACGGCCTGTGACACAAAATTGCCTATGTAGGTGCAGGTGTTCGTATGGCCCCCATAAAACGGTACTTCCCGATATTCGGTATTCTGATTATTTTAGCTAATGGTTGCCCATGCAGGTCCGCGGCTTCGTATAGCCCCCATATGACGATACCTACCAATATTCGGTATTTTGGTAACTGTAGCAAAATTTTTCAATGTAATTGTCTAAAAATCCACACAAGGAGTTCCCTCTGAGTAACCTAGCCCCTGGAAGAGAATTGTCTATATAGGTCCACGATATCGTATAGCGGTATATTCAAAATTCGGCATTTTGATGATTTTTGCCACTTTTTCAATGGAATTGTCTGAAATTCTACATAAGAATTTCTTCGTGACTACCTTACCTCCTGAAAGAGAATTGTTTATATAGGTCCACGATATCGTATAGCCCCCATATAACGGTACCGCCAATATTCGGTATTTTGTTATTTATAGCCCTATTTTTTCAATGAAATTGTCTAGAAATCCACACAAGGAGTTCCCTCTGAGTACCTTAGCCCCTGGAAGAGAATTGCCTATATAGGTCCACGTTTTTGTATAGCCCCCATATAACGGTAGCTTCCGATATTCGGTATTTTGATGATTTCAGCAAGATTATTTAACGGAATCGTTAGAACTTTAGTATTGGAAGTTTTTAGTGGGTACTACAACCTATGGCAAAAAATTTCGTAAGCAGGTCTTTCCATGCTCGCCCACGTCTTCGTACAGCCCAAAATGACGGAACCTCCCTATATTCGGTATTTTATGATTTCAGCAATATTATTCACCCGAACCGTTTCAAATTTCGTATTGGGAGATCTTAATGTGTACTACAGTCTATGACAGAAAATTGTTTATGCAGGTCCACATGTTCGTATAGCCGGTCGTATAGAGTCCAATACAAAGGCTTTATTCTGTATTTTTAAGATTTTAACAGAGTTTTCAAAGGATTTTATTTTTTCGAAAAATTCCAAATGGTGGAGGGTATTCAGAGCCCAGCCAAAATTACAGTTTTTTATACCCTACACCACAAGGTGGTCAGGGTAACAGGCAAAAGGAAACGAGTGTACCCATAGTTCCTTTTGATGATCTGCATAGAATCACATTCTGAGTCGTTTAAATCATGTCCGTCCGTCCGTCTATCTGTCTGTCCATGTATTTTTGTAAACAAAGTACAGTTCGCATTTATTGCCCTATCCAGATGAAATTTTGTACTAATCATTTGTTTGGCCCAAGGACGAACCTTATTGAAATTGGAGATAATCGGTTAAAATTTAGATATAGCTCCCATATATATCTTCGTCCGATTTGCCTTTTATTGTGCACCAAACGTGTAATATCAGTCCGAATAGTATGGAATTTTGCATATACACCCAAATTAGGCCTAAACATAAGTATGCCAAATTTGATCGAAATCGGTTCAGATATAGCTATAGCTCCCATATATATTGTTCGCCCTATTTGTTATTTTTGTCCTCCCCAGTCGTAATATGCACTCTGTAACAACGATATTTGGGGAAATATATCAAATGCAGCTCAGAAATACCTTTGCTAAATTTTATCGAGATCGGTTCAGATTTGGATATAGCTCCCATACATAACTTCGTACGATTTACGTTTTATTGTATACCAAACGTCTAATATTTACCCAAATGGGATGGAATTTGACACATGTGACCAAATTGAGTCTAGAAGCTAGTACGCCAAATTTGGTGAAGATCGGTTCAGATATAGCTATAGCTTCCATATATATTGTTCATCCCATTTGTTATATTTGTTACCCACAGTCGTAATATGAACTCCGTAACAACGATATTCAGGGAAATATATGAAATACAGGTCAGAAATATCTTTGCCAAATTTTATCGAGATCGGTTCCGATTTGGATATAGCTCCCATATCGTCGCTAGTTTTATTATCCCCTGATCCAGTGACTTTCAACTCGTCAGACTTCTCATCTTCTCAAAGATGACCCCAACGGTAAATTGGAAATACGAAAGCCACATTGACTAACTCACCACTTGCCTATAATGCATTTTACACGTCCCTTAAATTTTCTAATCTACCCCCCTGTTCGCACTGCCCAAATATGATGATTAAATCTCCATCCACACTTGCCGCACTCAATTTTCACTTTGTTTAGAGCTTTTTGTTCGCAAGTATTGCAATTTCGCTACAAAGCTTCAAATGATGCTGTTGGCTTTCGTACTGCCTCCTGTATTGTCCTGCACTGCGTTTCGCCTGCTGTTGGTTGTTGGCGTCGATGTCATTACCTTGTTTGATAATTGAAAATATTTGATTGGTTACCAATATTTTAATTATGCCATCGAAGCGAACATACACTCACCACCTTCACATGCACACACACACACACAAGGACTTTGATGCAATTGCATGCTGATTTATATGTGAGTGTGTGTGTGTGTGTGTGTGAGAGTACATATTTGTAGTTGGAAATTGCATGCACCACTCATGCAATCATTGACTCATTCAGTCTCATTTTCTAATTTACCCGGTACTTCAGCTTTCGGTATGAATTCCGGGCATCACTCAGTGCCTAGTTTCATTCAAAATGGAATCCTCACACACACACACACGCTCACACAGATACATGTGCCGTTTAATCAATGGCTCGTTGAATGATTGATGGAAATTCGAAATCATAAAAGGCCACAATTTTATGAATTCAATAGATGGGGTATCCTTTCGTTGCACCCAGATAGAAGTATTTAATGGAAAATTTACTGGAATGGTATTGAAAATTTGGGAATAATTTTAATTAGTATTGAAAAGTAGGGTAAATTATTTGAAGGGTTGGAAGGTGGAAGACATTAAATATATTCTTATGACATTCCAACAGATCTTCAAAAAAAAGGGGGTGAGATGAAAAAAACTGCAACCATCTTCAGACTTCTGTCATTTCTAAGCCACTTGTCCCACAGCTGTTAAAATTATTCCAGTGACAGCTCATTATATTGTTTGCAAGCGTACAAAAGCATTTTGGTGAGAATTTTCCAGAAAAAAGCTATTCGTGATGGAATTCAAGCGTGATAGTGTGATTTCTCAATATTTGGCTGGAAAATCACAAGTGGCTATCGTTAGAACTCTCCAGCATTTAAATGTGAATGAATCTTTTGTGTCTCGTACCATCGCTCGTTACCGTGATACTGGTAGCGTAGCCCGATGTCGAGAAAGTGGACGAAAGAAAACAGCAACATCAGCAGAAATGGTTCGAGAGGTAAAGAAGCGACTTAATCGAAACCCGCGTCGCAGTGGCTGAAAAATGGTTCGTGAGCTGAACATATCGCAATGCTATTTTCGCCAAATATTGAAAAATAAGCTCGGGATAAAGCCATTGAAATTCCAAAAAGGGCAAGAACTTACACCGCAACGGAAAAAAAATAGACTCAAAAGAGCTAAAGAGTTGCTTCTCTTGGCCGAAAGTGGTGAACTACCGAATTTGGTTTTCTTCGATGAGAAAACATTCGTTGTCCAGCAGTTTGTAAACAAACAAAATGATCCGCCCGTGTTTACTTGACAAAGAGGTCAGCTGAAAATGTGCACCTTCGGTTGATCGGCCCCCAGAACTCAAGCGCCGGCCATGGTGATGGTGTGGGCCGCCATAACAGCCTATAGTCGCTCTCCGCTCCTATAATTCGACCGTGGCATCAGAATAAATGCCGAATATTATCTCGAAAATATTTTGGAGGGTGTATTAAAGCCTTGAGCACGCAAACATTTTGGCCGCAGACCTTGGATATTCCAACAGGACTCAGCAATATCGCACATAGCATGCGCCACTCAAGAATGGCTACAAAATAAGGTTCCTCGCTTCATTTCCAGCGCACAATGGCCACCAAAACTCCGGATACTAATCCGTTGGACTATTGTGTCTGGAGCATTTTGGAAAGTAAGGTTGGCACTAAAAAATACCAAAGTGTCGATCACCTCAAACAAGCGCCTCAGCGGGAATAGGCCGAAATACCGCAGAGCAACATTCGGGCAGCGTGTGACTGTTTCATTGGCCGTTTGAAGTCCATAATTCATGTCAAAGATGACCAATTCGAACAAATCTAAATTTATTCTAAATTTTGATGCTATTTCCGGCACTTTTTGCTTTCATTTAATACAATTAAAAAAAACAAGTAAAAATGCTGTAAGTTCGGCCGGGCCGAACTTTGAATACCCTCCACCATTTGGAACGAATTTGGCAATTCTCAAAAACAATTAAATCCATTAGAAGTTCTGTTAAATTCTTAAAAATACCGAATTAGCTGTCATATTAGGGTCTATACGACGACATGGACCTGCATAGGTAACATTTGTCATAAGCCATTGCAATATTCAAATGCGAAACTTAAAAAAATCGAATATCGGGAGGTACCGTTATATGGGGGCTATAAGAAGACGTGGACCTGCACAGACAATTTTCTGGCATAGGCTGTAGTATCCATTACGAACTTCAAATGCCAAATTTGAAACAATTCTGCTCGGGAGGTACTGTTATATGGGGCTATACCAAAACGTGGACCTATTTTCAATACAAAAAGTCCTGCAGATATAACATACATTTGAGTAAAATTTTATCAATCTTCTTCAATTCGTTCGGGAGCTAGAGTGATTTCCACAGACGGATAGACGGACGGACATCTCCAAATCGACATAGAATTTTATACTGATCAAGAATATAGATATACTTTGTGGGGTCTAAAATATATATTTCGAGGTGTAACAAACGGGATGACAAACTTAATATACCCTCCATACTATGGTGGAGGGTATAAAAATGTAAAAATTATGGTCTTTGACCTTGTTGCAGTTTTTTAGTGTTTCGGATCATTGTCTTGATAAAAAATAATAATCTTCGCCAAGGCCGAGCTTTTCCTTACAGAGTGGCAGACTTTCTTTGAAAATGTTAAGGTACATAGTCTGATCCATAATACCCTCAATAAAATGCAATACATCAGGTCCAGAGGCTGAAAATGAATCCCACACCATTATTAACCCACCACCGTGCTTCACTATAGACTTCATATTTTTGGCAAGCAGCGCTTCATTTACCTTTCTCCCTACATAAGGTCTACCATCTGAACCGAAAAGGTTGAATTTGCTCTCGTCCGTGAACAGCACATTCTTCCAAAATGGAAAAATCTTTTGATATGTGTCCCTTTTCAAATTGCAATCTTACTTCTTGGTTTCACTTGCCGATTAGAGGTTTATGCTCTAGCTCTTCTTCCATTGTAATTTGACTTATTATTGTTTGAGGACAACATACTTTTCCCAAATGCTTTTCAGCAAATTTTGCGAGCTTCGGCGCACTCAAAAAGGGATCCTTTTTGATCTGCCGTAAAGTATACTCCTCAAGTTAAATATTTTATTATTTGCGGTTTTTGACTTATTTTCTACACATCCATCTGTTTTATGATGTACAGAACTGTAGATCGGCTTTTAATAACAATCTCAGAAAATCTCACTAAGTAATTTATTTTTTTGTAATGTTTAATTACTAAATTTCTCCCTTCAACAATGGTTTGTCCTCGTTTTCTTCCCATTTTTATACCCTACAACACTATGTGTTGGGGGTATTATAAGTTTGATTGGGCCAAAAATTATGTAACACCTCGAAATATTAGTTTCCCACATAGGAAAATGTATATGGATCTTCCTATCTCTCCGAGCTGAGTTGATCTAGCTATGTATATCCGTCCATCCGTCTATCCATGTTAATTTTTAATCACTCTACAGGTCGCAATTATGGCCCCATCTTCACGAAATGTATAATGGAGGTGGGGCTAGGGCCAGAGTAGAAGCCTATTGCTCTTGGAGATGATCGCATATCGAAATCCAAAATACACAAAAGGCGAACTTCTGGCTTTTCATACCTTTTTTTATATACATAGTATGGAGGATATATTAAGTTTGTAATTCCGTTTGTAACACCTCGAAATATACATATGAGACCCCACAAAGTATATATATATATATATGTATATATATATATATATATATATATATATATATATATATATATATATATATATATATATATATATATATATATATATATATATATATATATATATATATATATATATATATATATATATATATACTTGATCAGCATAAAATTCTATGTCGATTTAGCGATGTCCGTCCGTCTGTGGAAATCACTCTAGCTTCCAAACGAATTTATTGATAAAATTTTACTCAAATGCATACTATATCTGCAGGACTTTTGGTATTGCCTTCAAATGTTTAACATACCAATATTTATATTATGTCTTTGTGCATTTGTTTGTAACAGGCAAAAGGAAACGAGATAGACCCATAGTTCCTTTTGATGATCTGCATAGAATCACTTTCTGAGTTGATTTATGCATGTCAGTCCGTTTGTCCTTCCGTCCGTCCGTCTGTCCATGTATTCTTGTGAACAAAATGCAGGTAGCATTTATTGCCCGATCCAGATGAAAATTTGCACAGATTATTTGCTTGGCCCAAGGACCCTATTGATATTGGAGATAATTGGTCAAAATTTAGATATAGCTCCCATATATATATCTTCGTCCGATTTGCCTTTTATTGTACACCAGCTCGAATAGCATGGAATTTTGCATATACACCCAAATTAGGCCTAAAAATATGTATGCTAAATTTGATCGAAATCGGTTCAGATATAGCTATAGCTCCCATATATATTGTTCATCCGATTTGTTATTTTCGTCCACCGCCGCCGTAATATGCACTCTGCAACAACAATATTTGGGGAAATATATCAAATACAGCTCAGAAATACATTTGCTAAATTTTATCGAGATCGGTTCAGATTTGGATATAGCTTCCATATATAACTTCGTCCGATTTACCTTTGATTGTGCACCAAACTTCTAATATTTGTCTAAATGGGATGGAACTTGGCACTTACGACCGAATTGGGTCTCGAAGCTAGTGTGTCAAATTTGGTGAAAATCGGTTCAGATATAGCTATAGCTCCCATATATATTGTTCATCCGATTTGTTGTATTTGTTACCCACAGCCGTAACATGCACTCCGTAACAACGATATTCAGGGAAATATATCAAATACAGCTCAGAAATATCTTTGCCAAATTTTATCGAGATCGGTTCAGATTTGGATATAGCTCCCATATATATTTTTATCCGATTTTAAATTATTTGTGCACCAAATGGGCAACACATGTCCGAATTTAAAAGATACAAATGCTTCGGCATATTTAGTCCTTTGAAAATTACAATTGTAGTCATAGCGTGTATGATTGAATTCTCCCATAAAAACTTTTAATAGTTATGTGGAGCTCTACTAAATTAGCAAAGTGGTGTAGGGTATCATAGAGTCGGCACCGCCCGACTTTAAGACTTTTTTACTGTGTTTTTTTTTTTTTTTTTGAAAAAATTGTCGTCGATATTTTCTTTTAAGCCATATCTTCAAGTGCAAATGGAATGTCTGGCATTGGCAGGCATATTTTATTTCGCCTGCAGTCATATTGACATTTTTTTCTCACATTCGTATGAGGTATTTTGAAATGCGTGTATTCTGCTTGATTGCAACAGTTCAAAGTTGGAGACGAATATGAACGGCGTTATTTAGACATGGCAATGTCGCATATTCCGAAAAAGAAGAATTTTAATTTTTCTCAAACGCGAGACGCATAGAAATAATTACACAAATAAAATTTGTAGGATTTTTATTTGAGATATTTTCCCATCGCTAATCTAGTTCTGGGAATAACTTCAATGACATGTTCATGTTAAAGTAAAGAGTTAGGGTAAAGTTTCGTAAGTTATTCCTGGTAACATTATTCGGTAATGACTTCTTTTGCTGGGTAGTTGGCGATGGAAAATATGTTTTAAAAATTTAATCAACTCAATTCCAATCGCCGTCGTCAATACTGTCACCCTATTCATCACTCCTTTTTGGCTGTGAACTGCTCCGCCATATGAATTGATGGAATTATCCTGGTTGTTTCTTTTGTTTTAGTTGTTGCTGCTGCTGTTGCGCTGCCTGCAATGGCACATGAATTTGCATTGACATGATGGCATGCCTTGCGTACGTTTTGAATTGGTAGTTAAAACCCAGAGATATGGAAAAAATTTTCAATTTAAATGGCATTGAAGTGCAGTTACCGTTTCTTGTCGGTGTCGCTGTTGTTGTTGTTGCATTTCTCCCAGGCTACGTGAAGGATTATCTGGCGGCGGCGGCGGCGTAGGTGGTGTACAAAATATGAACAGAATTTTATTGATATAGAATGGAGTATTTTTTTCTGTTTTGTCTTTGTGAGCATTGGTCCTTTGATCATCGCCGAGACACACAACTTCCCAAACCAAAGACAGTTCTTTTTTTTTGTCATTTTCAATACCAGGATAAATATTCAATATTGCGCGAAAGACCAAAAAAAAAACAAAGCTACGACAACATGGACACGGAGATAAACAAAACACAAATTGGACATTTGAATAGAATTATTAATTGGAAATTTTTGTGAATGGATTTCAAAGGTGAATGGAAAAAGGCAGAAGAGGAGATTTGAATTTTAATTAAATTATGACTTAAGTGGTAATTTGGATTTTCGAATTAATTTCGTGGGGAATGAATTAAGTGAAAAGGACGTGTAGAAGGTCTTCTCAGCAAAGAATATCTACGGAAGGTGTTCTAAAAATAAACAATTTTAAATTCGGCTGAGCCAAAGCTTTTTATACCCTCCACCAAAGGGTCTGTGGAAATCACTCTAGCTTCCGAACGAAATTAACTAGGTTGATAAAATTTTGCACATATGTATATTATGTCTGCAGGACTTTTGGAAATGAAAATGTGGGTCCACGTTTTGGTATAGCCCCCATATAATGGTACCTCCCAATTTTCTGTATTTTGCTGATTTTAGCCACATTATTCACCGGAATTGTTTCAAATTTGGTATTTGAAGTTCGTAACGGATACTAATGCCTATGACAGAAAATTGTCTATACAGGTCCACGTCTTCATATAGCCCCCATATAACGGTACCTCCCGATTTTCGGTATTTTCATGATTTTAGCGACGTTATTCACCGGAATTGTTTCAAATTTGGTATTTGAAGTTCGTAATTGATACTACAGCCTAAAACAAAGAATTGTCTGTGCAGGTCCACGTCTTCGTAGAGCCGCCATATAAGGGTAACTCCCGATATTCGGTATTTTGATGATTTTAGCGACATTATTTAACGGAATCGTTCCAAATTTGGTATTTGAAGTTCGTAATGGATACTACAGCCTAGGGCAGAAAATTGTCTGTGCAGGATCACATCTTCGTATAGCCCTCATATGACGTTACCTCCCGATATTCGGTATTTTCATGATTTTAGTGACATAATTCACTGGAAATATTTCAAACTTCGTATTTAAAGTTCGCAATGGATACTACAACCTAAGACAGAAAATTGTATGTGCAGGTCCACATCTTCGTATAGCCCCCATTTAGCGGTACCTCCGATATTCGGTATTTTGATGATTTTAGCGACATGATTAACCGGAATTATTTCAAATTTGTCGTTTGAAGTTCATAGTGGATAATACAGCCTAAGATAGAGAATTGTCTGTGCAGGTCCATTCGATGATTTTAGCTATTTTGATGATTTTAGCCACATTTTTTACCAGAATTGTTTCAAATTTGGTGTTTGAAGATAATACAGCCTAAGACAGAAAATTGCCTGTGCAGGTCCACGTCTTCGTATAGCCCCAGCCGAACTTACATCTGTTTTACTTGTTTTTTTTTTTTTTTTTTTTAATAAGTCTTTTTTTATTTTTTAAATATGATTTTGATCAGTCTAGAACATCATCATTTAGTTGTTGGCAGGGCAAGGATTGGTCCAGGTCCATTCATTCCAGGCAACGCATTGACCCTTGGCTTCATCGAACAATTGGGCATCGGGACAGTGGATCATTTCAGCGGTGCCAGTGGCAGATTTGCACTCCCAGTAGCCGGTAGGATCCCAGAAATTGCGAACGGGTACATTCACGTTTTTGGTGTTGCAAGAGGGCATGTTGTTGCTATCGGCGTCACAGCACATGCCACAGGCAATGAGGCAAGCCAAGAGAGCAAAGCAGAAGACTAGAAGAGAGGGCAAAAAAACGGATACAAGTCAATAAGAGAACACGAAAGCAAGTTAGCTTCGAGGAGAGCAAATTTCGAATTTGTGCAGTCAAGGGGAAACTGAAGGGCTAAACCTCAGCACTTCCATTTCTTTCCTCCTCTTAACCTTGAACTTTGTTTTCGTCAAATTTCCGTTGTCTGACTTCCAAATAACTTACCGAATTTCATTTTCAGTGATTGAAAGTTAGTTGCCGATTCGATATGAGCAAAGGAACTGATACTGATTGCCCAATTCAGTTTAATATTTATAGTCAATTGGCAATAATATATTTTGATAATTTTGATAATGTTTCAAAATTGTCAACAAAATTTCTATTAATTTCTAAAATAATTTACACATTTTAAATTGGTAGAAGATAAATTTGATAAGATAACTCTTAGGTACTGAAAATAAACTTCGAAACAGCGATAGGTGGATGCGTGTGGAGGTAAGTGCAACTAAAACAAAAACAACTAAAAAAGTGCATTTTTTATGACTAACTTTTCAGGGACCACAAGAAGGAGGATTTTTAAAAGGATCATCAAGCTGGGAAGTCCTTGAAATATATTTAAAAAAATGTCCAAGATTTTTGGCAAGGAAAACCTAAAAAAAGTTCTACAAGTTTTTTTATTTTATTTTATTTATTTATTTCTTTTTTTTTTTTTTTTTTTTTTGATGAAGTCCTTGAAAATTCATTAAATTTTATCAAAAAAGTCCTTTAAAAATATTTTTTTCTACGAAAAAAAAGCTGCGATTTCCCTTCGATCTGCAATGAACTTTAAACGGCGTTCGCCTTATAAAACCCTTTTTATGCTTCTTTGAAGACTTTTTGAAGCTATTCTTTTTTCTAATTTCTGTTAATTATACCCTACACCTTGAAAAGGAGGGAATATTAAGTTTATCATTCCGTTTGTGGCATCCCTAAATATCCGTCGTAGAGTAAATACATTAATGATCAGCATAAAATTCTATGCCGACGTTGTCCGTCTGTCTATCTGTTAAAATCACGATACAGCCCACATTATTCGACTAAGAGCTTCAAAATTTGATTGGTATTGAAAATGAGACATATTTGTCCACTTTTTGGAATGGTCGGTGGCGAAACAAGTCTTCAAAGGCAAGCCAGGAGGAAGAGGAATATTTACTGACGAGCCGAAGGACAGGGGAGGCCAGAGTGACTCCATAAAAAAGCTGAGACCCAGCGAGACTCCAAAACAGAGCTGAGGGCCAGAGAATTTCTTTGGATAAACTTTGATATTTTTTAGTGCCAACCTTGCTTTCCAAAATACTCGAGATACAATAGTCCAACGGATTGGTATCCGGAGATTTTGGTGGCCATTCTGTGCTGGAAATGAAGCCAAGAACCTCATTTTGTAATCATTCTTGGGGGAAGCGTGCTGAGTGCGTTTGGTGCTGAGACCTGTTGGAATGTCCAAGTTCTGCGCCAAAATGTTTGCGTCCTCAAGGCTTTAATACACCCTCCAGAATATTTTCGCGATAATATTCGGTATTTATTCTGATGCCACGGTCGATTAATACGAGCGGAAAGCGACCATCGGCTGTTTTGGCGGTCCACACCATGGGCGCCATGGCCGGCGCTTGGCCAACCGAAGGTGCACATTTTCAGCTGACCTCTTTGGCAAATAAACACGATCATTTTGTTCGTTTAAAAACTTCTGGACAACGAATGTTTTCTCATCGGCATCGGAGAAAACCAAATTCGGCAGTTCACCACTTTCGGCCAAGCGAAGCAACTCTTAAGCTCTTTTTTAATCTATTTTCTCTCTCTTGCGGTTGAAGTTCTTTCACTTTTTGGAATTTGAATGGTTTTACCCCAAACTCATTTTTCAATATTTTCCGAATGGAATGGAATATTGCGATATGTTCAGCTCACGAGCCATTTTTCGGCCACTGTGACGCGGGTTTTGATCAAGTCGCTTCTTTACTTTTCGAACCATTTCTGCTGATGTCGATGCTTTCTTCCATCCACTTCCTTGACGTCGGGCTACGCTACATCACATTTTATAAGAGTTATAAATATTCAAAATATTGGCCCTTTGTTGCCCATATTCGACGGACCCATCTGGCAACGCCATAACTTTTGACAGAGATGTCACATCGCTTAATGACATAACGCGTTTGAAGCGTCAGTCCAAGCAAATTTTTACCATGAACCAATACACGCCACGCGAGCGCTCTGAAATAGTTGAAATTTACAAGAAGTCTATTGTGAAAACTCAACGTGCTTTTAAAACATTAAAAAATGTGAGAAGTGCGCCTTCTAAGAACACCATTAAGCGTTTATATGAAAAATTTTCGACTGGTAAGGCTCTTTCTAATCCGAAAAGGCCATATAAAAGTCGACCAAGGCGATCGGCCGAGAATATCGCTGCCGTACGAGCCAGTGTTGAGAGGTCCCCAACAACATCCTAAAAACGCCGTTCTCAGCAGTTGGGCATGGCTCGGTCCACTTTACAACGGACGCAAAATTCAATTGACGCAAAGAATGTTGCCTGCGGACAAGCCTCGTCGACTGGAAATGGGCCCAAAGGGTCCAAAGGTTCGTCAAATATGGGCGCAACCCTGTATAGTCTTGATCAGCATAAAATTCTATGTCGATGTCCGTCCGTCTGTCCTTCTGTGGAAATCACACTAGCTTCCGAACGAATTGAAGTAGATGGTAAAATTTTACTAAAATGTATATTATGTCCGCAGGATTTTTGGTATTGAAAATGGAGCATGTAGGTCCACGTCTTCGTATAGCTCCCCTATAACGGTACCTCCCTGTATTCAGTATTTTGATGATTTTTGCGACATTATTCACCGGAATTGTTTTAAATTTGGTATTTGAAATTCGTAATAGATACTACAGCCTAAGACAGAAAATTGTCCGTGCCGGTCTACGTCTTCGTATAGCCCCCATATAAAGGTACCTCCCGATATTCGGTATTTTGATGATTTAAGCGTCATTATTCACCAGAATTATTACAAATTTTGTATTTGAAGTTCGTAATGGATACTACAGCCTTTGCCAGAAAATTGTCTGTGCAGGCTTATGACAAAAGTTGCGTATACAGGTCCACGTCATCGTATAGACCCTAATATATGGCTACATTCTGTATTTTGAAGATTTTAACAGAATTTTTAACGGATTTTATTTTTTTGAAAATTGCCAAATTTGTACCAAATGGTGGAGGGAATTCAAAGTTCGGCCCGGCCGAACTTACAGCTTTTTTATACCCTACACCACAAGGTGGTCAGGGTATTATGTCTTTGTGCATTTGTTTGTAACAGGCAAAAGGAAACAAGATAGACCCATAGTTCCTTTTGATGATCTGCATAGAATCACATTCCGTGTCGATTTATGCATGTCCATCCGTCCGTCTGTCCGTTCCACTGTCCATGTATTTTTGTGAACAAAGTACAGTTTGCATTTATTTCCCGAACCAGATGAAATTTTGCACAAATTATTTGTTTGGCCCAAGGACGAACCATATTGAAATTGGAGATAATCGGTAAAAATTTACATATAGCTTCCATATATATCTTCGTCCGATTTGCCTTTTACTGTGCACCAAACGTGTAATATCAGTCCGAATGGTATGGAATTTTGCATATAGATCCAGATTAAACCTAAAAATAAGCATGCCAAATTTAATCGAAATCGGTTCAGATATAGCTATAGCTCCCATATATATTATTCATCCGATTTGTTATTTTTGTCCTTCGCAGCTGTAATATGCACTCTGTAACAACAATATTTGGGAAAATATACCAAATACATCTCAGAAATACCTTTGCAAAATGTTATCGAGATCGATTCAGATTTGGATATAGCTTCCATATATAACTTCGTCCGATTTACCTTCGATTGTGCACCAAACGTCTAATATTTGCCCAAATTGGATGAAATTGGATGGCACTTACGAACGAATTGAGTCTAGAAGCTAGTATGCCAAATTTGGTAAAGATCGGTCAGATATAGCTATAGCTCCCATATATATTGTTCATCCGATTTGTTATATTTGTTACCCACAGCCGTAGTTTGCACTCCTTAACAACGATATTCAGGGAAATATATCAAATACAGCTCAGAAATATATTTGCCAAATTTTATCAAGATCGGTTCCAAGTTGGATATAACTCCCATATATATCTGTATCCGATTTCAAATTAATTGTGCACCAAATGGGCAATACAAGTCCGAATTTAAAAGATACAAATGCTTCGGCATATTTAGTCCTTTGAGTTTTAAATTATAATTATAATCATGGCGTCTATGACTGAATTCTCCCATAAAGACTTTTAATTTTTATGCGGAGATCTACTAAATTAGCAAAGTGGTGTAGGGTATCATAAAGTCGGCCCTGTCCGACTTTAAGACTTTATTTACTGTTTTTTTTTTAATTTTTACTTTATTTGCCATTAAAGGTTTTCACTACCCCTGAAAGTATGCTTCACATTTTGACACGAAGTATTGCCTTACAAATAACAACTAATAACAAATACTTCCCAGGTTCATTAATAACTATTAAAATCTATTTAACCCGATTAATGATAAATGAATAAAAAGCCAAAACATGTTCCCATCCTTTTCCACAACGGCAAGGATAAACAAGTATCTCAAACGGAAAGTAATAACAAAAAACAAATTACATTTGTAAATATTAACACAAAACCATGGTAGCAAGGGGTGTTTACGGAGACAAACAAGAAAATAATCATCAGCAGTTGTACTTACAAACAAATATGACGAGGCTGGGTAAAAGGGAGGGGAGGGAAGGGAAGGGGGAAAATTTGGTACAATCCTAGTAAAACAAGCCAAAGAACACATGAAAGAAAAACAAAATCATTTTTGTATCTCTTTTGTTGAAGAGAGTGAGTAAGAGAGGGAGGGGGTTGGGTAAATGAGTGCCCGACAAAATATCAAGTGCCGGCAAAGCACCAACATTTAACCATGGGTGGCAGGCTGGTGGTGATTTGTTGCTACTTCATTTAAGGGCTGCTAATAAATAATAAATGCCACCAAAAAGGAAGCAGGAACCAGAAAAAACAACAACAAAACAAATAACACTTGCAAATTACCAGACTGACATCAACAACAACAGTAGCAGCAAATTGACAAGTGTAGACTAACATTACTCATCCTTGAACTGCTCTTCGTTTTGGGAGAGCTAGTCACGTGGCCACATCACATCAACTCTTCATTAACGTTGGTGTTGTTGCTATGGCAGTCAGCAGGTTGCATTCGAATCTTGTTGTGGGTATTTTCAGGGTGATTACATTTTTAGCACTGGCAGTGGTAGTGGCTGGCCACAGATACAAATCTATGAGCAACAAGCCCTTGGTCCGAACACAATTTTGGGCAAAAAGGATAGAAACCACTAAGGCGCGTGTGAATTTCAATAATTTGTAGAGCAAACACATGCTCTGCTTACCCAGTAAGGGGTTAGCTGGGATATGCGATGAGATTTCCAATGCTGAACATGGTCTTCAGGGAGATTTCGGGGCAATAACGATGACGACGCTGAGGATGATGATGACGATGACATCCTTTATGGATATGACTTTTCTCACAGTTTTCTTGCAGGGTGAAATCCATGGAAACGCATTTTTCTCAGCCTCTTCAACCCCCTTCCTACCCATTTTCTTTGTGTTATTTATTTGTTTGTGGTTAGTAGTGTCATATTTATGACCATATAGTTTAATAATTGTTTTCTCTCTCGCTCAGCCTTTGTTCGATGGCAATTTATCTACCCCTTCCCCCCTCCTCGACTTTATTGTGGTTTTTGTTGGTTATTTTTCCACGTTAATTATTATTATTCGGAAACATTGTTTTCCCGAAAAAATTTAATAATGTGTGACTTTTTGCCAAAAAGTCGTGTGTCGCGGCTGATTGGATTTGCGTGCGACGTTGTGCACTTGTTTCCCCAAGGATTTTCAGAAGGGAAATGGGATTAAATGCGCCATTGAATGGCACTGCATGTCATAATATTTGGTTGTTGTAAATCATCAATGAGGGAATTGTAATGAGAGGGAATGGGGGGCAATCTAAAAGTCTACTATATACAGGAAGATCTTTTGGGGGTTCTATGGACACATGAAAACGGACCCCTATCGTGGTTTTAAAAAATATTTCCAAAGAAATTTATAAAATTTCCCAAGGACCTCCAAACGTACATTTTGTATTCTTTTTTAAGGGGCAAGGCCTTGTTTTTAAAATTGGTTTTCCTGACATTGACTGCCTCAAACAGCGGATTTTTTTTAATATTTTACAAGGGCCTTTTGGTCATCAAAAGTGGATTTTTTAAAAATATTTTTTCAAGGACCACCGATCGTGGATCTTTGAAAATTATTTTGTGAAGAACTATAACAAAATGTGATTTTTTTTAATATTCAAGCATTATCTGACCTCAAAACATGGATTTTCTAAAAATATTTCTTCAAGGCCTGTATCAAGCGTGTATTTTTTAAAATATTTTTTATACCCTCCACCTTGGAAAGGAGGGTATATTAACTTTGTCATTCCGTTTATAACATCCCTAAACATTCGTCGTAGACCCGATAAAGTTTATATATTCATAATCAGCATACAACTCTAAGTCGATTTAACGATGTCCGTCTGTCTGTCTGTCTGTTGAAATCACGATACAGCCCACATTATTTGCCGTAGAGCGTCAAAATTTAGCAGAATATTGAAAATCAGATATATCCGTCCACGTTTTGGTATAGTCCCCATATAACGGTACCTCGCGATATTCGGTATTTTGATAATTTTAGCGACATTATTAACCGGAATTATTTCAAATTTGATATTTAAAGTTCGTAATGGATACTACAGCTTATGACAGAAAATTGTTTGTGCAGGTTCACGTCTTCGTATAGCCCCCATATAACGGTACCTCGCGATATTCGGTATTTTGATAATTTTAGCGTCATTATACACCAGAATTATTTCAAATTACGTATCTAGAGTTCGTTATGGGAACTACAGTCTATGCAGGTCCAGGTCTTCGTATAGGTCCCATATATCAGTACCTCCCGATATTCGATATTTTGACGATTTTAGGTACAATACCCACCGAAATGGTTTGAGATGTGGTATTTAAAGTTCGTAATGGATGCTACAGCCTGTGACAGCAAATTGTCTGTGCAGGTTCAGGTTTTCGCACAGCTCCGATATAACGATACCTCCCCGTATACGATATTTTGATGATTTTAGCTACATTATTCACCGTTTATTTCAAGTTTTGAACTTGAATGTAGGTCCACGTCGTATAGACCTCAATATAACGGCTATATTTGGAATTTTTAAAATTTTAACAGAATTTTTTAAGGATTTTATTTTTTGAAAATTTCCAAATTCGTTCCAAATGGTGGAGGGTATTCAAAGTTCGTACTACTTTTTAACTTTTTGTTTTTTGTCCTGCTGTTCATCTTGGATATGTGCGTTGCTTATAGATGCTGGGCAAGGTGCATACGAGGTATAGTCTAAAAATTAAGTTTCAATCCAAAGATTACGCACTGTCAATTCAAAAGGGTAATTAGACCTGTTCTGCCATTTTATGGGCTATTACGATCAGTAGTTTACGAGATATCACGGTAATTGTGCAATAACTTTATAATTTAGAAAAAGACGAGGCCTTGAAAATACCTCGAAAAAACAGTGGCAATTTTGGGCAAACCAGGAGATTTGCGAGCGTCTTATTTAAGTTCCTGAAAAATGTTGGTCGGATATCTTTATTTTTGTATAAATATAAAGTATGCCTCCAACAAATATTTTGTTAAATAAATGTGTTTTAAAAAAAATAATTTCCTATTCCCCCCAAGGACTACCTATACTCCCGAAAAAATTTATATATTATTGCGAAAATATTTATTATAGCCCTGAAAAATATTGAACAGATATCTTGATTTGTTCAAGTATTTTGTCAACTAAATTTGTTTTTTTTTTTTTTTTTTTTTTTTTTGGGAAAAAATAAATTTCTCTTCCCCATAAATCTAACTAAGGTCTCGAAAAAATTTCAATATTTTTGCGATAGCCTTAGTTATAGCCCTGAACAATTTCGATTATATATCTTGATTCCTTCAAGGATAACAGCACTAAATGTTAGTTATGGCTTTCGCAAATATTTTGTGAAATAATTGTGTTTTTTAGGAAAAAAAAAATATATATTTTTGCGAAAGCCTTAGTTATAGCCCTGAAAAATTTTTGTCAGATATCTTAATTCGTTCAAGGATATAAACACTAAATGTAAGGTATGCCTCTTGCAAATATTTTGCCAAATAAATGTGTTTTTGTAAGAAAAATAATTTTCTATTCTTCCCAAGGACTACCTAAGCTCCCGAAAAATGTCTATATTTTTGCGAAAGCCTTAGGTCTAGCCCTTTAAAAAATTTGTCAGATATCTTAATTCGTTCAAGGATATAAACACTAAATGTAAGGTATGCCTCTTGCAAATATTTTGTCAACTAAATGTGTTTTTTTTTTTTTTTTTTTTTTGGAAAAATAAATTTCTCTTCCCCATAAGTCTAACTAAGGTCTCGCAAAAGTTTCAATATTTTTGTGAAAGCCTTAGTTATAGCCCTGAAAAAATTCCATTAGTTATCTTGATTCCTTCAAGGATAACAGCACCAAATGTCGGCTACATCTTTCGCAAATATTTTGTCAACTAAATGTGTTTTTTTCGGAAAAATAAATTTCTCTTCCCCATAAGTCTAACTAAGGTCTCGAAAAAGTTTCAATATTTTTGTGAAAGCCTTAGTTATAGCCCTGAAAAAATTCCATTAGTTATCTTGATTCCTTCAAGGATAACAGCACCAAATGTTAGTTATGTCTTTCGCAAATATTTTGTCAAATAATTATGATTTTTAGGAAAAAATTTATATATTTTTGCGAAAGCCTTAGTTATAACCCTGAAAAATTTTTGTCAGATATCTTAGTTCGTTCAAGGATATAAACAGGTATGCCTCTCGCAAATATTTTGTAAAATAAATGTGTTTTTTAAGAAAAATAATTTTCTTTCCCCCCAAAGACTACCTTGACTCCTGAAAGAATTTATATATTTTTGCGAAGGCTTTTTTATAGCCCTGCAAAATATTGAACAGATATCTTGATTTGTTCAAGGATAACAACACCAAATGTCGGCTACGTCTTTCGCAAATATTTTGTCAACTAAATGTTTTTTTTTTTTTTTTTTTTTTTGGGAAAAATAAATTTCTCTTCCCCATATGGGCTAATTAGGGTATCGAAAAAATTTATATATTTTTGCGAAAGCCTTAGTTATAGCCCTGTTCTAACCTGTTCAGTTGTCTGGTGGACAGCAATGGATAAAAAATGTAATACCAAAATATCAGAGAAGATCCAGCGAATTTACTGCTTATGCATTTGCGGCGCAATGAGGGCAACACCAACTAGGGCTTTAGTGACAATACGGTACGACACGGCCGTTGCGTCCCTAAAACTCAGAGCGACGGACGGGTGGATAAATAAAGTCCACGTTTCATACCAACAAAATATTTTTTACATATGACAACGGAAATCATTATATCGAAAGGATATCAGAAACACGGATGGACGGACAAACTATTGCGGATTTTTGAAAATATTTTTAAAATGTCAATAGTTACGGATTTTTTTGAAATATTTTTCGAACAGCAAAATTGAGGATTTTAAATTATTATTTAAATGATGGATCAATTATCATGATTTCTTCCTAAATATTTTATGAAAAATTGATAGTGGTTTTTCATTAATTTTTAATTAATTATCTGCTCTAATGATTTCATATATTTTTTTATTTATTTAGAAATCTCCCCGAAAGTATGCTGTAAATCATTTTGTTTAACAAAAAATAACCAAATCCAAAAATTTTTCAATTTTCCAAAGAAATATAATTTTTTGCACAATGGTCATGGTCAGCCTATTGAATTTCAATACAATTTTCTAATTATAACCAATTTCGGGTATGGCCTTAAGTCCTAACATACGTTCGTCCATTACCATTGTCCGGAAATCGTTCAGTTAGTCACCACGCAGCAACGCAGTTTTGTGGTGGCATTACACAAATGGCCTAAAAGTCACGAACTAATAATCTCATTATTATTAAAGTATTTCGAGCGGACCACACACCCACACGCACAACAGAACAATTGAATGCGGATAATAATGGGAAAATAGCAATAAACGGGAAAGAGGGAATGGAATTCCACAGTCAATTCCAACTCAAAGAGGCTGGTAATAATAATCCTGCCTATAAAAAGAAAACCCCATTCCACTCACCAACAGCAAGGCATCCAAATGATTGGAATAGGGAAAAAGTTAATAAGGTCCATGTTATTGGGTTATGGGAAGGGGAAGTGGTCGTCGTCGTTGTCGTCAAGAACAAAGCCAAGTTAATAAAAACCCATGCCATGCCAAAAGACTTAAGGGAAATACCAGAAATTTTTGCATGCTCTCTGCAGGAATTTGAAAAAAGAAATGGTATTTCACAAATGCCAATGGCAGAGATGAACTGCTCAGGGGGAGAGAGGTCTAAGAAAGAGGAGGAAAAGAAAATACTAATTCCCTTAAGTCTTCATATTGAAAGTATGTGAATTAGTCAATTATGTGCGTTCTAAGAGTTTATTAGTTATCAGCTCCAATGGGTGTTAGCAGATGGAAATAAAAAAACGTATAGCATACTTTTAGGAGTTTTTGAGAAGAATTAGTTTCTCAAATTAAAAAATATAAGAAGGGATTCTGTAAATTAGAAATTATTAAAAAAAGAAAAAATACGAAATACCATTATATTGGCCCTTAAAACATAGAACAAAAATCAAGAATATTGACCTTTAAATTATGTTTTCATTTTTAGAACTTGGTTTTTCTTAATTAACAATTATTGATCCTTGAAAATATATTTCTTATAAAAACAATAATAAAGGGATTAAGTCTGACCATTTTGCAACAACAAAATACTGTGGTATCCCGAACAAACAAGCGAACACTGTTCTATTTTTAAAATACTAAAAATTCAGTTTGGTTCTTCAAAAATATTTAAAAAAAAATCACCTTTGGTCCTTCAAAACTATTTGAAAAAATCTAATCTACGTTTTGTCATTTAAACATAATTTTCATTAATCTAATTTTTGATTTTGATTGATTTTCAAAAAATCCACGTTTAAACAAAAATACTTATAAAATATCAGCGTATGGTCCTTCCAAATTTTTTTTTAAAATTTACGTTGGTCCTTCAAAAATATTTATAATTTTTTTAATAATCCACGTTTACTCCTCAATAAATATTTATAAAAAAAAATTAATTCACGTTTAATCCTTCAAAAATATTTATATTTTTTAATAATCCACGTTTAATTCTCTATAAATATTTATAATTGTTTTTTTTTTTTTTTTTTTTTTTTTTTTTGTTTTAAATCCACGATTAATTCTCCATATAAATATTTATATTTTTTAATAATCCACGTTTAATTCTCTATAAATATTTATAATTGTTTTTTTTAAATCCACGATTAATTCTCCATAAATATTTATAATTGTTTTTTTAAATCCACGTTTAATTCTCCATAAATATTTATAATTGTTTTTTTTTAAATCTACGTTTAATCCTTCAGAATTATTTTTCAAAAATGTTCACTTTTAATCCTTAAAAATTTATTTTCAAAAAATCCACGTTTAGTCCTTTGATAATATTAAAAAAATCCACCTTTAATCCTCTAAAAATATTTTTAAAAAATCCACGTTTGGTCCTTCAAAACTATTTTTAATAAATCCAGATTTGTTTCTTCGAAAATATATTTAAAAAATCCACTTTTAGTCCTTCAAAAATATGTAAAAAATTGGTCTAAAAAATTTGGTTTTCAAAATATTAAAAAAATGGTCGTTCAAAAATATGTTTAAAAAATACACGTATATGCAACAAAATTCCCGTTTGGCCGATCAAAAATATTTTTAAGAAATCCAGATCTTTCTAAAATATTTTTAAAAAGTCCAGGTTTGGAAAAAAATATTTAAAAAGATCCAGTTTCGGTAAAAAAATATTTTAAAAAATCAAGGTACCTCAAAAATATTAAAAAATCCAGGTTTGTTCCCCCAATGGAAGATATTTCAATAGTATAGGAATCCTTAAAATTCTTCCACCAGCCCTGATGGCTTTCGTCAATGATAGACCATGGAAAGGTATCCTATTTCCAGAGCAATTTTTAAAGGTCTTCAAAGCTAGGCTTTGATTACTTGAACTTCGGACACAAACAGCTGATTGTCTTATGCAAAATGTGTGTTCAGCCTTAAAATATGCCACATATTTTCTTATAACTCATTTAATTTGTTTATCCGTAAAATAGCGTTATTATTTTTTTCTCTAAATGCATTGGCCGCCAATCAAAAAAAGTCTTTCCAATGGATATATGAATGCTATTGCGTCTGTGGAAGACCTACTTTTTCTGCATATAGAATACCTACATTACATTTCGCGCGTAAAGGAACATTGGAAGGGTTTCCGTCTCTCGAAGGTCTCTAAATGTCTCTCTTTGAAAAGGAGACAAAAAAGAATTGTGATTTCCTTAACTGTCGACCCAAACATCTGATTACTTCATGTAAAATTGTGGTTCAACCCCAAAATATGCCACAGTATTCTTAAAACTCAGCAGATAACGGTTTATCCTTAAAATATATTTTTATCGTCTTCTTAAAACAAAAAATCCTATCAAGGGGTTTTCTGTCTTTGGGAGGCATTTAAAAAATATTCCGTCTAAAAAGGACCAAAAATGCCTTTGGACTTCTTTCCGGAGAAGAACTTTAAAATGTTTCCCCTTGAAGAGAAGACGAAGATAAATTGTGATTGCATCAATTTCAGATGTAAAACAGCTGATTGCTTTATGTAAAACTTTTCAGCCTCAAAATATGCCGCAGATTTTCTTGTGGACTCAGCAGATAATTGTTTATCCTTACAATACCTTTATTAATTTTCTTCTTGGCCCCCCTGAAGTGAGGCCAGTGATTGAAAAATGAATAAAGATAAAGTCGAAAACTGATGGAGCATATGGAAAGGGGGGGGGGGGGCACATAGTCACAAAAACCCACACACACATACACTCACACACCTTTACACAATGGTGATATTAAATGTGACCGTTAAACAAACAAAATAACAGACACGCCTACTGTGCTATATTCACAACACCGAGAAGACAAAATGGGCCGGAAAGGTGAGGGTGTTTGAGAAAACGGGGAGGGGGACTGGGAGGAAGCTACTCTCCAGAACTCTTATCAAAGTTATTTTAACCGAATTTTCGCCTACCGTTTTTCGTTCGGTCTGTTGTTGACACTTAAATTGGTTTGCAAAGAACAAGAAGCGTAAAGACAGGGCGGATGGGAGGGGAGTGGGAAGTGTGCTGTTTTTGTTGTTCCATGCATTTGTTCTTTGGCCAAAATTAAGAAATAAAAATAAAGCGACATTCAGTTTCCTTTGCTGCAGCGCAATATAGCACCATGCGCCATAAATGCTTAAATGCTCGGTTACTGTTGTTGAAGGTAGGCTATTGTTGTTGTTGGTTGTGGGCCCACCTTTTTCAGAGAGATATGTGAGCGTTTTTTTTTTCGAAAGAGACTGACAATTACGCTCACCTGCTGGGAATATAATTGAAAAATTATTGGATTCATTTGACACGAAAATAGTCACTTTTGTGGCCACTCGGGTGTTGGGGGATTTGGAGTTGAAGGCTTGTTGGATATTTGGGGAGAGGTAAGGTTGGGGGGCAATGGGTTAATTGATAAAATGCTATTTTACCCAAACAATAAGTTAATAATGAGTTTTGTGTCATTCCTAATTAATAATAACAAATCTGGACGAGGGTGTTCATTTTGGCCAGGGCAGAAAGGTTTCCAACCTCCACCATGGGGAGTCAAGAGTAAACAAAGGTAATGAAATTATATGGAAAACCTCCAAAATGCATAGCTAGTAGACTTCTAATCAATTTCTCATAAATCGAACATCTCCAATTGGTCTCCTATAAATAGATTTCTTCCAATAATAACCCTTTCCTTCCACTAAAAGAGCAGAATCTTTTTTGTGCATGCCTTCAACTCCTTTAGAACCCTTGTTTTTCCTTTCTCCATCAATAAATCCATCAAACTCGTTTAGCGTCAATTTCCTTTCGTTCGTGTTCATATCTCTCATGACAGTTAACAACTTCTTTGGCCCATCCCCAAGCAAAGTGTGACAGCCTAAAAGTATGCCAAGATCTTTGAACAAAGTAAACAACTGAATTTAGTTTGTCGGGGCTCGTACATTAAAAAGTCATTTGTTTGCCAGAAATTCGAAAAAACAACAATGTTAAAAACTAATTTGTTTACAAAAATATAATGTTGTTGTTGTTGTTGCTTTCTTAACAAAAACATGAATATTGGCGCTCTCCGTAAATCATTGTTTTCTTTGTTTTCTTAAGGAAGATAACTAGTTCCGTTTCCGTTTAAAGAGGAACGTGAAGGGTTGTTACATTTTTTGTGCAATTTGCAAGAAAAAAGGATTAGGGGGTGCAGGATGGAGGTTGGAGGCATTTCGGGCACATCAATAACGTTTTTAAATGTCAAAAATTTGACACAACTTCAAAGGGAAGTTTCAAGGAAAAAGGGCGGACGGAGTACATCGTATTTTTGTGCACTAAGAATGGAAGGGAAAATATCAAGTGGAGCTTATTACTTTCCATAGAAGGTGTTTTTGGAAAATGTGGGCCAATGTGATGTGTAGTGGGGAGATAAGGCTGGGTTTTTTTGAAATTCGACCTCCAGGTATACTAAGAGTACTGAAAGGTACTAAAAATTGAAGTGATTGTATTGGACAAACAGATAGAGCTAAAATTTTGAGATTTGGAAGAAGCATCAGCGATCCTTCTTTCAAATCTCAAAATTCTAGCTCTATGTATGATGAATGAACCGAACTATGAGAGTACTAACAAGTTAAAAAGCAGCTAAGTTCGGCAAGGCCGCACCATTAATACCCTCCACTATTTTGAAGGATCTTGAAAAAAAAAAAATAACTAAATCCGTCGAAAAATAAGATTTTATTGAAAACCATTATATGGGGGCTATACGAAGATGGGGTCCTGCATAAGTATTACGATCCACACAATTTTTAAGAGAAACATCAGAATTTGGCTTTTTTATACCCTCCTAGAAATACTCATGCCAGACCCAACAAAGTATATATATATTCTTGATCAGCATAAAATTCTAAGTCGATTTAGCGACGTCCGTCTGTCTGTCCGTCTGTTGAATTCACGCTATCTTTCGAATGAATTAAGATAGAAGGCTTAAATTTGGCACACATGTTTATTTTGCCAGTAGGTAGGTTAAGTTCGTAAATGGGCCATATAGATCCACGTTTTGATATAGCACCCATATAACGGTACCTCCCGATATTCGGTATTTTACTGATTTTAGCGACATTATTCACCGAAATTGTTCCAAATTTGGTATTTAAAGTTCTACAGCCTAAGACAGAAAATTGTTTGTGCAGGTTCACGTCTTCATATAGCCCCCATATAACAGTGCCTACCGATATTGGGATCTTTGATGATTTTAGAGACATTATTCACCGAAATTGTTTCAAATTTGGTATTTCAAGTTCGAAATGGATACTACAGCCTAAGACAGAAAATTGTCTGTGCAGGTTCACGTCTTCGTATAGCCCCCATTGAACGGTTCCTCCCGATATTCGGTATATTGATAATTTTAGCGACATTATTAACCGGAATTGTTTCAAATTTAATATTTGAAGTTCGTAATGGATACTACAGCACAATACAGAAAATGGGCCATGTAGGTCCACGTTTTCATATAGCCCCCATATAACATTACCTCCTGATATTCGGTATTTTACCGATTTTAGCGACATTATTCGCCGGAATTGTTTCAAATTTAGAATTTGAAGTTCGTACTAGATACTGCAGCCTATGACAGAAAATTTTCTGTGAAGGTCCACGTCTTCGTATAGCCCACATATAACGGCACCTCCCAATATTCGGTATTTTAACGATTTTAGAGTCACTATTTGCCGTAGTATTTTCAAATAACGTATTTGGAGTTCGTAATGGAAACTACAGCCTGTGACAGAAAATTGTCTATGCAGGTCCAGGTCTTCGTATAGCTCCGATATAACGGTACCTCCCTACATACGGTATTTTGATGATTTTACCTACATTATTCACCGTTTATTTCAAGTTTCGAATTTTAAAATGGCAATGGCTTATGAGAAACAAAGCCTATAGGTCCACGTCGTATAGATCCCAATATAACGGCTATATTCGGTATTTTTAAAATTTTATCAGAATTGTTAACGGATTTTTTTTTTAATTTCCAAGTTCTTTCAAATAGTGGAAGGTATTGAAAGTTCGGCACGGCCGAACTCATTGCTTTTTAGCTTCTTTTTTTTTTTTGAAAACATTTCGAAGCAATATGTTAATATTTAATGCGATCCACACGATTTTTTTCTAAAATTATAGAAATGAAACTGAAAAGAAAGTAAAATTATAGAAATATAACGTGGTATTTCTACAAAGAAAATATGGCAGAACATATTATTGTACTTGTATACCTAAATATCAAAGGGAAACCTATTATTTCCTGTACAAACCCCAGTGGGATATATAATTTTCTTTCAAAAAAAAATTGCAACGTATTGTTTGCCGTAAAAAATGTCAAAAATGTTGTGGGTTGTAAATTGTTGTTTAGAAAACCTTGTGGAACATATTATTTTAATATGAAATTTTAAAAATATTATTGACAAAACATATTCCTAGTCAAATCTTGTGGAACGTAAGATTTTCATTTGTAAAATAATGTGGAATCTAATTTTTTTATAATAGCCCATTTTATTTTCTATAAAAGAACCTTGTGGAACGTATTGATATCTACAAAACAAAACCTTGTGGTATACATAATATTCTGTAAACAAATCTGTGGAACATATTTTTTTCGTAAAAAAAACTTGTGGAACGTATAATTCTTGTGTCAAAAATAATGTGGATTGAAAAAAAAAAATAATAGAAAATCTTGTGGAACATGTTATTTTAATGCAAAAATTTGAAATTGTTTTTTACAAAGTATATTCGTAGACAAGTTTTGTGGAACGTAAGGTTTTCATTTGTAAAATAATGTGGAATCTATATTTTTTAATTATAGTCTGTTTCATTTTCTATTATTTTCTATAAAAAAACACCTTCTGGAACGTATTGATATCTATAGAAAATCTTGTGGAACATATTTTCCTTTTCCACAAAGTATATAATATTCTGAAAAAAGGCATGTGGAACTTATTTGTTATCATAAAAAAAACTTGAGGACCATGCTTTTTTTGGGTTCAAAAATAATGTGAATTAAAACAAGTAAAAAAGCTGTAAGTTCGACCGGGCCGATCTTTAAATACCCTCCACCATTTGGTACGATTTTGCAAATTTTCAAACAAATAAAATCTGTCAAAATTCTGTTAAAATCTTAAAAATACCGAATGTAGCCGTTATATTAGGGTCTATACGACGATGTGGACCTGCATAGCCAACTTTTACAATATACAAAAAGCTTTTACAATACTCAAATGCGAAACTTGAATGAAAAAATTCGGTGAATAATGTAGCTAAAATCATCAAAATACCGAATATCGGGAGGTGCCGTTATATAGGGGCTACACGAAGACGTGAACCTGCACAGACAATTTTCTGTCTTAGGGTGTAGTATCCCTTACAAACTTCAAATACCAAATTTGAAACAATTCCGGTAAATAATGTCGCTAAAATCTTTAAAATACCGAATATCGGGAGGTACCGTTATATGGGACCTGCACAGAAAACTTTCTGTCATAGGTTGTAGTATCTATAACGAACTTCAAAAACCGAATTTGAAACAAATCCGGTTAATAATGACACTATAATAAACAAAATGCAGAATATCGGGAGGTACCGTTATATGGGGGCTATTCGAAGACTTGGACCTGCACTGACAATTATCTGTCTTAGGCTGTACTATCCACTACGAAATTCAAATACCAAATTTGAAACAATTCCGGTAAATAATGTCGCAAAAATCATCAACATACGGAATATCGGGAGGTACCATTATATGGGGGCTTTACGAAGACGTGGACCTGTACAGAAAATTTTCCGTCACAGGCTGTAGTAACCATTGCGAACTTCAAATACCAAATTTGAAACAATTCCGATAAATAATGTCGCTAAAGTCATCAAAATACCAAATATCGGGAGGTACTGATATATGGGGGCTATACGAAGAGGTGAACCTACACAGACAATTTTCTGTCCTAGGCTGTAGTATCCATTACAAACTTCAAATACTAAATTTGAAACAATTCCGGTAAATAATGTCGCTAAAATCATTAAAATACCGAATATCGGGAGGTACCGTTATATGGGGGCTATACCAAAACGTGGACTACATGGCCCATTTTCAATACCGAAAGTCGTGCAGATATAACATATATTTGAGTAAAATTTTATCAATCTACTTCAATTCGTTCGGAAGCTAGGGGGATTTCTGCAGACGGACGGACAACATGTGGTAAATTTTATTGAAAATCGGTATCTTTTGTAGATCGTAAGGTTGTAAGATTATGTGGATTGTATTTTTTTTTAATAACAGCTCATTCTCAGTTGCCCATTCTATGATAAACGTGAAACCAGCCTTTCAATTTCCTTAAGTACCTTAGGTGTCTCACCAAAGAATAAGACGCACAACAAATGACAAGAAAAGTGACATTTTCCAAATTTGAAATAGACAAAAAAAAAACGAAAGAACAACAACAACAGCAACAATGGAAAATAACACATTTCATGGTGTTGTTTTCAACCTAATCTGTAAAATTAATTTTCTCACAAAACGCCAGACAACGGGAAAACAGCCAGCCAGCCAGTCAGTCAGTCAGCCATCCATCCACCTATCCATCCATCCAACCAATTCTCGTTGAAGTTGGCGAATAAACCTCTTGGTATTTTGAGACAATTGTAAGCCACTCGTGGCCTTTATGCCCCAGGGAGCGCTTTGCAGGTTTTCAGGATTTGTTTTTTTTTTTTGTTTTGGGTTTTGTTTTGGAAGAGAATAGCGATTTATCTTTTGGAATGGCAGCACGGGGCGTTACTCATTCGTTTGGGTGATGGAAATTTGTGTACTCGACATTGTTGTTAATATGTTTTAAGTGTTTTTGTTGCAAGAGGTCCTTCTCAAACAAGGCAGCAAAGGGGGAGAGAGGGGAATTGCTACTATTGCAAGATTACAAATTTACAATTATTTTTTTTTTTTCAAAACCAAATCAAACAATTACGTTCTCTAAAGAAAACAAGCGTTATTGGGAGAGGGAGAAAGAGCTTTGTGCCAGCCTGTCTGTGTGTGTGTGTGCGTGGGTTTGTATTTCAATGTTGTTAATTTATCTTTTAAGTCTAAAATTAACAACAGATTGTTAACGAAAATGCCTTTTAAGCTACTCGAGGCGGCGACCTTTTTGTATTTTCCAACAGAGGCGATAAATTAAAAAATTTGACAACTGTTTTAAAAATGCCAGACAGAGAGAGAGGATGACGTAGATGAGCTGATTATACTTATGTCTACAAGTACAAAGGTAAGCCATTCATTTCGGTTTTCCCAGAAGTCCTAGAGGGGAGAATAAGTAATTCAGTAGATTGCAATAATAACAATTTTTCGAAGTTTTCCATCAGTTTTCCGAAAATCCATGTGGAAAGTATTATTATACCCTACGCCACATAGTGCTAAGGGTATTATGTTTTTGTGCAATTGTTTGTAACATGGAAAAGGAAGCGAGAAAGACCCATAGTTACTTTTGCGGATCTTCATAGATTCACTTTCTGAGTCGATTTATACATGTCAGTCGATCTCTCTGTTCGTCCATCCGCCCGTCCATGTAGTTTTGTGAATAAAATGCAGGTCGCATTTAATATCCGATTGCAATGAAATTTTCCAAACAATATTTGTTTGGCCCGAGAATGAACCCTATTGAAATTGGTTAGAATCGGTTCAAATTTAGATATAGCTCCCATATATCTTCAACTGATTTCGTTTTAATTGTGCACCAAATGGACAATATCACTACAAATGACCTGAATTTTGGCACATCGGCCCAAATTCAGTCTAGAAGCAATTACATCAAATTTGGTGAAAATCGGTTCAAATATAGCTATAGCTCAGCTCCCATAGATATGTTTCATCCGAAGTGGGGGTTTAAAATCCCACACATGCGCAATATGCACTCCACAACAATAATTCTTGGGTCCAGATAACGGATACAGCCCAGAAATAAATATTGAAAATTTTGTCAAAATTGGTTCAGATTTGGACATAGCTCCCATATATATCTTCAACCGATTTTGGGTTAATTGTGTACCACATGGCCAATATCAGCCCAAATGAACTGAATTTTGGCACATTCGACGGAATTTAGTCTAAAAGCAAGTGCATCACATTTGTCGCTTCAAAATCGGTTCATATATAGCTATAGCTTCCATTTATAGGTTTCAGATATAGCTATAGTTCCCATTTATATGTTTCATCCGATTTGAGGTTTTAAATCCCTCACATGGTCTTTGGAACCAAATATCAAATATAACTCAGAAATAAGTGCCTAAAATTTTGTCAAGAGGTACTTGAACACCAAATCGCATGAAAGTGCTAAAATTCAGTCCATTTGGGCTGATGTTAGCAAAAAACCGGATATTGGATAAAAATATATATTGGAGCTATATCCAAATCTGATTTGGATATAGCTCCAATATATATTTTTATCCAAATCTGATTTGGATATAGCTCCAATATATATTTTTATCCAATATCCGGTTTTTTGCTAACATCAGCCCAAATGGACTGAATTTTAGCACTTTCATCCGATTTGGTGTTCAAGTACCTCACTTGCGTAATATGCCATACACAAGAACGATATTTAGTACTAGATATCAGATACAATTCGATAGTACCTCAGAAAAATTTTATGCATAGCGGATCAGATTTGGATAAAGCTCCCAAATATATATCTTTATCCGATTTTACCATACAGTGTTACATGAAAAAACTGCAACGAACTTTAGACTGCTGTCATTTCTAAGCCACTCGTCCGATAGCTGTTCAAATTATTCCAGTGACAGCTCATTATATTGTTTACAAGCGCACAAAAGCATTTTGTTGAGAATTTTCCAGAAAAAAAGTTATTCGTGATGGAATTCAAGCGTGATGGTGTAATTTCTTTATATTTGGCTGGAAAACCACAAGTGACTCGCATTTAAATGTGAATAAATCTTTTGGGCCTCGTAGCATCGCTCGTTATCGCGATACTCGTAGTGTAGCCGGACGTCAAGGAAGTGGACGGAAGAAAACAGCAGAAATGGTTCGAAAATTAAGAAGAAGCGACTTGAACGAAACCCTTGTCACAGTGGCAGAAAAATGTCTCGTGAGCTGAATTCGGCAAATATTGAAAATTAAGCTCGAGGTAAAGCCATTGAAATTCCGAAAATTGCAAGAACTTACACCACAATAGAAACAAAATAGACTCAAAAGAGCTAAAGAGTTGCTTCGCTTGACCGAAAGTGGTAAACTGCCGAATTTGATTTTCTCCGATGCCGATGAGAAAACATTCGTTGTACAACAGTTTGTAAACAAACAAAATGATCGTGTTTACTTGCCAAAGAGGTCAGCTGAGGCCACCAAAACTCAAGCTCCGGCCATGGTGATGGTGTGGGCCGCCATAACAGCCGATGATCGCTCTCCGCTCGTATTAATCGACCGTGGCATAGCCTTGGTCATGCAAACATTTTGGCCGCAGACCTTGGGCATTCCAACAGGACTCAGCACCATCATCGCACTCAGCACGCGCCTCCCAAGAATGGTTACAAAATAAGGGTTCTTCGCTTCATTTCCGGCTCACAATGGCCACCAAAATCTCCGAATACCAATCCGTTGGACTATTGTCTGGTCTGGAGTATTTTGGAAAGCAAGGTTGGCACTAAAATATACCAAAGAGTCGATCACTTCAAACAAGCGCTTCGCCGGGAATGGGTCAAAATACCGCAGAGCAACATTCGGGCAGTGTGTGATGGTTTCATTGGCAATAATTTAAGGCCAAAATTCGTGCCAAAGCTGACAAATTCGAACAAATCTAAACTTATTCTAAAATTTGATGCTATTTCCGACATTTTTAGCTTTCATTCAATAAAATTAAAGAAAAAAGTTAAAAAGCAGTATATTTTGGCCGGGCCGAACTTTGAATACCCTCCACTAGTTGGAACGAATTTGGAAATTTTCAAAAAATAAAATCCTTAAAAATTCTGTTAAAATCTTAAAAATACCGAATATAGCCGTTATATTGGGGTCTATACGACATGGACCCACATAGGCCTTGTTTGTCATAAGCCATAAACATATTCAAATTCGAAACTTGAAATAAACGGTGAATAATGTAGCTGAAATCATCAAAATATCGTATATAGGGAGGAAGACCTGGACCAGCATAGACAATTTTCTGTCACAGGCTATAGCATCCATTACGAACGTAAAATACGACATCTCAAACAATTTCGGTGGGTATTGTACCTAAACTCGTCAAAATACTGAATATGAGGAAGTACTGATATATGGGGGCTATAAGAAGACGTAGACCTGCACAGACAATTTTCTGTCATAGGCTGTAGTATCCATTACGGACATCAAATACCAAATTTCAAAGAATTTCGGTAAGTAATGTCCCTAAAATCATTAAAATACCGCATATCAGGAGGTACCGTTATATAGGGGCTATACGAAGACGTGGACCAACATGGCTCATTTTCTGTCTTAGACTTTGGTATCTATTACGAACTACAAAAACCTAATTTGAAACAATTCAGGTGAATAATGTCGTTAATATCATCAAAGTAACGAATATCGGGAGGTACTGTTATATGGGGGCTATGCGAAGATGTAGACCTACATGGCCCATTTTCTGTCTAAAGATGTAGTATCCATTACGAACTTCAAATACCAATTTTGAAACAATTCCGGTAAATAATGTCGCTAAATCCATTAAAATACCGCATATCGGGAGGTACCGTTATATGGGGGCTATACGAAGACGTGGACCTATATGGTCCATTTTCACCCTGTATATAGTAATATTAGGGTTAGGGAATCTCGTGAGTAACAATGATTTGTTTAAATTACTCTGTGGAACGTAATTTTTTCGAAATTGTTGTGGATCGTAAGTTTTTCCTGGCAAATCCAGTGATATTTAGGTAAGCGAACCTCACGAATAACAATAATTTGTGCAGATTTCTCTATGGAACGTAAATTTTCTATTCAATTTTTTATTAATTTTTGTGGATCGTAATATTTTTAGTCGGAAAACTTTCGAAGCATATGATTTTTAGAACAAAATAATTGCTTGGCCCAATATTTCTTTATTTTCAGGGTCACTTATCTTAAAAACTACAGCGAGTCGTAGGTTTTCCCAAAGAAAAAATTTCGAAATCTTGGATTTTCATCATCACTACAATTTTTTCCATAAAATTTGTCTCACATTCTTTGCCCTACGACCAGGCATAAAATCAAAAAGGAATCTCAAGATATCCTTTCAATTTACAAAACGGCCCCTTCCAAAAGGGACATGTAGCCACTGGCCCACCAACATCATTTTAAAATAGCTAGGAAAAAATAAACATATTTTAACGCCTGAAAAATCATTTCGTTATGCCAATGTTCTTTCAAATATTTTCTCGGCTTTTTTTGTCCACAAAAACAGGATAAAGGATTTTTTCTGCCAATATTCTACTTTTCAAAGAGTCTTCCAGTTAAGGACTTAATTATGTGAAGCAAATGATAACGTTTTGAATACAAATAAACCCGAGAAGCAGAACACTTCACTTCGACAGCAGCGGCGGCATCATCTTGAAAATAGATGAAAAGGAAAAATAGCCAGCTTTTGTGAGAACTTCAAAATCACATCCTTGAAAATCCGTTTTTTGGCCAGCAAAAAATAAATTCCGCAAAAGGGTCTTTGTGCGGGTGTTAACTGAAGAATGATTTCATTTTTCTATTTCGCCAGTTTTATTGTGCCCCTTGATGGTGGTTGTTGTTGTTGCTTTTGTCGTTCTGGCTGCCATCAAAATTTGCATAATTTGTTAAAGGACATTTGTCATCGTTTTCAGTTTTTGTTTTTTATGGTCGTTGTCGTTTCTCTTTCATTCTGAACTGGATATTGCCAAATATTTTTGTCCTCTCCCCACCCCCTCCCCCTCTTTCAAATAAATTTGCATTTTTTTTCCTTTTCTTTACAATTCACTGACTTTCCGTGAGATTTGTGACTTTTAGCACACATTGAGATTTTTCACAATTTATGACAGTTAATTGAAAATTTATTTTAATTTTATTTCCATTTCAGGTCTGGTTTCAAAATCGCCGTGCCAAATGGCGTAAAACGGAAAAATGCTGGGGCCGCAGCACAATTATGGCCGAATATGGCCTGTATGGAGCCATGGTCCGCCATTCGCTGCCTTTGCCAGAGACCATATTGAAATCGGCCAAGGATAATGAATCTGTAGCACCCTGGCTGCTAGGTATGGAGAACAAAAGTAAATGCAACAATTGTATCACAAACTTTTTTTCCCAAATAATTTTTTAAGAATTTTTTAGATTAGATCCTGAGTCCTTCATCCCGTTTTTTTTTTTCTATAGAAAAAAATCCACAGGTCCATGAGTCAGTTTTTTCTTTAGGAAAAAAAAAAACTCAGGTCTCTGAGTGAGATTTTTCTTTAGAAAAAAAATATGACAGAAAATTGTCTCTGCAAGTCCACGTCTTCGTATAGCCCCCATTTAACGGTACCTCCCGATATTCGGTTTTTATTGATGATTTTAGCGACATAATTCACCGGAATTGTTTCAAATTTGGTAATTAAGGTTCGTAATGGATACTACAGCCTATGACAGACAATTATCCATGAAGGTCCAGGTCTTCGTATATCACCCATATAACGGTACCTCCCGATATTCGGTATTTTGATAGCGACATTATCTACCGGTATTTTTTCAAATTTGGTATTTGAAGTTCGCAATGGATACTACAGCCTAGGACAGAAAATTGTCTGTGCCGGTCCACGCCTTCGTATAGCCCCCATATAACGTATTAGAAGTTCGGCCCGGCCAAACTTACAGCTTTTTTTATTTGTTTTCTTTACAAAAATATATTCAGGTCCCTAAGTGAGTTTTTTCTTCATGTCCCTGAGAGAGTTTTTTCATTAGAAAAAAATTCCTCAGGTCCCTGAGTGAGTTTTTTTCATTAGAAAAAAATTCCTCAGGTCCCTGAGTGAGTTTTTTTCTTTAGAAAAAAATTCCTCAGGTCCCTGAGTGAGTTTTTTTCTTTAGAAAAAATTCCTCAGGTCCCTGAGTGAGTTTTATTCTTTAGAAAAAAATTCCTCAGGTCCCTGAGTGAGTTTTTTTTTCTTTAGAAAAAAATTCCTCAGGTCCCTGAGTTAGTTTTTTTCTTTAGAAAAAAATTCCTCAGGTCCCTGAGTGAGTTTTTTTCTTTAGAAAAAAATTCCTCAGGTCCCTGAGTGAGTTTTTTTTCTGTAGAAAAAAATTCCTCAGGTCACTGAGTGAGTTTTTTTTCTTTAGAAAAAAATTCCTCAGGTCCCTGAGTGAGTTTTTTTCTTTAGAAAAAAATTCCTCAGGTCCCTGAGTGAGTTTTTTTCTTTAGAAAAAAATTCCTCAGGTCCCTGAGTGAGTTTTTTTTTAGAAAAAAAAAATTTTTTTCTTTAGAAAAAAATTCCTCAGGTCCATGAAAGAGTTTTTTCTTTGAAAAAAAAATCCTCAGGTCCCTGAGTGAGTTTTTTCTTTGGAAAAAAATTCTCAGGCCCATTTGTGAGTTTTTTTCTTTCGAAAAAAAAAAAATCCTCAGGCCTCTTAGTGAGTTTTTTTCTTTAGAAAAAAATTCCTCAGGGCCCTGAGTAAGTTTTCTTTTTGACCTTGAAAACTAAATGTTTTTCATTGTGGCTTGTGCCCGTGCCACTTCTCATGTTGCCATAATTACCCATGTTGTCATCCTGATATATCTAATTTTAGCAATTCACAAACCCTTATCTCCAGTTTGTTAACATTTGTAGCGAAGATGTTAAGTTTTGTTTTTTATTTTTCAATTTTTCATTTTATTTGTGAACATATTTTAAGAGCATGACGAAATGCACTTTAAATGTATTTCGAAAAAAAAAAAACAAAAAAACGCAGACAATGGTAATTTTTTATGTTTTAAAACGTTGTCATATGTTCGAAATTTGTTCGACGATGGCATTTAAAATGCGAAAATGCTAAATGATAATCGGGAAACAATTTGGAAAGCCACCACCATCAACAAAACACAACTTCAACACATCTACATCATCATCATCATTATTGTCAAACCAAAAGTGATTAACACCCCCCAATAGAGGAAAGAAACTTTTCGGGCCTCAGAGATATACAGATATGACACCAACAACAGGAACAACAACAACAACAAGTACTTGAGTCAAATCCAACAAATTGTTTTCCTAAATACCACATCAATGCCATGAAGTACAAAACAATGCCATGGCAGACATTGGCACACACACACACACACACTCCGACCCAGCCAACCCAAAGGATATACACAAGGATGTGCCAGTGAAGTAATCCCCTCAAACACTTTACAAGTTGCGTAATAAAATCGACTTTTGGGATTAACAACCGTTCAAATAAATAAATAATATTAGATGAGGCCTTCAATTCTCTGCCGGTATTGCTGGCTGGTTTCATTTATCTCTCCAGGATTGATATCCTTGGGACTCGTTACTTCCTCGTTTTTTGTTGAGCCCACAATGGTGGTGGAAAATCTTCAATTGTTTTTCATGTGGCCGTATTTATGGAAGGGTGAAAAACGGTATGTGACTCTCTCGTTATGATTATTATTAGGTTTTAGGCCACACATCCAAATATCCTTTGGCCTCAGCCATGGATGGATGAATGGACGCTGGGATGACTTCTTCGGAACAAAAAAAAAATATAACATGTTTTTATTTCCCCCTCTGTTAATCGCTTAATAAATGCAAAGGATTGCCAGTTAAATACAATTTAAGGCTTTCATTATTTAAAAATTGCAAAGGGAAAGAGGTCAATTCACCCTACCCAAAGTACCTAACGAATTGACATGATATAGTAACAAATTATCCTTAGAGATCTAGGGATGATTTATCTATGGAAAAAAGTAATGCCATGATACTGAGGATCTCCTTTCTATGGAAAGGATCTGTAAAAAGGGGAATTTCTTAAAAATATAAGCAATTTTTTTTCTATAAAACTTGAGGACCTTTTGAGCTACTTTTTTTACTGAAGAAGGACATTTTACCTAACGTTAGGACTTTTTTTCAAAATTCATTGGGTTCAAAGGATTTTTCTATTGAAAAATGAACTCCTCTGGGCCCTAATGCTTTTTTGGGATCCGGGGACATTTTATATAGAAACCAGTAAAGAAAGTCTTAAAGTCGGGCGGGGCCGACTTAATGATACCCTACACCACTTTGCTAATTTAGTAGAGCCCCACATAACAATTAAAAGTTTTTATGGGAGAATTTAATCATACACGCTATGACTACAATTTCAATTTTAAGTTCAAAGGACTAAATATGCCGAAGCATTTGTATCTTTTAAATTCGGACTTGTATTGCTCATTTAGTGCACAATTAATTTGAAATCGGATAAAGATATATATGGAAGCTATATCCAAATCTGAACCGATCTTGATAAAATTTAGCAAAGGTATTTCTGAGCTGTATTTGATGTACTTCCCAAAATATTGTTGTTACAGAGTGCATATTACGGCTGCGGAGGACTAAAATAACAAATCGGATGAACAATATATATTTTTGGAGCTTTAGCTATATCTGAACCAATTTCGATCAAATTTGGCATATTTATCTTCAGGCCCAAATTGGTTGTACGTACAAAATTCCAGATTATTTGGGCTGATATTACACGTTTGGTGCACAATAAAAGGCAAATCGGAGGAAGATATATGTGGGGGCTATGTCTAAATTTTGACCGATTATCTCCAATTTTAATAGGGCTCGTCCTTGGGCCAAACAAATGATTTGTGCAAAATTTCATCTGGATCGGGTAATAAATGCGAGCTGTACTTTGTTCACAAAAATACATGGACAGACGGACGGACGGACATGCATAAATCGACTCAGAATGTGATTCTATGCAGATTATCAAAAGGAACTATGGGTCTATCTCGTTTCCTTTTGCCTGTTACAAACAAATGCACAAAGACATAATACCCTGATCAGCTTGTGGTGTAGGGTATAAAAACCCATTGGTAATCTGAGAAGTTTTCAGACCTCGAGCTGTCCTGTTTTCAGAAAATATTTCTCATACCTATGAGGAGTTCTTTTTTCTCTAGAAAAAATTCCTAAACTCTGAAAAAGTATCTTTACATAAAACAATTTCTCTCTTTTTCCAAAAAAAAAAAAAAAAATTCCAGAAATAATTTCCCTAAATTATTGAAAAATATTTTGAGAGGAACTCAGGGTTGCAAATTAGCTACTTTTGGGGAGTGCATCTTTATAGGAAATTTTTGGGAGCACCATGAATGCCTCATGCGTAGACATTTAAAGAATATTTTTGGTAACATTTTAGACCTCAAATGTGGACCTATAAAAAAAAGTTTTGGAGGCCGCCCCGGTATCTTTGGTTTTCATTGCCTGAAACGAGGATTTTTCAAAGACTATTTTTAGGAGCAATCCTAAATTTTATTGAATGAAAGCAAAAAATATCGGAAATAGCATGACATTTTAGAATATGTTGGGATTTCTTCGAATTGGTCACCTTTGGCACGAATTATGGCCTTCAAACGGCCAACACACGGTCACGCGCTGCCCGAATGTTGCTCTGAGGTATTTTGACCCATTCCCGGCGAAGCGCTTACTTGAAGTGATCGACACTTTGGTATTTTTTTGTGCCAACCTTGCTTTCCAAAATACTCCAGACACAATAGGCCAACGGATTGGTATCCGAAGATTTTGGTGGAGATGAAGCGAGAAACCTCCTCTCCAAGTTGGAGGGTATAAAATAGAGCTCGGATTCTTTAGGAGTTTCTTTTCCTGTAGAAAAAAACTAATTTCTTAATTTTCTCAAGTCTACCAAGATTTTTGAAAAATATTTTTAAAGAAACTCAGGATTGAAGCTTAGCTACTTTAGGGAGGATTGTCAGGGCATTAAACGTGCATACTTACAGGCAATTTTTGCGAGCACCATGAATGCCTAGACATTTAAAGAATATTTTTGGAAACGCTTTAGGCTTCAAAGGTGGATCTTTAAAAAAAAATTTGGAGGCCGCCCCTGTATCTTTGGATTTTATTGCCTGAAACGTGGATTTTTCAAAGACTATTTTTAGGAGCAATCCCAGTTCTATTTGGGCATCATTGGGCATCATTCTTAATCGTGGATTTTTAAAGAATATTTTAACAGCAATCCCAGGTCTATTTTTATGTAACTTTCCGAATTCTAGACTTTTGTAGCCACAGCAATATGACTACAGAGGGTATATAGGGTGAGGTAAAAAAGCCATAATTTTTAATTTTTTTTAATTTAATTGAATGGAAACAAAAAATATCGGAAATAGCATCAAATTTTAGAATACGTTTGGATTTGTTCGAATTGGTCACCTTTGGCACGAATTATGGCCTTCAAACGGCCAATGCAACCGTCACACGCTACCCGAATGTTGCTCTGCTGTATTTTGGCCCACTCGACACTCGACAACCTTGTTTTCTAAAATACTTCCGACACAATAGTCCAACGGATTAGTATCCGGAGATTTTGGTGGTCATTGTGCGCTGGAAATGAAGCGAGGGACCACATTTTGTAACCTTTCGTGGGTGGCGCGTGCTGAGTGCGATGATGATGCTGAGTCCTGTTGGAATATCCAAGGTCTGCGGCCAAAATGTTTGCGTGCCCAAGTCTTTAATCCACCCTCCAGAATATTTTCGCGATAATAGTCAGCCATTTATTCTGATGCCACGTGATCGATTAATACGAGAGGAGAGCGACCATCGGCTGTTGTGGCTGCTCACAATATCACCATGACCGGCACTTGAGTTCTGGTGGCGAACCGAAGGTGCACATTTTCAGCTGACCTCTTTGGCAAGTAACCACGATCATTTTGTTTTTGTTTACAAACTGCTGGACAACGAATGTTTTGCCATCGGAGAAACTCTTTAGATCTTCTGGGTCTATTTTCTATCACTTGCGGTGTAAGTTGTTGCACTTTTTGGAATTTCAATGGCTTTACGCCGAGTCTATTTTTCAATATTTGACGAATGGAATATTGTGTTGTTTTCAGCTCACGAGCCATTTATCGGCCACTGCGACGCGGGTTTCGATTAAGTCGCACCTTTACTTTTCGAAACATTTATGCTGATGTTGCTGTTTTCTTCCGTCCACTTCTGCACAGAAAGAGAAAGGATAATCTGATTTTGCTCCAATCCTAATATTTGCTTTAGTTCTAGGTCAGGTGAGAAATGGACAGTATCGGCCTAATCCAACAAGTACCTCCCCCACAAATTTTCAAAATTTCGAATAAATATAATTGTTTTAAGGTATGTTGTAAGAGTCCGATTGTCTGAATCCAAGGTCTGGTGTGAAGATGGAATACATCGGTCCACTCCTTCTGGTTCCTCCCTCACAAAGGGTAAAAATTTGGAATATCTCTGAAGCTCATAAAACGGAAAATTAACGTCCGATTCCATTCTGACTTGATACATCGCAATATTTCCATCAGCAGAAGATCTGTTATAAAGATGGTAGAGATCGGACCATTCCTTCTAATACCTCCCCCACAGAGGGTCAAAGTTTTGAATAACCAAAACGATTATAAAAATTCGAAATAAGCATCCGGATCTCTTTATATTTCACTCATCCTATTATTTCAACTATCCCAAAATCTTCTGTGAACGTGGGATATATATGCCCTCTCCTTCTGGTACCTTCCCCACAAAAGGGTCAAAATTATGAATATTCATGAAGGTCGTAAAACGCGAAAATATTGTCCGATTCCATTCTGACTTGGTACATCTCCATATATCCATCCACACAAGGTCTCTTATAAAGATGGTGGAGATCAGACCATTCCTTCTGGTACCTCCCCCACAAAGGTTCTATTTATAACCACTTTGCCACAAGTAGGGTGTTGCAAAAATAATATCTGATTGCCGCACAAACTAAAGTCATTTTTCATGAGTCTATTAGTGTCTTCGCCACCCTTCAAATTATCTCACCCTCCTTTTTTGGAAAGCAATATTTGAAATTTCATTATCCTTTGACGCTATTTTGTTGCTGTTGTTCTGCCTACATTTCATTCCACTTTCCCTTGTGTTTTACATTCGTCATTCATTATGACTGCTGTTTATAAATGACTATTGTTCTGGTTGTTGTCTCCTTTGAGTGGCTTAAATCGGATTAAATGTTATGATAAATAAAAATAAAAGGATCAACATTTCGGATGGCAAATTAACTTGACATTGAGCCAACAACAAAGGCAATGTGAGAAGTTTTCCAAAGAAATTAAAGAAAAACATCCGATTAACTTTAATTCGAAGGGAAGTCGGGAAATTTTAATTAAAAATTATCCGCCATTCCTCCTTTTAACTGAGTAGAACATAACTATTTTTCCAAGGACATTTTTAATTAACATTCACCCCCCTCCCCTTTCTTGTCATATCATTGCAGGTATGCATCGCAAATCCATAGATGCCCAACACACATTACGTGATGATTCCGGGGTCAGTGATCCCGAAGACCCAGAGGCGGATGTTGAAACAACTACCAACAAATCAAAGGAATCCCTCAAGAACTCCAAGGAATTAAGTTCTTCAACCGAGTCCCTGAATGTTGTAAGTCCCGCACCACCCATGACCACTTTACCGCTGGCCTCAGCCTCACCAGCTACCACACCAACAGCCACCACAACATCGACGCCTTCACCCCATATTGATTTGAATTCGCCTACCTCGTCGCCCACCATACAACAACACCAGCAGCAGCAGCAACAACAACACCTTCAACAATATCATCATCATTATAATGCCCAACATTTGGCCGCATCTGGAAGGCTGGCCTCATTTCAGACTCTGCAACAACATTCTTCCAACAAAGACTCCAATGCGGATGACAGAATCTCTATGGCACAATCTTCTCCGACACTGGCATCACACAGCACACCGCCAACTCCATCTTATCATCCGCTATTGGATGCCGCCAATGCCAGTGCCTGTGCTGGTGCGGCCAGTACCAAAGATTTTCACATGATCATGAACTCAGCTGTGGCAGCGGCAGCTGCTGCAGCCGCCAGTGATATTTATGGAACGAGTTTGGTACAGGATCCAGATACGTTCAGGTAAGTTTTACGAAAGAAAGGTACAACACGAATTCCAGGTATAGAAAAAGGTCTAGTAGAGGTCAGCTGGAGTTGGCTAGTCCCAAGTGGAGTTGGCTAGTCCAAACTGTAGTTGGCTAGTCCCAACTGTAGTTGGCAAGTCCTAACTGGAGTTGGCTTGTTCCAACTGTAGTTGGCAAGTCCCAATTGGAGTTGGCTAGTCTCCTAACTGGAGTTGGCTATTCCCAACTGAAGTTGGCTTGTTCCCCAATTAGAGTTGGAGTTGGCTATTCCCAACTAGTCCAAACTGTAGTTGGCTAGTCCCAACTGTAGTTGGCTAGTCCCAATTGGAGTTAGCTAGCCCCAACTGGAGTTGACTAGTGCCAACTGGAGTTGGCTAGTCCCAACTGGAGTTGTCTGGCCCAAATGGAGTTGTCTGGCCCGAATGGAGTTGGCTAGTCCCCCAACTGTAGATGGCTAGTCCCAACCGGAGTTGGCTAGTCCCAACTGTAGTTGGCTAGTCCAAACTTGAGTTGGCTAGTCCCAACTGGAGTTGTCTAGTCCCAACTGGAGTTGGCTAGTCCCAACTGGAGTTGGCTAGTCCCAACTGGATTTGGCTAGTCCCAACTGGATTTGGCTAGTCCCAACTGGATTTGGCCAGTCCCAACAGAAGTTGGCTAGTCCCAACTGTAGTTGGCTAGTCCCAACTGTAGTTGGCTAGTCCCAACTGTAGTTGGCTAGTCCAAACTGTAGTTGGCTAGTCCAAACTGTAGTTGGCTAGTCCCAACTGTAGTTGGCAAGTCCCAACTGGAGTTGGCTAGTCTCAACTGTAGTTGGCTAGTCCCCAACTGTAGTTGGCTAGTCCCAACTTGAATTGGCTGGTCCCCCAACTGGAGTTGGGTAGTCCCCCAAAGTAAGGTACAACACGAATTCCAGGAAAAAGAAGGTCTAGTAGAGGTCAGCTGGAGTTGGCTAGTCCAAGTGGAGTTGGCAAGTCCAAACTGAAGTTGGCTGGTCCCGACTGTAGTTGGCTAGTCCCAACTGGAGTTGGCTAGACACAACTGGAGTTGGCTAGTCGGAACTGAAGTTGGCTAGTCCCAACTGGAGTTAGCTAGTCCCAATTGGAGTTGGCTGGTCCCAACTGGAGTTGGCTGGTCCCAACTGGAGTTGGCTGGTCCCAACTGGAGTTGGCTGGTCCCAACTGAAGTTGGCTGGTCCCAACTGAAGTTGGCTTCTCCCAACTGAAGTTGGCTAGTCCCAACTGGAGTTAGCTAGTCCCAACTAGAGTTGGGCAGTCCCAACTGCAGTTGGCTAGTCCCAACTGGGGTTGGCTAGTCCCAACTGGGGTTGGCTAGCCCCAACTGGGGTTGGCTAGTCCCAACTGTAGTTGGCTAGTCTCAACTGGAGATGGCTAGTCCCAACTGGAGTTGGCTAGTCTCAACTGTAGTTGGCTAGTCCCCAACTGTAGTTGGCTAGTCCCAACTTGAATTGGCTGGTCCCCCAACTGGAGTTGGGTAGTCCCCCAAAGTAAGGTACAACACGAATTCCAGGAAAAAGAAGGTCTAGTAGAGGTCAGCTGGAGTTGGCTAGTCCAAGTGGAGTTGGCAAGTCCAAACTGAAGTTGGCTGGTCCCGACTGTAGTTGGCTAGTCCCAACTGGAGTTGGCTAGACACAACTGGAGTTGGCTAGTCGGAACTGAAGTTGGCTAGTCCCAACTGGAGTTAGCTAGTCCCAATTGGAGTTGGCTGGTCCCAACTGGAGTTGGCTGGTCCCAACTGGAGTTGGCTGGTCCCAACTGGAGTTGGCTGGTCCCAACTGAAGTTGGCTGGTCCCAACTGAAGTTGGCTTCTCCCAACTGAAGTTGGCTAGTCCCAACTGGAGTTAGCTAGTCCCAACTAGAGTTGGGCAGTCCCAACTGCAGTTGGCTAGTCCCAACTGGGGTTGGCTAGTCCCAACTGGGGTTGGCTAGCCCCAACTGGGGTTGGCTAGTCCCAACTGTAGTTGGCTAGTCTCAACTGGAGATGGCTAGTCCCAACAGTAATTGGCTAGTCCCAACTGGAGTTGGCTAGTCTCAACTGCAGTTGGCTAGTCCCAACTGAAGCTGGCTAGTCCCAACTGAAGCTGGCTTGTCCCAACTGGAGTTGGCTAGTCCCAACTGAAGCTGGCTTGTCCCAACCGAAGTTGGCTAGTCCCAACTGAAGCTGGCTTGTCCCAACCGAAGTTGGCTAGGCTTGTCCCAACCGAAGTTGGCTAGGCTTGTCCCAACCGAAGTTGAAAAATCCCAAAACTTTTCGTGTGAAAAAATCCTCAAAGAAAAAATCCTTGAAGTCCTCACCTTTTTAGAGCTCTCTCGAATTTCCAGTTCCCGCATTCTTTAATTTCCCCGAAAAGAAAAACCAAAAATTCTTGCATGCTCTCATTCTTTATAAATATATACTTTCGGAAATATTTTTCCTTGTGCCACTCTTGGAAAATATCCTTTAGTTCGCTGGACAAGGATTGACCCACTTCCATTTATTCCATAGAACACATTCGCCTTTTTCCGAATCAAACAAATGGGCATCGGGACAACGTACCAGTTCGGGGGCAGCGGCGGCTTTCTCACACACCCAGTAGGCGGTGGGATCCCAGAAATTACGAACGGGTACATTCAAATTCGAACTACTACACTCGGGTGCATTATTGCTATCGGGATCGCAGGCCAAGACAACGGCCAAAAGGCCAAGCAAGGCAATCAAACAACTAACTGCAATGGAAAGGGGAGCTGAACTCATTTATCCTTTTGGGAATGGTTTCAGAGGACTTACAATATTTCATGTTGCAGGTTTTTATTTTTCTATGGAGTAGTTAAAGGCTGCACTTGTAATGGAAAACTTGTGCCTCATCCTAGGCTATGCTGACTTATTTATAGTAAAAAAATATCCATGTACTGCCAACCCTAAGTGATTTGTTATCTCGAACTTGCATAAGTTTGTCGTGTAAGTTCGAACGCTGTTGGTTGTCATTGCATGTAATTGCATTCGCCATTACCTTGTAATGCCTACCTATGATTGCAATTGATATCTTTTTTATTTGCTCAATAGTCGGAACGTTGTAAAGTCTTATCAGGCTTGATGGTTTTTTTCTAGCCTGCAGCTGCGAACCACTGAAGAAGGAAAGTCATAGAAGTGATGGGTATTAGAAGTTCATGGCTCAACATTTTCTTTGAGTCTTGGCGCAGCCTTCCTTTGAACAGCGGAATTTGCAATGGAGGTATGTTTTTTTTTTTTTTTTTTTTTTTTTTTTTGAAGAGCGCATTAAACTCCAAAAGAGCTTACCGCCACTTCTTGGATTTTTCCGACCTAATACGAATTTTTATATGGCGGCCCACACCATCACCATGGCCGGCGCTTGAATTCTGGTGGCCAACCGACGGTGCACATTTTCAACTGACATGACCTATTTGGCAGGTAAACACGATCATTACGTTTGTTTACAAACTGCTGGACAACGAATGTTTTCTCATCGGAGAAAACCAAATTCGGTAGTTCACCACTTTCGGCCAAGCGAAGCAACTCTTTAGCTCTTTTGAGTCTATTTCTGTTGCGGTGTAAGTTCTTGGACTTTTTGGAACTTCAATGGCTTCACACCGAGCTCATTTTTCAATATTTGCCGAATGGAATGTTGCGATATGTTCAGCTCAAGAGCCATTTTTCGGCCACTGCGACGCGGGTTTCGATCAAGTCGCTTCTTTACTTTTCGAACCTTTTCTGCTGATGTTGCTGTTTTCTTCCGTCCACTTCCTTGATGTCGGGCTACGCTAACAGTATCACGGTAATGAGCGAGTATTCAGTAATGGAAACTACAGTCTATGCCAGAAAATTGTCTGTGCAGGTCCAGGCCTTCATATACGCCCCATATATCAGTACCTCCCGATATTCGATACAATAATGATTTAAGCTACATTATACACCGTCTTTGTTTCAAATTTCGTATTTAGTTGTTGTTTCGAATTTCGTATTTAGAGTTCGTAATGGGTACGTATAGCCCCCATATATCAGTACCTCCATATATTCGGTATTTTGATAATTTCAGAGACATTATTTACCGGAATTGTTTCAAATTTGGTATTCAAGGTTCCTAATGGATACTACAGCCTGTGACAGAAAATTGTCTATGCAGGTCCAGGTCTTCATATAGGCCCCATATGTCAGTACCTCCCTATATTTGGTATTTTGATGATTTCAGCGACACTATTCACCGGAATTGTTTGAAATTTGGTATTAGAAGTCCGTAATGGATATTACAGCCTATGACAGAAAATTATCTGTGCAGGCCCACGACTTCGTATAGCCCTCATATAACGGTACCTCCCGATATTCGGTATTTTGATGATTTTAGCGACATTATTCACCGGAATTGTTTCAAATTTGGCATTTGAAGTTCGTAATGGATACTTCTGCCTGTGACAAAAAATTGTTTTTGCAGGTCCAGGTCTTCGTATAGCCCCCATATAACGGTACCTCCCAATATTCCGTATTTTAATCATATCTACCTTATTCCCCGGATTTTTTTCAAGTTTCGCATTTGAATATTGTAATGGCCTAAGACAAAAGTTGGCTATGCAAGTCCACGTCGTCATGTAGATCCCAATATAACGGCTATATTCGGTACTTTTAAGATTTTTACAGAATTTTTAACGGATTTTATTTTTTTTTTGAAAATTTCCAAATTCGTTCCATATGGTGGTGGATACTCAAAGTTCGGCCCAACCGAACTAGCTGCTTTTTTACTTGTCTATGTTTCTTGTGGTTGACAAAGTCACATAGGTATCACCAGTTTCTCTTGAGTTCCTTAATGAACTTATAATACCATTATTTATGGCCAGGCCAGCTGTTATTACAAGAGATTCAACTCATTACGCAACATTTCAAAATGTATCGGAAGTGAAAGCTAACTGCCTTCCATCGTAGAAGAATACAGTTAGACGCATGAAGACAGCTGATGGAACAATGAACTGTCAAACCAATTTTGGAATTGAAATTTTTGAATCAAAAATTTTTGAAAATCGCCTATTATAATAACCTCTGATTGACGTCGTATAAAATAACATATAAAAATCTACTTATATTTGAAAAAAAAAAAAAAAAACATTTTAAAATTGTTGTCATATCAATGTTCCCAAGCCTTGATGCATCTACCTGTATTTTTCTACCAGGCTATCTTCGAAATCTTCTTCCATGTAAACACATATACCCCCTTCAAGTTCTGTAAATAAAAGCTGTTTTCAATTTCAAATTATTTTTTTATTCACTTAATTTTCTGGACAAGGGGCGGTCCAATTCCAATTCTTGTAGGAAACACATTGGCCCAAAGCCGAATCGAATAATTCAGCGGTGGGGCAACGGACAATTTCAGCTGCGGCACCAGCCTTAGTACATTGCCAATAGCAGGTGGGATCCCAGAAGTTGCGAACGGGCACATTCAGGTTGCTGCTGGTGCATGTGGGCATATTGTTGCTGTCAGGATCACAGGCCAACACACAGGCAATGACACAAGCCAAGAAAGTCAAGCAGATGACTGGAAAGGATTTAGAGAATTAAATTTTTATGATTCTTTCATTGATGAGTCACCTTACCGAATTTCATTTTTAGATAGTTTGGTTGATTGGCTGATCAGCTCCCAATAGTTCCGAATCACAACTTGTCGAATTCCCCAAATGCATTTTTGATTTTTATACCTGCAATAAATTAGATTTTCGCCATAGATAAGCAATTATTTAATTGATTTTTTAAAAAATGAAATGAACATAGTTTCGGTTGGAAACCGAACAGTAAAATGACATAAGTTCTAAAGAACTGATAACAAATTTGTTGGTGACCAAAGCTTCCTTTTGTTTCCAATAGAAGTTGGTTTTTCTTTTTAAGTGCCATTCATTTCTTATCGAACATTTCAGGTACATATGTCGGGAGTTTTAAAAATAAATTTGTTATTGGCAATTTAACTTGACAAGTTCCAATTAACTTTGAGCTACATTTTGTGAAGGAACTCCGATGTTTGGGGGGGGGGTAATTTCAAGTTGATAGATGATGATTAGATAGTGTGGCGACAAATACATGGAGGAGATTATTTCTTGGATAAATATTGAGTATTATTAATTTTGACCGTGTAATGTGACTTTCTAGAGCAAACTTGTAGATGGTTCCCACAAACTGATAAAACATTCGACTCTTCATCCATAAATGGCAAGGAAAAATAGACCCGTCATTGCCTTATAAGATATTATTATACCCTCAGCCATATGGCTTTTTTTAAAGCGATATTGAATGAAAGCAAAAAATTTCGGAAATAACATCAAATTTTAGAATAAGTTTAGATTTAATCGAATTGGTCACCTTTGGCACGAATTATGGCCTTCAAATGGCAAATGAAACTGTCACACGCTGCCTGAATGTTGCTCGGCGGTATTTTGGCCCTTTCCCGGCAAAGCGCTTGCTTGAGGTGATCGACACTTTGATATTTTTTTAGTGCCAACCTTGCTTTCCAAAATACTCTCAATACAATAGTCCAACGGATTGGTATCTGGAGATTTTGGTGACCATTGTGCGCTGGAAATGAAGCGAGGAACCTCATTTTGAAACCATTATTGGGTGGCGCGTGCTGAGGGCGATGATGGTGCTGAGTCCTGTTGGAATGCTCAAGGTCTGCAGCCAAAATGTTTGAGTGCCCATGGCTTAAATATACCCTCCAGAATATTTTCGCGATAATATTCGGCATTTATTCTGATGCCACGGTCGATTAATACGAGCGGAGAGCAACCATCGGCTGTTATGGTGGCCCACACCATCATCATGGCCAGCGCTTGAGTTCTGTGGTGTGGTGGCCAACCGAAGGTGCACATTTTCAGTTGACCTCTTTGGCAAGTAAACGCAATAATTTTTTTTACAAACTGCTCGACAACGAATGTTTTCTCATCGGAGAAAACCAAATTCGGCAGTTCACCACTTTCGGCCAAGCGAAGCAACTCTTTAGCTCTTTTGAGTCTATTTTCTTTCTGTTGCGGTGTAAGTTCTTGCACTTTTTGGAATTTCAATGGCTCTACCCCGACCGAGCACATTTTTCAATAATTTCAATAAATTTCACGAGCCATTTTCGGCCACTGCAACGCGGGTTTCGATCAAGTCCCTTCTTTACTTTTCGAACCATTTCTGCTGATGTTGCTGTTTTCTTCCGTCCACTTCCTTGACGTCAAGCGGCTACGCTACCAGTATCACGGTAACGAGCAATGGTACGAGACACAAAAGATTTATTCACATTTAAAGTGCTCTGGAGTGCTCTAACGATAGTCACTTGTGGTTCTCCAGCCAAATATAAAGAAATTCCACTATCACGCTTGAAGTCCATCACGAATAGCCTCTTTTTTTCTGGAAAATTCTCACCAAAATGCTTTTGTGCGCTTGTAAAAAATATAATGAGCTGTCAATGGAATAATTTTAACAGCTGTCGGACGAGTGGCTTAGAAATGACAGCGGTCTGAAGTTGGCTGCAGTTTTTTCATCTCATCCTGTATATCATTTGATACGGCCAAAGCGTGCCTCATCGAAATAACGGTTTTAGACCCTAGGTCTCTTTGTGACAAACCCGTTTCAGGACATTTGGAGACGATCTAGCAATGTCTGTCCGTCCGTCTGTCTGTCTGGCTGGCTGGAAAACACGATAACTCTTGAAGGGAGTATCTGATTTGACCCAAACTTGGTACATCGTAATATTATTGTCAAACTTAGATCGAGTTCGGAGATGGGCAATATCGGTGCACTTCTACTGGTACGTGCCACACAAAGAGGACGAATTAAAAAAAAAAACAAATATTTTACGGCACAGAAAGAGGAAGAATAATCCAATTTTTCTCCAACCTTGCAAATCCTGATATTTGCATCAGTGCTATTTCAGGTGCGAAAATGGGCAATATCGGCTTAAGTACCTCCCCCACAAAGGGTCAAAATTTTGAATAATTATAACTCTTATAAAATGTGATGTAAGTGTCCGATTGTCTTCAAATTAAACACATCTCAATATTTTTATTAAGCCAAGGTCTGGTATTAAGATGGAATATATCGGTCCACTCCTTCTGGTACCTCCCCCACAAAGGTTTAAAATTTTGAATAACCAAAACGATCATAAAATCCTAAATAAGCATTCGCTTCTGCTCAAATTACACACATTATGATATTTTTATTAACTCAAGGTCTGGTGTTAACATGGAATATATCGGTCCACTCCTTCTGCTACCTCCCCCACAGAGGGTCAAAATTTTGAATATCTATGAAGCTCATAAAACGCGAAATTAACATCCGATTGCATTTAGACTTGGCACATCTCAATATTTCTATCAGCGCAAGATCTGTTATAAAGATGGTAGAGATCGGACCATTCCTAATGGTACCTCCCCCACAAAGCGATAAAGTTTTGAATAACCAAAAAGTCTATAAAAATCCGAAATAAGTATCAGGTTCTCTTTATATTTCACACATCTCATTATTTCTAAAAACACAAGACCTGTTGTGAAGATGGGATATATCGGTCCACTCCTTTTGGTACCTCCCCCACAAAGGGAGGATAGGAAAGCTTCGTATAAAGTACAGGTATAGTCCTTATATAACAGAATTTTTAGAGAATAACCAATTTGGGCAAAGTTATTTTGGTATTTTGACTTAGCCTTCAATAAAACAAGAAATGCATCATTGTGGCGCCCAATGGTTCTAACAACCAATTGGTGCGAAAAATGATAAAATATTCTGCTACTTTTTAGGATAAGACTTCTGATTGGTATTTTGTGGCGCCCAAAGCATCTAACAACCAATGGGAGCTAAAAATTATAAAATATCCTGCTACTTTTTAAGATAAGACTTCTGACTTGTATTTACACATTTATCCCAGCCTCCCCTCACTCGTGCGAGGACATTTCTTATTGTAAATTTCCCATTAAGTTTTCAAAATAATCATTTAATAATCAATGCCATCTAGAGTTGAATAGCTCAACTAAAATTGTTCAGCTCTACTAAGTTCCTCTAGTTCCATTAAACCCATAAGAAAACGAACCAAAGTTATACTTTTTCCAATTTTTATCTTTATTCACTTAATTTTCGGGACAAGGGGCGGTCCAGTTCCAGTTCTTGTAGGAAACACACTGACCCAAAGCCGAATCGAACAATTCAGCGGTGGGGCAACGGACAATTTCAGCTGCGGCACCAGCCTTAGTGCACAGCCAATAGCAAGTGGGATCCCAGAAGTTACGAACAGGAACATTCAGGTTGCTACTGGTGCAGGTGGGCATATTGTTGCTATCAGGATCGCAGGCCAACACACAGGCAATGACACAAGCCAAGAAAGTCAAACAGGCGACTGAAAAGAATTTATACGAAAATCAAATTTTGGAAATAATTTCCAACTAAAGAAATGCTTACAGAATTTCATTTTCCTTGTTTAGTAGTTCTGAATCGTTCCAAATTGAAACTTGTCGAATTGATTGAATTCTACTAAGTTTTTATAGGGTTTGCAAAGAAGATATTTGACAATTGATAAGAGAAAGTTTAATTGATTTTCAATATACCACCTGTAGTTTATCATTTTGATTCGGAACTGAACACTGAAACGACATAAGTTATTAATAGCTGATAACAGGTGATTTAATTGGCTGCTACTCTTTCTCTTTTTGTTGTCATTTTGGTTATTTGGTACTAGCGTTGGAAGTTATTTTTAGGCAAAGAACATGTCTTTTTCGAAGTGGTACACGTTTTACAGCTGAATCTGGTCAAGGTCAAATGACTTGAATCAAAATTGTAGATGATTTACCACACACCTCTCAGATGGAGGCTCGTTTTTTTGCGAACATGATAAGAAACGAAATAAAGTATTGTCCTCCAAAAAGTTGCACGGAAAACGGAATATAGAGGTTGTGATAACGTTAGACCGAATTTATCTTCCTTTATACATGTTCTGGATTTCTGTATTTTGCCATACCTAATGTAAAAACTTCACTTTGCCCCCTCTCTCTTTTGCATAAAAACATATGGGAGGAAATATTTCTATTACGAAGTGGTGGGATGGAATATAACGTTTTTAAAACCTCCGAAGTCACAATCAGGGCTTATGAGGGAACTAGCTTCTTAAATATTCTAGCACAAACGTAAAAAGGAAATTCAGACTCATTAATTCAAATTTTAAATTGTTAAGGCTATTGCGAACCCTCAGAATTTATTTGGCTCGAATGAAGAGTTATCAAAAATTTAAAAAATTATGATCGAAAATCGATTACAATTCTCTGCCTTAGGCTGTGATATCCATTACGAACTTCAAATACCAAATTTGAAAGAATTCCGGTAAATAATGTCGCTAAAATCATCAAAATACCGAATATCGGGAGGTACCGTTATATGGGGGCTATACGAAGACGTAGACCTGCAGGGACAATTTTCTGTCATAGGCTGTAATATCTATTACAAACTTCAAATGCCAAATTTAAAAGAATTCCGGTAAATAATGTCGCTAAAATCATCAAAATACCGAATATCGGGAGGTGTGGTTATATGGGGGCTATACGAAGGACTTGCACGGACAATTTTCTGTCATAGGCTGTAATATCCATTACGAACTTCAAATACCAAATTAGAAACCATTCCGGTGAATAATGTCTCTAAAATCATCAAAATACCGAATATCGGGAGGTACCCTTATATGGCGGCTATACGAAGACGTGGACTTGTACTGACAATTTTCTGTCATAGGCTGTAATATCCGTTACGAACTTCAAATACCAAATTTAAAAGAATTCCGGTGAATAATGTCGCTTAAATCATCAAAATACCGAATATCAGAAGTTACGCTTATATGGCGGCTATACGAAGACGTGAACCTGCAGAGACAATTTTCTGTCATAGGCTGTAGTATCCACCACGAACTTCAGATACTATATTTGAAACATTTCCGGCAAATAATATCGCTATTATCATCAAAAAAACCGAATATCGGGAGGTACCATTATATGGGGGCTATACCAAAACGTGGACCTACATGGCCCATTTTCAATACCAAAAGTCCTGTAAACTTAATATACATTCGAGTAACATTTTATCAATCATTTCTTCATTTCGTTCGGAAGCTAGAGTGATTTCCACAGACGGACAGACGGATAAAAGAACGGACATCGCTAAATCGGCATAGAATTTTATACTGAAGAATATATATACTTTGTGGGGTCTAAAATGTATATTTCGAGGTGTTACGAACGGAATGACAAACTTAATATGCTCTCCATACTACGGTGGAGGGTATTGAGAAAGAAAACATTTTTATATAAAAGTATCTGAATTTAAACGTGTTCCACTTTAAACTACAAATACCAGTAAGACCGTTTGGAAAATGCTGTTAAAATTTTTAAAATACCAAAAAGCGTGTGAGGCCTTGATGTGGGGGCCATACCAAAACGGGAACCTCTATAGACAATTTTATACTTCAAGGATTGCCATCTACCAAATCGTCTTAAATGCCAAATTTGAAAAAAAATCATGGGTTAATGATTATCGCAATACCGAATATCGTTGGGTATCGTTATACAGGGCGAGTTAAAAAAACTGCAATAAGGACTAACGCCATAATTTTTACATTTTTTTTTTTTAAATTTTATTGAATGAAAGCAAAAAATGTCGGAAATAGCATCAAATTTTAGAATACGTTTAGATTTGAACACCTTTGGCACGAATTATGGCCTTCAAACGGCCAATGAAAACGTCACACGCTGCCCGAATGTTGCTATGCGGAATTTTGTCCTATTTCCGGCAAAGCGCTTGCTGGAGGTGATCGACACCGTGGTATTTTTTAGTGCCAACCTTGCTTTCCAAAATACTCCAGGCACAATAGTCCAACGGATTGGTATCCGGAGATTTTGGTGGCCATTGTGCCCTGGAAATGAAGCGAGAAACCTCATTTTGTAACCATTCCTGTTTAGGTGGCGCGTGCTGAGTGCGATGGAGCTGAGTCCTGTTGGAATGTCTAGGGTCTGCGGCCAAAATGTTTGGGTGTCCAAGGCTTTTTGATACACCCTCTAGAATATTTTCGCGATAATATTCCGCATTTTTTCAGATGCCACGGTCGATTAATACGAGCGAAGAGCGACCATCGGCTGTTATGGTGGCCCACATCATCACCATGGTCGGCGCTTGAGTTCTGGTGGCCAACCGAAGGTGCACATTTTCAGCTGACCTCTTTGTCAAGTAAACACGATCATTTTGCTTGTCTACAAACTGCTGAACAACGAATGTTTTCTCATCGGATAGTTCACTCTCATTCGGCAGTTCAACACTTTCGGCAAAGTGAAGCAACGTTTTAGCTCTTTTGAGTCTATTTTCTTTCTGTTGCGGTGTAAGTTCTTGCACTTTTTGGAATTTCAATGGCTTTACCCCGAGCTCATTTTTCAATATTTGCCATTTTTCAATTCAATATAGCCATTTTTCAGCCACTACGACGCGGGTTTCGATCAAGTCGCTTCTTTACTTTTCGAACCATTTCTGCTGATGTTGCTGTTTTCTTCCCTCCACTTCATTGAGGTCGGACTACGCTACCTGTATCACAGTAACGAGCGATGGTACGAGACACAAAAAATTTATTCACATTTAAATGCTGGAGTCTAACGACAGCCACTTGTGGTTTTCCAGCCAAATGTAAAGAAATCACAATGTCCCGCTTGAATTCCATCACGAATAACTTTTTTTCTGGAAAATTCTCACCAAAATGCTTTTGTACCCTTGTAAACAATATAATGAGCTGTCACTGAAAAAACTTTAACAGCTCTCGAACTAGTGGCTTTGAAATGACAGCAGTCTGAAGTTGGTTGCAGTTTTTTCATCTTAACCTGTAACTGCAGTAACTGCATGGATATAATACAGGAATTAATTGACACTAAGGCATTACCGAACTCTGGAGAAATTTTAATTGCAACTATCTTAAATAGTATAATCGACTTTGCTCTGTAGAAACAGCCAAAGCTAAATTGGCCGCAGAAAGGAACTCGTGAACTAGTTCAATTAGAGTTGGCTAGCTCTACTAGGGGATGCTAGCTCAACAATAGTTGGAAGTTCACTTAGAATTGTCTAACACAAGCAAATGTACTTATTCAGTTCAACTAGAGTCGTTTCGCTCAATTAAGATTCTCCAGATCGTTAATGGTTGTAGAAATATCAAACAAAGTTATATAGTTTTTTATTTTTGTTTTCTTTTATTCACTTCTTAATTTTCGGGGCAAGGAGCGGTCCAATTCCAGTTCTTGTAGGAAACACACTGACCCAAAGCCGAGTCGAACAATTCAGCGGTGGGGCAACGCACAATTTCAGCTGCGGCACCAGCCTTAGTGCATTGCCAATAGCAAGTGGGATCCCAGAAGTTACGAACGGGAACATTCAGGTTGCTACTGGTGCAGGTGGGCATATTGTTGCTGTCAGGATCGCAAGCCAACACACAGGCAATGACACAAGCCAAGAAAGTCAAGCAGGCGACTGCAAAGAATTTATACGAAAATCAAATTTCGGAAATAACTCCCAGCTAAAGAAATGCTTACAGAATTTCATTTTTCCTTGTAAAGTAGTTCTGAATAGCTCCAATTTGAAACTTGTCGATTTGGCGAAGTTCTACTAAGTTTTTATAGGGTTTGCAAAATACATAATTGACAATAGATAAGAGAAGGTTTAATTGAGTTTCAATGTACCTGCAGTTTATTATTTCGATTCGAAACTGAACAGTGAAACGACATAAGTTATTAACAGGTGGCTGTTTTTTCTTCTTGTCTGCGATTTCTGGTTCGTGACAATAGATAAGAGAAAGTTTAATTGAGTTCCAATATACCTGTAGTTTATCATTTCGATTCGAAACTGAACAGTGAAACGACATATGTTATTAAAAGCTGATAACAGGTGGCTGTTTTTTCTCTCTCTTCTTGTCTTAATTTTTTTAAGCTATTTTTAGGCATAGATTGTGTCTTTACAGAAATTGCAGACGTTTTTCCCATGGGTATACCTGATAATAATATACCCCACACCCCCATACTGATGCTAATGGGGGCTCGTTTTTTACCGACAATAAAAAAATTACAAACTTTTCTAAGTGTTTACCAAATATCTTGTATTGATACAGGAAATCTCAATTAGAAACCCTGTATTCGAAAAGTTGTGCGCTACAGACACTCGAGGTTGCGAAAACTTTCGACAGAATCTATCTTCTGATATTTCGACACACCCAATGTAAGGACTTCACATCAATTCCTCTTTTGTGGTATTAGAATGCAGATAAGACGTTTCTTATCAATACTGTAAATGGCTCGTGATCTGAACATATCGAAATATTCCATTCGGCAAATATTGAAAAATGAGCTGGGGGTAAAGCCATTGAAATTCCAAAAAGTGCAAGAACTTACACCGCAACAGAGAGAAAATAGACTCAAAAGAGCTAAAGAGTTGCTTTGCTTGGCCGAAAGTGATGAACTGCCAAATTTGATTTTCTCCGATGAGAAAATATTCGTTGTCCAGCAGTTTGTAAACAAAGAAAATATTTGCCAAAGAGGTCAGCTGAAAATGTGCACCTTCGGTTGGCCGGCCACCAGAACTCAAGCCCCGGCCATAGTGAAGGTGTGGGCCGCTATAACAGTCGATTGTCGCTCCTCGCTCGTATTAATCGACCGTGGCATCTGAAAAAATGCGGAATATTATCGCGAAAATATTCTAGAGGGTGTATCAAAAAGCCTTGGACATCCAAACATTTTGGCCGCAGACCTTGGACATTCCAATAGGACTCAGCTCCATCGCACTCAGCACGCGCTACCCAAGAATGGTTACAAAATGAGGTTTCTCGCTTCATTTCCAGTGCACAATGGCCACCAAAATCTCCGGATACCAATCCCTTGGACTATTGTGTGTGGAGTATTTTGAAAGCAAGGTTGGCACTAAAAAATACCAAAGTGTCGATCACCTCAAGCAAAGGCTTCGCCGGGATTGGGCCAAAATATCTACCGCAGAGCAACATTCGGGCAGCGTGTGACGGTTTCATTGGCCTTTTGAAGGTCATAATTCATGCCCAAGGTGACCAATTCGAACAAATCTAAACTTATTCTAAAATTTGATGCTATTTCCGATTTTTTTTCTTTGGTTTCATTCAATGAAATTGAAATAAAAATTAATTTGAAAATTATGTCGTTTGACTTTCTTACAGTTTTTTTTTATCTCACCCTGTAGGGTAGTAGAACTAGCCGAGGAACAGAAGTTTACTGTTTTTATTTCTTTAACAAAAGAATGACATTTATTCTAAAGCTCACCAAATCTCTATGCAAAAGCGTAACTCGTACAGCTTACATTTATACGGCAACCCTGTTTCGAACTGCGTCCAACTTCACGTGATTGTTGGAAAAAGTATTTAGGAGAGCCCTTAAAAGCAAATTTATCACAAATTTCCACGTGTTATGTAATTTACTGACCTAAATATTAAAAAAAATAAGTAAAAAAGCTGTAAGTTCGGCCGGGCCGATATTTGAATACGCTCCACACTTTGGAAAGAATTTTGCAATTTTTAAAGAGATAAAATTCGTTAAAAATTCTGTTAAAATCTTAAAAAATACCGAATGTAGCCCGACGTGGACCTGTATAGGCAACGTTTGTCATAAGCCATTACAATATTCAAATGCGAAACTTGGAAAAAATATTCGGTAAATAATGTGGCTAAAATCATCGAAATACCGAATATAGGGAGGTACTTTTATATTGGGCCTATACGAAGACAATAGACAATATTCTGTCTTAGGCTGTAGTATTCATTGCGAACTTCAAATAACAAATTTGAAATAATTCGGGTGAATAATGTCGCTAAAATCATAAAAATACCGAATATCAGGTGGGGGGTTTATATGGGGGCTATACGAAAACGTAGACCTGCACAGACAATTTTCTGTCTTATGCTGTACTATCCATTACGAACCTCAAATACCAAATTCGAAACATTTCCGATGAATAATGTCGCTTAAATCCCCAAAATACCGAGAATGGGAGGTATCATTATATGGGGCTCAAAACGTGGACCTATATGACCAATTTTCAATACCAAAAGTCCTGCAGACATAATACATATTTGAGTAAAATTTTATCAACCTACTTCATTTCGTTCGCTAAGTGAGATATCTAAGATTGTTAATAGATGCCGATCTACAGTTCAGTACATCATAAAACGGTTCAAAACAGATGGATGTGTAGAAAATAAGTCATAAACGGCAAATAACAAAATATTTGCCTTGAGTGATTAGAAGTATATTTTACGGCAGATCAAAAAGGTTCCAGTTTTGAGCGGACCGAAGCTCGCAAAAATTGCTGAAAAGGATTTGGGAGAACTATGTTGCCCATCAAACAATAAGAAATATACATGCATAAGTCGAATTACAATGGAAGAAGAGCTATAGCATAAACCTCTAATCAGCAAGCGAGATCAAGAAGTAATAATGCGATTTGCCAAGGAGCACATATCAAAAGATTTTCCATTTTGGAAGAATGTGCTGTTCACGGACGAGAGCAAATTCAACCTTTTAGGTTCAGATGGCAGACCTTATGTAGGGAAAAAAAGGCAAATGAAGCGCTCCTTGCCAAAAATATGAAGCCTACAGTGAAGCACGGTGGTGGATTAGTTATGGTGTGGGGCTCATTTTCAGCCTCTGGACCTGGTGTATTGCATTTTATTGAGGGTATTATGGATCAGAACATATGGATCATTTTGAAAGAACGTTTGCCACTCTGTAAGGAAAAGCTCGGACTTGGCGAAGATTATTATTTTTATCAAGACAATGATCCGAAACACAAGGCTTATAGAGTGCTGTTATGGTTGCTATATAATTGTGCTCACGTCATGGATACACCAGCCCAGAGTCCATACATAATACCCATAGAGATTTTATAGAGCTGTCTCGACGGAAAAATCCGCCAGCAAGATATGGTATCTTGCAAAGAAGATTGTGTTTTTAGGAAATAATTAGAAACATAAAAATTTTTCTTTACCTGTACGAGTTTTGCTTGGAGCTACTGTATGCTCACGGATTCAGCACATTTGACCTTGACAAGATGAGTTATCAAGCGTATAAAACTACTACAGAAGACAATTAGATAATGTAGCAGCCGACCGAAACATCCGTTATCAGCTATTAATAACTTATGTCGTTTCAGTGTTCAGTTCCGAGCCAAAATGATAAACTATAGGTGGTATATTGAAAATCAATTAAACTATCTCTTATCATTTGCGAAATATCTTTTTTGCAAACCCTATAAAAACTTAGTAGAACTTCGCCAAATCGACAAGTTTCAATTTGGAGCTATTCAGAACTACCAACCAAGAAAAAATGAAATTCTGTAAGCATTTCTTTGGCTGGGAATTATTTCCGAAATTTGATTTTCGTATAAATTCTTTGCAGTCGCCTGCTTGACTTTCTTGGCTTGTGTCATTGCCTGTGTGTTGGCCTGCGATCCTGACAGCAACAATATGCCCACCTGCACCAGTAGCAACCTGAATGTTCCCGTTCGTAACTTCTGGGATCCCACTTGCTATTGGCAATGCACTAAGGCTGGTGCCGCAGCTGAAATTGTCCGTTGCCCCACAGCTGAATTGTTCGACTCGGCTTTGGGTCAGTGTGTTTCCTACAAGAACTGGAATTGGACCGCCCCTTGTCCCGAAAATTAAGAAGTGAATAAAAGAAAACAAAAATAAAAAACTATATAATTTTGTTTGATTTTTTGCGAAACGACTCTAGTTGAACTGAATAAGTACATTTGCTTGTGTTAGACAATTCTAAGTGAACTTCCAACTATTGTTGAGCTAGCATCCCCTAGTAGAGCCAATCTACTCCTCTAGTAGAGCCAACTCTAACTGAACTAGTTCACGAATTCCTTTCTGCGGCCAATTCACCATTTTTCCGTTTCTACAAAGCAAAGTCGATTATACTATTTAAAGTAGTTGTAATTATAATTTCTCCAGAGCTCGGTAATACCTTAGACAGACGGCAAGTTTAATTTGCAAAAATCGACTTAGTGCAAATTAATTCGTGTATTATATCCATGCAGTTACTGCCCTATGGCATATATACAGGTTAAGATGAAAAAACTGCAACCAACTTCAGACTGCTGTCATTTCTAAGCCATTCGTCCGACAGCTGTTAAAATGATTCCAGTGACAGCTCATTATATTGTTTACAAGCGTACAAAAGCATTTTGGTGAGAATTTTCCAGAAAAAAGTTATTCGTGATGGAATCCAAGCGTGATGGTGGGATTTCTTTATATTTGGCTGGAAAACCGCAAGTGGCTATCATTAGAGCACTTCAGCGTTTAAATGTGAACAAATCTTTTGTGTCTCGTACCACCGCTCGTTACCGTGATACTGGTAGCGTAGCTCGACGTCAAGGAAGTGGACGGAAGAAAACTGCAACATCAGCAGATAGGGTTCTAAAAGTTAAGAAGCGACTTGATCCCGAAACCCACGTCACAGTGGCCGAAAAATAGCTCGTGAGCTGAACATATCGTAATATTCCATTCGGCAAATATTGAAAAATTAGCTCGGAGTAAAGCCATTGAAATTACAAAAAGTGCAAGAACTTACACCGCAACAGAAAGAAAATATACTCAAAAGAGCTAAAGAGTTGCTTCGCATGGCCGTGGTGAATTGGTGAACTGCCGAATTTGGTTTCCTCCGATGAAAAAACATTCGTTGTCCAGCAGTTTGTAAACAAGGAAAATCATCGTGTTTGAACATGCCAAAGAGGGCAGCTGAAAATGTGTACCTTCGGTTTTCCACCAGAACTCAAGCGCCGGCCATGGTGATGGTGTAGGCCGCCATAACAGCCGATGGTCGCTCTTCGCTCCTATTAATCAACCGTGGAATCAGAATAAATGCCTAATATTATCGCGAATATATTCTGGAGGGTGTATTGAAGCCTTGGGCATGCAAACATTTTGGCCGCAGATCTTGGACACTCCAACAGGACTCAGCACCATCATCGCACTCAGCATGCGCCACCCAAGAGTGGTTACAAAATGAGGTTCCTCGCTTCATTTCCAGGGCATAGTGGCCACCAAAATCTCCTGATACCAATCCGTTGGACTATTGTGTCTTGAGTATTTTGGAAAGCAGGGTTGGCACTAAAAAATACCAAACTGTCGATCACCTCAAGCAAGCGCTTCGTCGGGGATGTGCCAAAATACCGCAGAGCAACATTCGGACAGCGTGTGACGGCTTCATTGGCCGTTTGAAGGCCATACTTCGTGCCAAAGGTGATCAATTCGAACAAATCTAAACTTATTCTAAAATTTGATGCTATTTCCGAGATTTTTTGCTATCATTCAATGCAATTAAAGAAAAATTTAAAAATTATGGCGTTTGTCCTTATTGCAGTTTTTTACCTCACCCTGTATAACAATACCCACCGATATTCGGTATTGCGATAATTATAGTCACATATAACCCACGAAATTGTTTCAAATTTGGCATTTAAGAAGATTAGGTAGATGGCAAACCTTGAAGTATAAAATTGCCTAAGAGGTTCCCGTTTTGGTATGGCCCCCATATAAAGGCCTCACACGCTTTTTGGTGTTTTAAAAATTTTAACAGCATTTTCCGAACGTTTTTACTGGTATTTGTAGTTTAAAGTGGAACAAGTTTGAATTCAGATGCTTTTATATAAAAATGTTTTCTTTCCCAATACCCTCCACCGTAGTATGGAGAGCATATTAAGTTTGTCATTCCGTTCGTAACTCATCGAAATATACATTTTAGACCCCACAAAGTATACATATACTTCAGCATAAAATCTATATAAAATCTATGCCGATTTAGTGATGTCCGTTCATCTATCCGTTTGTCCGTCTGTGGAAATCACTCTAGCTTCCGAACGAAATGAGGTAGATTGATAAAATTTTACTCAAATGTATATTACGTCTGCAGGACTTTTGGTATTGAAAATGGGTCATGTAGGTGCACGTTTTGGTATAGCCCCCATACCTCCTCCCATCCTTTTTTCGGTATTTTGGTGAATTAACCGACATAATTCACCGGAATTGTTTCAAATTTGGTATTTGAAGTTCGTAATCGATATTACAGCCTAAGACAGAAAATTGTCCGTGCACGTCCACGCCTTCGTATAGTCCCCATATATCGATACCGCCCCATATTCGGTATTTTGATAATTTTAGCGACATTATTCACCGGAAATGTTTCAAATTTGGTATTGGAAGTTCAAAATTGATGCTTCAGCCTATGACAGAAAATTGTCCGTGCAAGTCAACGCCTTCGTATAGTCCCCATATAACGATACCGCCCGATATTCGGGTTTTTGATGATTTAAGCGACATTATTCACCGGAAATGTTTCAAATTTGGTATTTGAAGTTCGTAATGGATGCTACAGCCTATGACAGAAAATTGTCCGTGCAGGTTCACGTCTTCAGACTTTTGGTATTAAAAATGGGCCATGTAATCCCGCGTTTTGGTATAGCCCCTATACCATGGTACCTCCCGATATTCGGTATTTTCGTGATTTAAGCGACATTATTCACCGGAATTATTTTAAATTTGCTATCTGAAGTTCGTGATAGATATTCGGTATTTTGATGATTTTAGCGACATTATTCACCGCAAAAGTTTCAAATTTGGTATTTGAAGTTCGAAATTGATGCTACAGCCTATGACAGAAAATTGTCCGGGCAAGTCCACGTCTTCGTATAACCCCCATATAAAGGTACCTCCCGATATTCGGTATTTTGATAATTTTAGCGACATTATTCACCGGAAATATTTCAAATTTGGTATTTGAAGTTCGAAATGGATGCTACCGCCTATGACAGAGAATTGTCATCGATTTTCGATCACAATTTTATAGATTTTTGACAACTGTTCATTTGAGCCAAATAAATTCTGAGGGTTCACAAACAGCCTTAAAAAATTAAAATTTGACTTAATGAGTCTGAATTTCCATTTTACGCTTGTGCTAGAATATTTAAGAAGCTAGCTCTCATATGCCCTGATTGTGAGCTAGGAGGTTTGAAAAAAGTTATATTCCATCCCACCACTTCGTAATAGAAATATTTCCTCCCATATGTTTTTATGCAAAACTTGCTGAAGAGAGGGGGCAAAGTAAAGTTTTTCATTAGGTATGGCAAAATACAGAAATCCAGAACATTTATAAATGAAGATAAATTCTGTCAAACCTTATCACAACCTCGATATTCCGTGTTCCGTGCAACTTTTTGGAGGACAAGATTTTCTTTCATTTCTTATCATGTTCGCAAAAAACGAGCCTCCATCGACATCAACTGAGAGGTGTTTGGTAAATCATTTTCACTTTTGATTCAAGTCATTTGACCTTGACCAGATTGAGCTGTAAAACGTGTACCACATCTAAAAAGACATGTTCTTTACCTAAAAATAACTTCCAAAGTAAGTACCAAATAACCAAAATGACAAAAAAAAGAGAAAAAGTAGCAGCCAATTAAATCACCTGTTATCAGCTATTAATAACTTATGTCGTTTCAGTGTTCAGTTCCGTTCCGAAAATGATGAACTGCAGGTGGTATAGTGAAAATCAATTAAACTTTCTCTTATCAATTGCCAAATATCTTTTTTGCAAACCCTTTAAAAACTTAGTAGAATTCAATCAATTCGACAAGTTTCAATTTGGAGCTATTCAGAATTACGAAACAAGGAAAAATGAAATTCTGTAAGCATTTCAGTGGCTGGAAATTATTTCCGAAATTTTATTTTCGTATAAATTCTTTGCAGTCGCCTGCTTGACTTTCTTGGCTTGTGTCATTGCCTGTGTGTTGGCCTGCGATCCTGACAGCAACAATATGCCCACCTGCACCAGTAGCAACCTGAATGTTCCCGTTCGTAACTTCTGGGATCCCACTTGCTATTGGCTGTGCACTAAGGCTGGTGCCGCAGCTGAAATTGTCCGTTGCCCCACCGCTGAATTGTTCGATTCGGCTTTGGGTCAGTGTGTTTCCTACAAGAACTGGAATTGGACCGCCCCTTGTCCCAAAAATTAAATGAATAAAAGAAAATTTTGAAAAAACACTATTCCGGCTTTTCTTTTCAATTGCGCTAGGCAACCCTAGCTAGTTGAGCTACCCTGTCCAGTTAAGATATTCAACTCCAGTTTGAGGTAGCCAATTTTAGCTTGATCTAGCCAACTCTAGTTGAGCTAGATAACTTGCAAAAACATTGAACGTATTTTCAAAACATTCTCCATATCTCGTCCCCAGATACCAGCAGTTACTTTAATATGAAATTTCAGGATATCAGCTCTGTAATTTTCCCCATTTTTAAATGTAGTACCATTTATTACAATTATAGTATGCATTTCCAAAATCACCTCCATATCTTAACCACAGACACCAACAGTGGCATATGTATTAAATTTTAAGGACTTCAGCGCTATTGCTTCACCCAATACCAAATTTAGTACTGTTAAGTACTTTCCGTACGATTAATCAAAAACAACTCCCAGAATTCACAAGTAAATATCTTTGTGTGTGTGTGTGTGTGAAATTTGAAGAGAATCGCTTTCTTTGAACGTTTTTTTTTTTCTTCAAAATCTTGAACCCTATGTTGGGGAGGTACCAGAAGAAATAGTCCGAGCACTACAATACTTATAATGATCTGTGTTGATGGAAATATTGAGATGTACCAAGTCTGAATGGAATCGGATCTTAATTTTATGAGCTTCTTGGATATTCAAAGTTTTAACCCCCTGTGTGAGAAAGGTACCAGAAGGAGTGGACCGATATATCCCATCTTCACAACAGATCTTGTGTTAGTCAAAATAATGGAATGTGTGAAATATGAATAGAACCGAATGCTTATTTTGGATTTCAAGATCGTTTTGGTTATTCAAAATTTTGTCCCTATGTGGGGAGGTACCAGCAGAAATAGTCCGATCTCTACCATATCTACCAACAGATCGTGTGTTGATTGAAATATTGAGATGTACCAAGTCTGAATGAAATCGGATGTTAATTTCGCGTTTTATTAACTTCTTGGATATTGGAAATTTTGAGCCTTTGTGGGGGAGATACCAGAAAGAATGGACCGATATATTCCATCTTCAGACCAGATTTTTGTTTAATAAAAATATTGTGAAGTGTGTAATTTAAAGCCAATCGGACTCGTACATCACATTTTATAAGAGTTATAATTATTCAAAATGTTGACCCTTTTTGGTGGAGTAGACCGGTATTGACCATTTTCGTACCTAACCTAACACTGATGCAAATATTATGATTTGCAAAATTGGAGAAAAATCGGATTATCTTTTCTCTTTCCGGGCAGTAAAATATTATTTTTTGAAAATTTCGACCTTTTGCGGTTTAGGTACCGAACTCGATCTAAATTTTATAATAATATTACGATGTACCAAGTTTGGACCAAATCGGATACTTCCATCGAGAGTTATCGTGCGCACCAGCCAGATAGACAGACAGATGAATGGACAGACATTGCTAGATCGACTCCAAATGTCCTGAAACGAATTTGACCCAAAGAGACCTAGGGTCTTAAACCCTTATTTCGATGAGACACGTTTTAATAGCATCAAATGATATATACATGATTTTAGCGACATTTTTTACCGGAATTATTTCAAATTTCGTATTGGAAGATCTTAATGGGTACTACAGCCTATGACAAACAATTTTATATGCAGGTCCATGTCTTCGTATAGCCCCCGTATAACTGTAACTCCTGATATTCGGTATTTTGATGATTTTAGCGATAATATTTACCGGAATTATTTCAAATTTCATATTTAAAGTTCGTAATGGGCACTACAATTCTGTGGCAAAAATTTCGTATGCAGGTCTACGTCTTCGTATAGCCCCCATATAACGGTACCTCCCGATATTCGGTATTTTGATGATTTCAGCAACATTATTCACCGAAATTGTTTCAAATTTCGTATTGGAAGATCTTAATGTGTACTACAGCCTATGGCAAAAAAATTCGAATGCAGGTCCACGACTTCGTATAGCCCCCATATAACGGTTCCTCCCGATATTCGGTATTTTTATTATTTCAGCGACATTATTTACCGGAATTATTTCAAATTTCGTATTTAAAGTTCGTATTGGGTACTACAGCCTATGACAAAAAATTTCGTATGCCTGTCCACGTCTTCGTATAGTCCCCATATAACGGTTTTCATTAAGGTGGTAGTTTTCGGAATTTTTTTTGAAATTTTTCAAATTCCTTCCAACGGTGGAGGGTATTAGAAGTTCAGCCCGACCGAACTTGTTAACATTCCCTTTTGGTGTTTGCATTATATTCAGAAAGCTAAAACGTGTTGCATATATTCAGGCGTAAATAAAAATGTTAGGTATCAGCAAGTAAATGGCAATGCTGCGGTGAAACTGGCATGTGTAAACGATTCAGGTGAAAACAAGAAATCTAAAAAGTGAAGAAAAGAATCACACAAATAGCCTTCAATGGTGAAATATTCAGTTAAAGAAAATTAAGCAATGAAACCCATTGAAAATTGTAAGACCTAAATATAGGCTTTATCAAAGGAAGTTTATAAGATTTATAAGATTCGTAATCTTACGATGAGAAAAATTCTTTCTTTTATGCAATTTAAAATGTCTCTCTTGAAGTTTATTGTGAGAAGCAATTATGGCCAATGATCCCAAGTTGACTTTAAACGTTAAAGGATCAATGCCACAAAAACACGTTTCTTATCATTTTCTCTGCAATGAGCAGAAAAAGTGTTCTGTTTTC
>NW_026712172.1:15513247-15525747 GCF_030504385.1 Musca domestica
TGTAATATCAATTACAAACTTCAAATACCAAGTTTGAAATAATTCCGGTTTTCAACTGAGTGGTATTTTTCGATGGATTTTTTTATTTAATTTTCAAGTTCCTTCCGAATGGTGGAGGGTATAAAATGTTCGTCCACAAAGGATCAAAGTTTTGAATAACCAAAACGATTATAAAATCCGAAATAAGCATCCGGTTCTCTTCACATTTCACACATCCCATTATTTCTACCAACACAAAATCTGCTGTGAAGATGGGATATATCGGTCCACAACTTCTGGTACCTCCCCCACAGTGGGTCAGAATTTTGAATATCCATAAAGCTCATTTTTTGCAAGTCTTCTACACCAACTCAAGGGGTTCTATATCACTACAAGCTCATCTATAAGAACTAGGGCCTTCTATAACACCATTGGGTCTCCTGAAACAGCTTAGGATCTCTCATAGGGCCTAAGTATCTTCTATGCGCTTCTATGATACCACTTGATTTGTTCTTTTTAACCCAAAAGAGACACAAACTGAATTTTTTTTATAACATTTATTTAAAGTTTTAAAAACTTCTCCACATAAATTTAATCTTCGGGGCATGGATCGACCCATTCCCATTCATCCCACCAGACACAATCGCCCTGTTCCGAGTCAAACAACTGGGCTTCCGGACAGTGGACCATTTCAGCATTGCCGTCGGCAGATTCACATATCCAATAGCCGGTGGGATCCCAGAAGTTGCGAATGGGTTCATTCACATTACTGGCACTGCAAGTGGGCTTGTTATTTTCATGGGGATTGCAGGCCAGGGTCGAGGCACCAAGGCAAGCCAAAATTGTCAAGCAGATAACTGAAAGAAAAACACTCTTAGAAAAAAATTACATATAGGGAAGTCCCTCGAATACTTACCGAATTTCATGTTCACCTAGCCGTGGTATGTCTTCGCAACGACCTAATTGATGTCTATGACTTCCCAATGACCACACATATTTATATTGGCTGGACCAAAATTTGAGAACGTCTAAATATAGAATTTAATTGATTTCCAGAATCCTTAACAGAAAACAGAAATGTCTGAATTAAATAACTGATAAAATATTTTGTTCTATCGGCCAACGCCCATACAATTTCAAACATATTTCAATTATTGAGAAATGGTGACAGCTTGGGTCCAACCTTTGCAAAGCAAACTGACACGCTTTGACACGAATTTGGCAATTTTTAAAAAAACAAAATCCGTTAAAAATTCTGTTAAAATCTTAACCAGTAAAGAAAGTCCTAAAGACGGGCGGGGCCGATTTTATGATACCCTACACCACTTTGGTAATTTAGTTGAGCTCCGCATAACAATTAAAAGTTTTTATGGGAGAATTCAATCATACACTCTATGATTATAATTATAATTTAAAGTTCAAAGGACTAAATATGCCGAAGCAATTATATCTTTTAAATTCGGACTTGTATTGCCCGTTTGGTGCAAAATTAATTTGAAATCAGATAAAGATATATATGGGAGCTATATCCAAATCTGAACCGATCTCGATAAAGCTTGGCGAAGATATTTCTGAGCTGTATTTGATATATTTCCCTGAATATCGTTGTTACGGAGTGCATATTACGGCTGTGGGTAACAAATATAACAAATCGGATAAACAATATATATGGGAGCTATAGCTATATCTGAACCGATCTTCACCAAATTTGGCATACTACCTTCTAGACTCAATTCGGTCGTATGTGCCAAATTCCATCCAATTTGGACAAATATTAGACGTTTGGTGCACAATAAAGGGTAAATCGGAAGAAATTATATATGGGAGCTATATCCAAATCTGAACCGATCTCGATAAAATTTAGCAAAGGTATTTCTGAGCTGCATTTGATATATTTCCCCAAATATTGTTGTTACAGAGTGCATATTACGGCTGCGAAGGACAAAAATAACAAATCGCATGAACAATATATATGGGAGCTATAGCTATATCTGAACCGATTTCGATCAAATTTAGCATACTTATTTTCAGGCCTAATTTGGTTGTATGTGCAAAATTCCATACTATTCGGACTGATATTACACGTTTGGTGCACAATAAAAGGCAAATCGGACGAAGATATATATGGGAGCTATATCTAAATTTTTACCGATTATCCCCAATTTCAATAGGGTTCGTCCTTGGGCCAAACAAATGTTGTTTAGAAAATTTCATCTCAATCGGATAATAAATGCGACCTGCATTTTGTTCACAAGAATACATGGACAGACGGACGGACATGCAAATCAGAAAGTGATTCTATGCAGATAATCAAAAGGAACTATGGGTCTATCTCGTTTCCTTTTGCCAGTTACAAACAAATGCACAAAGACATAATACCCTGACCACCTTGTGGTGTAGGGTATAAAATACAGAAAGGTAAGGTAAGGCTTTAATACACCCTCCAGTATATTTTCGCAATAATATTCGGTATTTATTCTGATGCCACGGTCGATTAATACGAGCGGAGAGCGACCATCGGCAGTTATGGCGGCCCACGCCATCACCATTTTAAGTCTACTTTCTTTTCGTTGCGGTGAAGGTTCTTGCACTTTTGAAATTTAAATGGCTTTACCTCGAGCTCATTTTCAATAATTGCCGAATAGAATATTGCGATATGTTCTGCTCACAAGCCATTTTCGGTCACTGCGACGCGGGTTTCGATCAAATCGCTTCTTTACTTTTCGAACCATTTCTTCTGATGTTGATGTTTTCTTCCGTCCACTTTCTTGACGGTCGGGCTACGCTACCAGCATCACGCTACCAGTTTCAATGCTGGAGCCCCTCTAACGATAGCCACTTAGGGTTTTCCAGCCAAATATAAAGAAATCACACTGTTATTATTATTATTATTATTATACACTATTATTATTATTATTTATTATTATATTATTATTATTATTATTATTATTATTATTATTATTATTATTATTATTATTATTATATTATTATTATTATTATTATTATTATATTATTATTATTATTATTATTCTTATTATTATATTATTATTATTATTTATTATTATTATTATTATTATTATTATTATTATTATTATTATTATATTATTATTATTAGTATTATTATTATTATTATTATTATTATTATTATTATTATTATTATTATTATTATTATTATTATTATTATTATTATATTATTATTATTATTATTATTATTATTATTATTATTATTATTATTATTATATTATTATTATATTATTATTATTATTATATTATTATTATTATATTATTATATTATTATTATTATTATTATTATTATTATTATTATTATTATTATTATTATTATTATTATTATTATATATTATTATTATTATTATTATTATTATTATTATTATTATTATTATTATTATTATTATTATATTATTATTATTATTATTATTATTATTATTATTATTATTATTATTATTATTATTATTATTATTATTATTATTACTATTATTACTATTATTATTATATCACATGATCTTTTTTTAACTTTTGCTTGTTTAGCAATATCGTTCCTCCTTACCCCCTTGGTCTGTGCTCTGGCATGCAATCCCTATGGAGATAATAAAGCAACATGCAATGCTGGAAATTTGATGGCTCCCATTCGTAATTTTGATGACCCCACTCGTTATTGGATGTGTCGCGGTGCTAATGTCGAACCTGAAACGGTGCGTTGTCCCGATACCGAACTTTTCGACTCGTCCAAGGGTGCATGTGTGCCGTGGAATGAATGGGTCTGGTCGCCACCGTGTCCAGAAATATAATATTTTTTCAAAATGTTATTGTTTAAAGTTTTAATAAAATATAAGCCAAGAGCTTAAAGCATATAACTCCATAAGTCCAATGAATTGCAAAAGGGTCCTTAGTAAGCCTTTACAATATTCAAATGCGAAAAAAAGTCGGTGAAGGCTATACCAAAACGTGGACCTGCACAGACACTTTTCTGCTAGAGGCTGTAGAGACAATTTTCTGTCATAGGCTGTAATATCCATTACGAAATTCAAATACCAAATTTGAAACAATTCCGGTGAATAATGTTGCTAAACTCATCAAAATACCTAACATCGGTAGGTACCGTCAAATGGGGGCTATACGAAAACGTGGAGCTGCACAGACAATCTCCTGTCATAGGCTGAAGTACCCATTACGAACATCAAATACCAAATTTGAAACAATTCCGGTATATAATGTCGCTAAAATCATCAAAATACCGAATATCGGGAGGTACACTTATATGGGGACTATACGGAGACGTAGACCTGCACGGACAATTTTCTGTCATAGGCTGTAGTATCAACTTCGAACATCAAATACCAAATTTGCAACAATTCTGATGAATATTTTTGCTAAAATCATCAATATACCGAATATCGGCAGGTGCCGGGGCTATACAAAGACGTGGACCTGCACAAAAAAATTCCTGCCTTAGGCTGTAATATCAATTACAAACTTCAAATACCAAGTTTGAAGTAATTCCGGTTTTCAACTGAGTGGTATTTTTCGATGGATTTTTTTATTTAATTTTCAAGTTCCTTCCGAATGGTGGAGGGTATAAAATGTTCGTCCACAAAGGATCAAAGTTTTGAATAACCAAAACGATTATAAAATCCGAAATAAGCATCCGGTTCTCTTCACATTTCACACATCCCATTATTTCTACCAACACAAAATCTGCTGTGAAGATGGGATATATCGGGTTACTCCTTCTGGTACCTCCCACACAGTGGGTCAGAATTTTTAATATCAATGGAGCTCATTTTTTGAAAGTCTTCAACATCAACTCAAGGGGTTCTATATCACTACAAGCTCATCTATAAGAACTCGTGACTTCTATAACACCATTAGGTCTCCTGAAACAGCTTAGGATCTCTCATAGGGCCTAAGTATCTTCTATGCGCTTCTATGATACCACTTGATTTGTTCTTTTTAACCCAAAAGAGACACAAACTGAATTTTTTTTTATAACATTTATTTAAAGTTTTAAAAACTTCTCCACATAAATTTAATCTTCGGGACATGGATCGACCCATTCCCATTCATCCCACCAGACACAATCGCCCTGTTCCGAGTCAAACAACTGGGCTTCCGGACAGTGGATCATTTCAGCATTGCCATCGGCAGATTCACATATCCAATAGCCAGTGGGATCCCAGAAGTTGCGTATGGGTACATTCACATTACTGGCACTGCAAGTGGGCTTGTTATTTTCATGGGGATTGCAGGCCAGGACCGAGGCACCGAAGCAAGCCAAAATTGTAAAGCAAATAACTGAAAGTGAAACACTCTTAGAAAAAAATTACATATAGGGAAGTCCCTCGAATACTTACCGAATTTCATGTTCACCTAGCCGTGGTATGTCTTCGCAACGACCTAATTGATGTCTATGACTTCCCAATGACCACACATATTTATATTGGCTGGACCAAAATTTGAGAACGTCTAAATATAGAATTTAATTGATTTCCAGAATCCTTAACAGAAAACAGAAATGTCTGAATTAAATAACTGATAAAAATTTTGTTCTATCGGCCAACGCCCATACAATTTCAAACATAATTCAATTATTGAGAAATGGTGACAGCTTGGGTCCAACCTTTGCAAAGCAAACTGACACGCTTTTCATTATTTCCATGTACAGCCACACTCACTTTGTTTGGAGACCTAATTTTTCTCGACAAACAAAAAATTTTTCTATTTCAAGTTTGCATAAATAAACAAGTAAAAAAGCTGTAAGTTCGGCCGGGCCGAACTTTGAATACCCTCCACGATTTGACACGAATTTGGCAATTTTTAAAAAAACAAAATCCGTTAAAAATTCTCTTAAAATCTTAACCAGTAAAGAAAGTCCTAAAGACGGGCGGGGCCGATTTTATGATACCCTACACCACTTTGGTAATTTAGTTGAGCTCCGCATAACAATTAAAAGTTTTTATGGGAGAATTCAATCATACACTCTATGATTATAATTATAATTTAAAGTTCAAAGGACTAAATATGCCGAAGCAATTATATCTTTTAAATTCGGACTTGTATTGCCCGTTTGGTGCAAAATTAATTTGAAATCAGATAAAGATATATATGGGAGCTATATCCAAATCTGAACCGATCTCGATAAAGCTTGGCGAAGATATTTCTGAGCTGTATTTGATATATTTCCCTGAATATCGTTGTTACGGAGTGCATATTACGGCTGTGGGTAACAAATATAACAAATCGGATAAACAATATATATGGGAGCTATAGCTATATCTGAACCGATCTTCACCAAATTTGGCATACTACCTTCTAGACTCAATTCGGTCGTATGTGCCAAATTCCATCCAATTTGGACAAATATTAGACGTTTAGTGCACAATAAAGGGTAAATCGGAAGAAATTATATATGGGAGCTATATCCAAATCTGAACCGATCTCGATAAAATTTAGCAAAGGTATTTCTGAGCTGCATTTGATATATTTCCCCAAATATTGTTGTTACAGAGTGCATATTACGGCTGCGGAGGACAAAAATAACAAATCGCATGAACAATATATAGCTATATCTGAACCGATTTCGATCAAATTTAGCATACTTATTTTCAGGCCTAATTTGGTTGTATGTGCAAAATTCCATACTATTCGGACTGATATTACACGTTTGGTGCACAATAAAAGGCAAATCGGACGAAGATATATATGGGAGCTATATCTAAATTTTTACCGATTATCTCCAATTTCAATTGGGTTCGTCCTTGGGCCAAACAAATGTTGTTTAGAAAATTTCATCTCAATCGGATAATAAATGCGACCTGCATTTTGTTCACAAGAATACATGGACAGACCGACGGACGGACGGACAGACGGACGGACATGCAAATCAGAAAGTGATTCTATGCAGATAATCAAAAGGAACTATGGGTCTATCTCGTTTCCTTTTGCCTGTTACAAACAAATGCACAAAGACATAATACCCTGACCACCTTGTGGTGTAGGGTATAAAAATACAGAAAGGTAAGGTAAGGCTTTAATACACCCTCCAGTATATTTTCGCAATAATATTCGGTATTTATTCTGATGCCACGGTCGATTAATACGAGCGGAGAGCGACCATCGGCAGTTATGGCGGCCCACGCCATCACCATTTTAAGTCTACTTTCTTTTCGTTGCGGTGAAGGTTCTTGCACTTTTTGAAATTTAAATGGCTTTACCTCGAGCTCATTTTTCAATAATTGCCGAATAGAATATTGCGATATGTTCTGCTCACAAGCCATTTTCGGTCACTGCGACGCGGGTTTCGATCAAATCGCTTCTTTACTTTTCGAACCATTTCTTCTGATGTTGATGTTTTCTTCCGTCCACTTTCTTGACGTCGGGCTACGCTACCAGCATCACGCTACCAGTTTCAATGCTGGAGCCCTCTAACGATAGCCACTTGTGGTTTTCCAGCCAAATATAAAGAAATCACACAGTCCCGCTTGAATTCCACCATCACGAATAACTTTTTTTCTGGAAAATTCTCACCAAAATGTTTTTGTCCGCTTGTAAACAATATAATGAGCTGTCACTGGAATAATTTTAAAAGCTGTCGGACGAGTGGCTTAGAAATGGCGGCAGTCTGAAATTGGTTGAAGTTTTTTCATCCCAACCTGTATTCCTGATCAGCTTCAAATTCTAAGACGCTTTAGCCCAGTCCGTCTGTTGTAATCACGCTAGAGTCAAAGCGAATAAAGATAAGAAGATAAAACTTTGCACGGATCTGTCATATGTCTGCAGGCAGATCAAGTTCGAAGATGGGCTATATCGGCCCTCGATGCCGATATTCGGTATTTTGATGGTTTTTTTATTCGTGACTCCTTTACCCCCTGAAAGAGAATTATCTATGGAATCATCTAAAATTCTACACAAGGATTTCCTTGTAAGTACTTTACCCCCTGGAAGATAATTGTCTATATGCTGGCTGCGAGATATCGTATATTCCCCATATAATGGTCCCTACCGTCATTCGGTATTTTGGTGATTTTAGCCACATTTTTTAATGGACATGTCTACAATTCTACACAAGGAGTTCTTCGTGAGTACTTTACCCCCTGAAAAAGAATTGTCTATATAGGTCCACGATATCGTATAGCTCCCATATAACGACATTCTGTATTTTGAGGATTTTAGCCTCATTTTTTTAAGAAATCGTCTGAAGTTCTACATAAGGAGTTCCTTGTGAGTACTTTACCCTCTGGAAGAGAATTACCCATAGATATTCGGCATTTCCATGATTTAAGCGACATTATTCACAGGAATTGTTTCAAATTTGGAATTTGAAGTTCGTAAGGGATACTACAGCCTATGACAGAAAATTGTCCGTGCAGGTTCACGGCTTCGTATAGCCCCCATATAACAGTACCTCCCGATATTCGGTATTTGATTGATTTTATCGACATTATTCACCGGAATTTTTCCAAATTTGGTATTTGAAGTTCGTAATGGATACTACAGCCTATGACAGAAAATTGTCAATGCAGGTTCACGTTTTGATATAGCCCCTATATTCGGTATTTTGATGATTTTAGCTATATTATTCAACGATTTTTTTTCAAGATTCGGCATTAAATATTGTAATGGCTTATGAAAAGGTGCCTATACAGGTCCACGTCGTCATGTAGACCCTAATATAAAGGCTACATTCGGTATTTTTGAGATTTCAAAAGAATTATTAAGAGGTTTTTTTTTTTTTTGAAAAATTTAAAAAATTTTTGTATTGAAAGTTCGGCCCTGCCGAACCATAATTCCCCCTTCAAGTATTCCTTCCGAAGAGGTATCTAATTGATAAAAAAAAATTGCTTTTGATTAAATTTTATTTATTTTAAATACAAATTTTTTTGACAAGTGTAGAACATCCCTATTTAGTTGGCAACAGGGCAAGGATTGGTCCAGGTCCATTCATTCCAGGCAATGCATTGACCCTTGGCTTCATCGAACAATTGGGCATCGGGACAGTGGACCATTTCAGCGGTACCAGTGGCCGATTTGCACTCCCAGTAGCCGGTAGGATCCCAGAAATTGCGAACGGGTACATTCACATTTTTGGTGGTGCAAGAGGGCATATTGTTGCTATCAACATCACAGCACATGCCGCAGGCAATGAGACAAGCCAAGAGAGCCAAGCAGATGACTAGAAAAAGAAGACGAAGAAAAAAGATTTTGAGTCAGACAAAAGACACTCCAAAGGAAAGGGAGGTTTTGAAGGCAGCTAATTTCGGTAATTAGGCCAGCACACCAAGGAAGGAACTGATATTACAAATATGAGGAGCAAGGAAATATCGAAATTTTCTCCATCCACTCTTAACCAGATCCATAAATTTTATCTTTTCGTTGTCTGACTTCCAAAAAAACTTACCGAATTTCATTTTGTTTTATTGAAAGTTAGTTGCTGATTTGAAAGCAGGAAAGGAACTGATACTTGTTTCCCAATTCAGTTTAATATTTATAGGAAAAACGCAATAGTCAGTTTTTGGTAATGTATCGAACTTATTGCCAAAATAGCTATTGATTTCCAAGATATTTTGCACACGTTCAAGATTGGCAGGAGATAAATTTTGATAAGATAAATCTTAGATACCACCAAAAAAAAAATTCTTGGAAGTTATGATAGTTGGATGCAAACAAAAAACATGGGTGGGCGGGGCAAACAACTTGAAATTCGTTGTACGTACATTTTTTACAAGACCTGGAGAAGATACAGATGTGGTAATTTACATATAAAAGACAAGTTAAAAAGTATCTCTCGGTTTTGCCGATAGATGTATACTCTCAACCATTGTTCGATTATTTAAATATATTTTCACTTGTGTTATGATTATTCAAATTGTTCAACCTCTATGGAGTGGGTTCGGAAGGAATGGGCCAATATTGTCCATTTCGTATTGGTCCTAAATAAATATTATATAAATATTCCGACGTGGCAGGTTTGACCAATATCGACTACTTCCTTAACTTTATATGAGTTAGGTGATAATTTTTAGAAAATGTTTGAAATGTGCGTGAGGTACCAGATATAGACGTCCGAAATATTCCATTTTCTTAATGCATCTAATACAGATAAAAATATTCGCATGGACAAAATTACAAGAAAATCGAACATTTATATCTAATTTTATGCGAAATCATAAATTCCTATAAATTCCATATTGATCTCAGGTTTCTGGTTTTGGACAAATATTTAAATATAGAAACGTGTAAAGAATCGCTGACTTGTTTCGCAAGTTATGACAGATAGAAGTTTTGTGGCCCTTTTTAGGTTAGGTTACTAGAAAGGATTCGCAGATATACAGGGTGAGATAAAAAAACTGCAACAACGTCAAACGCCATAATTTTTATATAAATATTTTTAAGTTTTATTGAATGAAAGCAAAAAATGTCGGAAATAGCATTACATTTTAGAATAAGTTTAGATTTGTTCGAATTAGTCACCTTTGGCACGAATTATGGCTTTCAAACGGCCAATGAAACCGTCACACGCTGCCCGAATGTTGCTGTGCTGTATTTTGGCCCATTCCCGGTGAAGCGCATGCTTGAGGTGATCGACAATTTGGTATTTTTTAGTGCCAACCTTGCTTTTCAAATTACACCAGACACAATAGTCCAACGGATTGATATCCGGAGATTTTGGTGGCCATTGTGCGCTGGAAATGAAGCGAGAAACCTCATTTTGTAACCATTCTTGGGTGGCGCGTGCTGAGAGCGGTCAAAATATTTGCGTGCCCAAGGCTTGAATACACCCTCCAGAATATTTTCGCGATAATACTCGGCATTTATTCTGATGCCACGGTTGATTAATACGAGCGGAGAACGACCATCGGCTGTTATGGCGGCTTCCTTGACGTCGGGCTACGCTACTAGTATCGAGCGTTGGTACGAGACACAAAGGATTTATTCACATTTTAACAGCTGTCGGACGAGTGGCTTACAAATGACAGCAGTCTGAAGTTGGTTGTAGTTTTTTTTATCTCACCCTGTATATCATCTTTACAACAGAACTTGTGTGAGCAAAAATGTTTGTGTGTGTGAAATTTGAAAAGAGTTAGACGCTTATTTCGCATTCTTTGAGAGTTTTGTTTTTCAAAATCTTGAACCCTATGTGGGAGAGGTACCAGAAGAAATGGTCCGATCTCTACCATATTTATAACAGATCTTGCGATGATGGATATATTGAGATATGCGAAGTCTAAATGGAATCGGATGTTTATTTCCCATTTTATGAGCTTCCTGGATATTCTAAAATTTAACGCTTTGTGGGGGAGGTATAAGAATGAGTGGACCGATATACCCCGTCCTTACAGCAGATAGTACCTAAGTAGAAATAAATGAAATTTCGGATTTTAAACTAGTTTTGGTTATTCAAAACTTTGATCCTTTGTGGGGAAAGGTACCAGAAGCAATGGACCGATCTCTACCATCTTTATAACGGATCTTGTGTTGATGCAAATATTGAGGTGTGCCAAGTCTGAATGGAATCGGATGATAATTTCGTGTTTTATGAGCTTCATGGATATTGTAAATTTTGACCCTTTGTGGAGAATGTACCAGAAGGAGTGGACCGATATATCCCATCTTCACAGCAGATCTTGTGTTGGTAGAAATAATGGATTGTTTGAAATATGAAGGGAACCGGAGGAATATTTCGGATTTTATAATCGTTTTGGTTATTCAAAACTTTGACCCTTTGTGGGGGATGTGCCAGAAGGTGTGGACCTTGTGGACCTTCATTCTTCACACCTTGGGTTAATAAAAATAAAGAGATGTGTGTAATTTTCAGAGGTATAATTATTCAAAACATTGACCCTTTGTGGGGGTGGTACTTGATGGAGTGGTCAATATTGTCTCTTTTCACACTTGACCTAGCACTGATGCAAATATAAGGATTTGCAAAGTTGGTGCAAAATCGGACTACCCCTTCTCTTTCTTTGCAGTAAAATATTTTTTTGAACATTTCGACCCTTTGTGGGGAAGGTACCAGAAGGAGAAATTTAAAATTAAACTAGTGCACTAAAACACCTTCATGCTCACCTATGATTTAGTTATTATACTCTCAGCCATATGGCTACAGAGGTTATATATCATTTGATAGGCCAAAACGCACCTCATCAAAGTAACGGTTTTAGACCCTTCGTCTTTTTGGACCAAATCCGTTTCAGGACATTTGGAATCGATCTAGCGATGTCCGTCCGCCAGTCTGTCTGTCTGGCTGGTGCATGGTGCAATAACTCTCGAAGGAAGTATCCGATTCGGTCCATACTTGGTATATCATAATTTTATGATCAAATTTTAATCGAGTTCGGAGATGGGCAATATCTGAGGGCCAAAATTTTAAACAGTTATAACTCTTATAAAATGTGATGTAATATTCTGAATGTCTTCAAATTACACATATCATAATATTTTTATTAACCCAAGGTGGGGTGTGAAGATGGGATATATCGGTCCTCTCCTTCTGGTACTTCCCCCAC
>NW_026712172.1:15528247-15828866 GCF_030504385.1 Musca domestica
TCAACGTGGATAACGTTTTATATGTAATCGTACTATTAGCCTTAAATAACTGTTCATTGCAAAAAAATTAAATTTCGAAGAATTATTTCAAAACTTCTATTTTAGGACTGCTCTGCAATTTATAAAAAAAGTTAAAAAAGTCCCTTTGACAAAACAGCGCCCAATGTTTTTTTATCGAACTCCTTTGCTTTTTGCTAAAACATTATTTAACATAGAATTTCAATTAAACAACAACCGAATCGATCGAAATGTGTATGGCATTCCTAAATAATATGCAATAATTTATTACACTAGGCAACACTTTTTGGGCTTTTGGCGAATATTCTTTGAACTATTTAAAAATTAACAGTCGGTTTTGCCGACAGATGTATACAGGGTTATCCATATTCGACGGACCCATCTGGCAACGCCATAACTTTTCATATAGATGTCACATCTCTTCATGACATACCGCGTTTGAAGCGTCAGTCCAAGCAGATTTTTACAATGAACCAATACACGCCACGCGAGCGCTCTGAAATAGTTGAAATTTACATTCAACAGAAGAAGTCAATTGTGAAAACTCAACGTGCTTTTAAAACATTAAAAAATGTGAGAAGTGCGCCTTCTAAGAACACCATTAAGCGTTTATACGAAAAATTTTCGACTGGTAAGGCTCTTTCTAATCCGAAGAGGCCATATAAAAGTCGACCAAGGCGATCGGCCGAGAATATCGCTGCCGTACGAGGCAGTGTTGAGAGGACCCCAAGAACATCCCAAAAACGCCGTTCTCAGCAGTTGGGCATGGCTCGGTCCACTTTACAACGGATTATTCGCATTTATTTGCATTTGTTCCCGTAAAAAATTCAATTGACGCAAAGAATGTTGCCCGCGGACAAGCCTCGTTGATTGGAATGGGCCCAAAGAGTCATGGGTCCGTCGAATATGGGCAACCCTGTACCTTTAGCCAAGGCTCGATTATTTAAATATATTTTGACTTCTGTTATGATTTTTCAAATTTTTGACCCCCTATGAAGTGGGTTCTGAAGGAACTTGTACCGCAACAGAAAGAAAATAGACTCAAATGAGATAAAGAGTTGTTTCGCTTGGCCGAAAGTGGTGAACTACCGAATTTGGTTTTCTCCGATGAGAAAACATTCGTTGCCCAGCAGTTTGTAAACAAACACAATGATCGTGTTTACTTGCCAAAAAGGTCATTTCAGCTGAAAATGTGCACCTTCGGTTGGCCACCAGAACTCAAGCGCCGGCCATGATGATGATGTGGGCCGCCATAACAGCCGATGGTCGCTCTCTGCTCGTATTAATTGACCGTGGCATCAGAATAAATGACGAATATTATCGCGAAAATATTTTGGAGGGTGTATCAAAAAGCCTTGGGCACGCAAACATTTTGGCTGCAGACCTTGGACATTCCAACAACAGGACTCAGCACCATCGCACTCACACCGGGCCACCCAAGAATGGTTACAAAATGAGGTTCCTCTCTTCATTTCCAGCGCACAATGGCCATCAAAATCTCTGGATACCAATCCGTTGGCCTATTGTGTCTGGAGTATTTTGAAAAGCAAGGTTGGCACTGAAAAATGCCAAAGTGTCGATCATCTCAAGCAAGCGCTTCGCCGGGAATGGGCCAAAATAGGAAGAGCAACATTCTGGCAACGTTTGACCGTTTGAAGGCCATACTTCGTCATTGGCCGTTTGAAAGCCATAATTCGTGACAAAGGTGACCAATTCGAACAAATATAAACTTATCCTAAAATTTGATGCTATTTCCGATTATTTTTGCTTTCATTCAATAAAATTTGAAAAAAAATTAAAAATTATGGCGTTTGACTTAGTTGCAGTTTTTTATCTCAACAAAGTCAAACACCATAATTTTTACATTTTTTTTCTAAATTTTATTGAATTAAAGCAAAAATGTCGGAAATATCATCAAATTTTAGAATAACTTTAAATTTGTTCGAATTGGTCACCTTTGGCCTAAAAGACCCGAAATGCCAACTATAGGGTATGAAATATACAATAACATTATAATTTAATTTATTTAACAACTATTATCTTTGGTCTCTATAAAATTCGAAGAACGCATTCCATTGGCAAATAGTTTGTTAATTGGAGTCACCTTGAACATTGCGGCGATATTTATCAGCAGTACAAGACAACACTCAATATGAGAGTCCGTAAGTTTTGCAGAAAGAAAAAAAAAGTATCAAATATTTCTGTTGTTGGCAGCGGGGCATCATATCGAAAAAAATATTTTTGGGGAAATATTTCCATGGCCTAATTTTGAATTCGGAGACCCGGTTATGCCTGCAAACCTCAAGTTATGAACTGATACATCCGAGATCCCTTCTAATTTTCGTATTCTCTTTCATCTTCCTTCGCAGTTGCCTTTTTGGCCCTTTTGCTTTCTCTATGCTACAGCACATCTTCGGCCTGTGATCCGCAGAGCAACAATCAGCCCCAGTGTAACCAAATCAATCTAAATATTCCGATACGAAACTTTTGGGATCCCACCGTTTATTGGCTATGCAAATCATCTCAAAGCATTGCCGAATTAATTAAATGTCCCGATAGTCTGTTATTTGATCCCGTTAGACGTGAATGTGTTCCCAACAAAAAGTGGATTTGGCTTAAACCCTGCTCAGCTACCACCTGTGACCCGGAGAGTAACAATGAACCCATTTGTGATGGTACAAATTTAAATAAGCCGATACGGAATTTTTGGGATCCCACCGCCTATTGGATGTGTAGTCAGGCCAATGCTGCAGCCGACTTGGTGAAATGTCCCATTGATCATATGTTTGATTCGGAAAAGCAGCTTTGCATACCATCGAGTATGTGGACTTGGTCTGAGCCGTGTCCGAATAAAATGTAACATTTTTTTTGTTTTTTGAAATTGAAAATAAATAAAGAAAGGTGTAGTGAAACTCGAATCTTGTTTTAAGATTTTTAATGACAATTTTCATGTTCCGAAAATATTACGGAACAAGTAAAATAGTATCAGTCTATTTTGCCGACAGATGTATACCACCAGCCTTGAGCTATGATGTTAATTTTGCGTTTTATGAGCTTCATGGATAATAACCCTTTGTGGGGGAGGTACCAGAAGGAGTGGTCCAATATATGCCATCTTCACACCAGACCTTGGGTTAATAAAAATATTGGGAGGTGTTTAATTTGAAGAGAACCGGATGCTTCTTTCGGATTTTACAATCGTTTTTGTTATTCAAAATCTTAATCCTTTGTGGGGGAGGTACCAGAAGGAATGGTCCGATCTCTAGCATATTTATAACAGATCTTGTGTTGACGGAAATATTGAGATGTGCCAAGTCTGAATGGAATCGGATGTTAATTCGGTGTTTTATGAACTTCATGAATATTCAAAATTTCGACCCTTTGTGGGGGAGGTACCAGAAGGGTTGGACCGATATATCCCATCATCAGACCAAACCAAGTCAGAATAGAATCGGATGTTAATTCGGTGTTTTATGAACTTCATGGTTATTCGAAATTTTTAACCCTTTGTGGGGGAGGTACCAGAAGGAGTGGTCCAATATATTCCATCTTCACACCAGACCTTGGGTTAATAAAAATATTGGGAGGTGTTTAATTTGAAGAGAACCGGATGCTTATTTCGGATTTTATAATCGTTTTTGTTATTCAAAACTTTGACCCTTTGTGGTGGAGGTACCAGAAGGAATGGTCCGATCTCTACCATATTTATAACAGATTTTGTTTTGAGAGAAATATTGAGATGTGTAAAGTCTGAATGGAATCGGATGTTAATTCAGTGTTTTATGAGCTTCATTAATATTCAACATTTTGGCGCTTTGTGGGGGAGGTACCAGAAGGAGTGGTCCGATATATCCCATCTTCACAGCAGATCTTGAGTTACTGGAAATATTGGGATGTGTGAAATATGAAGAGAACCGGATGTTTATTTCGGATTTTATAATGGTTTTTGTTATTCAAAACATTGACCCTTTGTGGGGGAGGTACTGGATGGAGTGGACCGATATGGTAAATTTTCGTACCTGACCTTTCACTGTCGCAAATATTAGGATTTGCAAAGTTGTGGCAAAATCGGGTTATCGTTTCTCTTTCTGTGTAGAAAATATATTTTTTGAAAATTTCGACCTTTTGTGGGTGAGGTACCAGAAAGAGTAGACCAATGTATTCCATCTTCAAACCAGACCTCGGGTTAATAAAAATATTGGGATTTGGGAAATTTGAAAACAATCGGACTCTTACATCACATTTTATAACAGCTGTAATTATTCAAAAGTTTGTCCCTTGGTGGGCGAGGTACTTGAGTACTGACCTAGCACTGATGCAAAGATGGAGCAAAATCTGAATATCGGTTCTCTTTCTGTGCAGAAAACATATATTTTCTTTTTTTTTGAAAATTTCGAATCTTGGCGGAGGAAGTACCAGAAGGAGTGGACCGATATTATCCATAAATTAGTTTTTTTTATTGCAATTGGAGTTTTAGGGCCATGGAAGAATGAGCAAGCCACACGATTTTCCTGCCACGCGTCATAGATAAAACTGCCGCCACAAAGAACATTTCAGAGTCGATAAAGCAGTCTTCATGTGGTTTTTTTGTTCTATATACAACACGTAGCGCGCTAATTCTGCTATGACCCCAAAATCGCCGGAGATATAAACTAAGCAACAACAAAAAGTTAATTTATTGGCTTCAGCCATGGCCTACATAAGGTCTGCCAGTAGGCCCATCTGACAACCAAGTTTGGTGTCAAAATACATATTGTGATTTGGAATTCGAAGAGGGTCAAATCAGAATAGTGCACAAACTACTAAGTTATTGTCAAATTGTTGTCAAAAGTAGTAGTTTTGGCCAACCTAATGCAGGCTTAAATAATGATGACTGAATCATTATTTAAAAAAATTTATTTTATAAAATTTCTAGGATTACAAATTTTTAAAATCCAGTTATTCATAATAATATTTTATTAAATTTCAAATTATTGATATTTCTTTTCCCCTCTGCTCCATTTCCAGAAACAATTCAATTGCCTGTCTGCGTGCCAAGGCCCAGGAACATCAGGCTCGCCTTTTAAATAGCGGCCTTTTTTTGCAGGTGCGTTCATTTGCCGATTTGCAGCAACGACATCACCAGCAGCAGCAACAACAACAACAGCATCACGCTTTACAACAACAAGGAAAATCCAATGTCAGCAATAATTTCAAAATTTGTGATACAAAATCTTTAGCAGTAGACCCGCAGCCAGTCAACACGTCTGGCAGTAACAATTTGACTGTGGTACCACCCATTTCGAAACGAGAAATTGTATAAAATCTGTAATTGTCATATAAGATTTTTATGAAATTGAAGAAGAATTAAAACACACACACCCACATATATTTTAACATTTTGTAAAATTTAATATAAGTCACTTACTTAGATCTCAAAACAGTATACGTTAGAACTATTTAATCTTCGTGGATTCTATTAATTTATTGAAAACAAAACAACAGAATTAATTAAATTTAGTTTTTAATTTTTTTTTTATTTATTTATATATATTTTTTTCGTAATAATTAAGCAGCGAATTTTAACATTGTAACCATTTTATTCAATAAAAATTATTTCAAACACGACGTATTGAAGGTGTCTTATTTGAAGAGATCTATCGTCTACAACGTTAACGGATGCCATAATTCATTCGCCTGAAATTATGCTTTACAATTACGCTTTTTTATTTCATGAATATGTCTTCGCTAAGGTGAACGTCGGTAATACTGTTAATGCTGTCGATAAAAGCGATACTTTTGTGTTATTTGGTATGGAAATGTAATAACGCCCTATCAAGTTTTGCTATGTTAACATGATAGAAAGTTTAAAAGTATCAATAGGTCTTGCCGACAGATGTATACGCTCAGCCAATGTTTGATTATTTAAATATATTTTGACTTCTGTTGTGATTATTCAAATATGTTGACCCTCCGAGGGAATGGGCCAATGTTGTCCATTTCTAAATAAATATGATATAAATATTGCGACGTGCCAGGTTTGGACTACATTGGTACCAAGGCAGAAGAATACAGGTAGATGCATCAACGCTTGGGTGCGTTGATATGTCAAAAAAAATTAAATGTTTTTTTTTTCAAATATAAGTAGATTTTTATATTTTTTCTTATACGACGGCATTTGGAGGTTATCATCATTCAAGTTTTTCAACAATTTTTACAAATTTAAATAATTTTTCATTCAACATTTTCAATTCCAATGCATCTACCTTTATTCTTCTACCATGATTGGTACATTTCCTCACTTTACATGACATATGTGATAATTTTTAGAAATTCTTAAAATGTGCGTGATGTACCACATAAAGTCGACCGAAATATTTCATTTTCATACTTCATTTACTACAAATAAAAATATTAGTATTGGAAAAATTACAAAAAAATCGAACATTTAAATTATTTTTTTTTTTTTGCTATATTCCATATTCATCTCAGGTTTCTGATAGAGTGAATATATTTAGATATGAAAAGTTGTAAAGAATCGCTGACTTGTTTCGCAAGTTATGACAGATAAAAGTATTGACAATTGTGACCCTTTGTGGGTGAGATACCAGAAGGGGTCCGCAGATATACAGGGTTGCCCATATTCGACGGACCCATCTGGCAACGCCATAACTTTTGACAGAGATGTCACATCGCTTAATGACATACCGCGTTTGAAGCGTCAGTCCAATCAGATTTTTACCATGAACCAATACACGCCACGCGAACGCTCTGAAATAGTCAATTGTGTCAATTGAAGTCAACTGTGGAAACTCAACGTGCTTTTAAAACATTAAAAAATGTGAGAAGTGCGCCTTCTAAGAACACATTAAGCGTTTATAAAATTTTCGACTGGTAAGGCTCTTTCTAATCCGAAGAGGCCATATAAAAGTCGACCAAGGCGATCGGCCGAGAATATCGCTGTCGTACGAGCCAGTGTTAAGAGGTCCCCAAGAACATCCCAAAAACGCCGTTCTCAGCAGTTGGGCATGGCTCGGTCCACTTTACAACGGATTATTCGCATTGATTTGCATTTGTTCCCGTACAAAATTCAATTGACGCAAAGAATGTTGCCTTCGGACAAGCCTCGTGGAATATGGGCAACCCTGTATATCATCTTCACAACATATCTTGTGTTAGCAAAAATCTTTGGATGTGTAAAATTTGAAGAGAGTTGAATGATTTTTTCGCTTTCTTTTCCAAAATCTTGAACCCTATGTTTGGAAGGTACTACAAGGAATTGTCCGAACTCTACCATCTTCATAACAGATCTTGTGTTGATGGAAATATTTAAATATGCCAAATCTGAATGGAATCGGATGTTATATTCAAAATTTTGACCCTTTGTGGAGGAAATACCAGAAGGAGTGGACCGATATATCCCATCTTCACAGCACATCTTGTGTTAGTAGAAATAATGGAATGTGTGAAATATTAAGAGAACTTGATGCTATTAAACGTTTTGGTTATTCAAAACTTTTAACCTTTGTGGGGGAGATATCAGAAGAAATGGTCCGATCTCTACCATCTTTATGACAGATCTTGTGTTGATGGAAATATTGAGATGTATCAAGTCTTAATGGGATCGGATATTAATGGATATTTTCAATGTTGGCCCTTTGTGGGGAATTTACCAGAACGAGTGGATCGATTTATTCCATATTAACAACAGACCTTGGGTTTATAAACATATTGGGATGTGTGAAATTTGAAGACTATCGGACTCTTACATCACATCTCATAAGAGTTGTAATCATTCAAAATTTTGACACTTTATGGGGATGTACTTGATGGAGATCGGATTATCGGTTCTCTTTCTGTGCAGAAAAAATATTTTTTTTTTTTAATTTCGACCTTTTGTGGGGGAGGTACCAGAAGAAGTGAACCAATATTGTGCATGTACGAAATCGAACTAAGTTTGATAATAATATTACGATGTACCAAGTTTGGACCAAATCGGATACTCCCTTCGAGAGTTATCGTGCGCACCAGCCAGACAGACGAAGAACATCGCTAAAATGTCTCCAAATGTCCTGAAACGAATTTTGTCCAGAGATACATTTGACATTTGAGTTACTGTGGGTTTGCAAATTAACAGTAACATCAGCTGTTCAATAATCACAGAATTTGTTACAATTTTTCTATTGGTTACCATTTTATGGCTTATTGCTTTAGATTGGCGTATTTTATTATGAAAATGATCAATTTGAGCCAAAGAGAATATGATACCACTTTACAGTGAATACTGAAGAAACGGTAATCAGTTAAAAGGAAGACCCGATTTTCGGAGCCCTATTCAACTTCTTTCAATCTACATAACCCTTGTTCTTACTGTTTTGTTTTGATTCTGTGTATTCAGGCAAATGCAAGTGGATAAAAAGGGAACTAATGAAACCAGTAACTAGTGCTGTACATATTTGTTTCTATACCATTCCTTCCACAGAATATACCTTTGAACTAATAACTGCCGGAGCAACACAACTCTTGGAAACTATCATTTCCCAATCATAAACAATCATTATTTGACAAATTTACTTAGTTTCTTGAAAAGATGAGTGAAACTACTCCTATAAAAAGTGAACCCGAAGAGGACGAAGAAAACGGACGTGTAACACCAGTACGAAAGTCAGTGCAAGAATATGAACAGTCCTTGCAAGCCACGGAAGGTGGGGATGGTGCCGAGACACTTGTTGCACCATCCATTAACAAAGAAGAACAGGAAACAATAACTAACGCCAAAGAGAAGGATATGAAGCTCCAATTTAACCATACAAGTCCAGTGACGGCTACCGAAGATCTTTCTCAGGTTATAGTTAAACATGAACCACAAGACTTAGCCGATTTGGAACAAACAATGGCTCGCATTGATGGCGCAACAAATGATGAAACCAATGAGGACGATAGAGCAACACCACTGCCAGGAAACAATGTCGAAAGTGATAGAAATACTATTACTGATAACACCAACCAACATCCTCCTCCAACTCCACCGAGAATATCCGTGTTATCAACATCTTTACTAAGAGTTAAACCAGAATTTTCAGCTGCAATGCATACGATGCAAGATGAAACTCCTGCCGAATATTCTTCATTGCCACAAGATTTCTTTGATGGTATTATGAGCGATGACATACCCGACACACCGGCGGCTGTACCAATAATTGAACCCAAAAAGGAAACAATACCTTCGGATTTTTTCGACGATTTGTTGGTGGATAAAATTCAGGAACGTGTTGAGGCTGCCGAAACGCAAGATCTTGAAATAAAGTTTTCAGATCGTCTGAAACAACTGGAAGAATTGGAAAGAAGACTGGCGAAGGAAAAGAAAAAGCATAAAAAATCAAAAAAGAAATCTCGAAAGCGTGACCGCTCTCCGTCACATTCACCGCGAAGACATGGTAGCCGGTCTCCAACACCTACACAGCGGAGACATAAAAGTCGTTCACGATCACCAATAAAACGACGTTACACACGGTCACCTTCTCCGTCCCGAAGAAGACTAGCCAGCCGTTCTCCATCTCCCAGCGATCGACGTAGTCGCAAAATTATGCGTTGGCCCCAAGAATCACAGGTGGAAGATCGCATGGATGCACCATCTACCTCCAGAAGATCTCATGAGTATCGTGCTGAAGATAAGCGTAGGATAAAAACAGAAGCTGAAAAGCCACCAGGAAGAGCATCGCCGGAAGATGTGGAATTCAATGAAGATGAGTTATCTGGTGAGATTTAATTACTTTTTTTATTGTTGTATACATGATTTTCCATAGAAAATATTGCTAAAGTCATGATCTTCGGTAGAAAGAATTCTTATAGAAACTACTCTTGTTGTTGTCGACACTACTCCGTTAAGAAGATATGCAAGCCGACACTATCTTTTATAGAAAATATTGTTATTGACAAGATTCTCCGTATTTACCATGGAAAATTTTTTTATCGAGAAGATTTTCTATGGAAAGCATAATTATCGACAAGATTTCTTATAGAAGCAATTGTTATCGAGAATATTTCCTATATAAAATATTGTTATCGACTCTGTTTTCTATAGAAAATATTGTTTTTTGGCAATATTTTCTATAGAAACTTGCTGTATCAATAATATTTACAAGCTTTTCTATCTTTCAGAAAATATGCAACCCCATTTACCGGAACTTGGAGGGGAAATCACAGTCAAACAAAAGCGAGATCGAGGCATGCTATAATTTATTCCTGTTTAAAAGATTTCCTCTTTAATTATATTTATATTTTCAGTTATTGTGCGAGCTAAAACTCTTTTGAATTACCTTAAAGTCTCGGAAATGGAAAAAGATAGACCGCTCTCAACATTCCTTTATACCTCAATAGTTCGTAAATTACCGGCCAGCCATTCTTATCGAAATCAACATATCTATGAAAATCGTTCGCCCCTGCATAATGTAAATAATGTTAGCTATAAATTTAATTCTCATATTCGACGGTTTAACTTGGAGGAATGGGGCTTAGCTTCACTTCCACCGGTAGCAGCGAATGTGGCCAAATTGGTCGGCTGTGATGCCCAAGCCATACACAATCAATTAAAAGTCATAAAAATTCCAGCAAAGATACGAAAAATCAAGGGCGAACCTTTAGACGAAGATGAGGAGGCAGAGTTACTGCAATCAGGTTCATCTTTATTTTGTAATGCCTTTACCCAAACTGATGATGTGGTGGATATTGTTCAACATAAGTCTCAGGGATTCGATATTGAGATCCAGGCTGTGCCACAAACATTTGACATAGCTTGTCAAACATTGGAAACGGAATCACCATCCAGTAAACTTTATGACAATAATGATGACTTGCCCATTATGGCCATAATGCGAGAAATGAATGACAGCCAACTAATGGCCCTACACGATTTTGCAGAGCTGCTAAAAGAGACTGCCAGCAATGCCATGGATATGTATCGTTTGCGCCAACGCATGTTGGATATATATAAATCTGCACAACAACCATCGGCCCTGGATCCGAGTCCCTCAGTTCCTCCAGCAGCAGCAGCAGTGGTGCCCACAGGAGTCAATAGATATTCTTCCAATGAATCATCGCCCTCTTCACGCATTCGTCATACAGACAAATCTTCGGGTTTTCGCATTAATAGTGTTGAGGGTGGAGATGGTACATATTTTTCAGTCAATGATCCACGAGGAAATTTCGTGGGTAGTCGTAATAGAAATGGTGGTGGTGGTGGTCAATTTAATAGAAATATGAACAATAGAAATATGGTGCCATCTGAGTCCCATCGAGATTTTAATAATCCGCAACGCAATCAACAATCCGCCAATGCTCCCAAATTTTATGGACGTGGAGGCTTAAGACGTTAATTGTTTTAAAATTTTTTTCTAATGCCGTACTATTGATTAGATTTGAATTGAATTTTAAAACATTAATTTTTTGGGTATTGCCAAACTTAGAATATATTAGATTTTAATTTCCATTGTATTGCAATATTGATTATTGCTGGTAATAAGCAAGTGACTGATTAGCACATTCGATGTAAGGAAGAAAATGTATCTAATTTGTAAATGCTTTAATTTTAACAAAAAGATTGGCTCAGAATATTAAATTCGTTCACTTTTCTCTTGATACCAATTTTTTTATTAATAGTAATGGTGATAAGCAAGTGATTAATTATCACATTCGATGTAAGGAAGAAAATGTATCTTATTTGTAAATGCTTTAATTTCAACAAAAAGCTTGGCTCAGAATATTAAATTCGTTTATTTTTCTCTTTTGTCAATTTTCATTCATTTTCTGATTTTTCAAATTTTCAATGGCTTAGAAAGAAATTCGTTAGTACTTTGTTTAAATGAGACTTTAAACCACAATTACTTTGTTTAACAAATTATTTAAAATAAAGCAAATATATTATTTGCATTTCGAATATGTGAATTTTCATTTGTGAAAAGAATACTAATAATTCAAACTAAAGAATGGGGTCAAAGACCTCGGTTAATCATTATTGTGAAATATCATTAGAATTATAATAAATTAAATGTAAAAAATAGTATTCGAAGAAATTAAATATTAATTTTTAAATTCAATACGCAGAAGACCTTTGACAAAGACGTTAATTCCCAGAAAATCTTACAAAGATATATTTACAGAATACCTCAAAATATATTCTAAATAAAATGTTCACATTTTTTCAACTAGCAAGAGATGTTAGCTTCGTAATATGAAACAAAGTTTAAGTTTATTTTTAATAAAGTTTTTTTTTTATTTGTAAAATTAATTAAATATTTAATTTTGAAGTTTTATACACAGCCGACCTTTCAAAAAAAAGTTTATTCCTAGAAAATATATAAAAGATCTATCTACAAAATACCTCAAAAAGGTCCTCTTCATCCAGAAAAGCAATACAAAAAATTATTTTTTTTGCCTGAAGGTCCTCAAGAAAATTCAATAAAAAATTAAACATTTGGGTCATTTAGGGATATTTAACAAAAAAATTAAAAAATGCATTTATTGACTTTTGGCCTCCAATAAAATACTTAAAAAACTACTTTAATGATCTTTAGAGGTTCCCCGGAATTTAAACCTATATTCTTTAGATCCCACTAGAAAATAAAAAAATTAACGTTTATAGATGTACTCAACATTTTATTTAAACCCTCAGCCATATGGCTAGAGAATCGAAATAACAATTTTAGAGCCTAGATCTCTTTGGATCAATTTCCTTTTAGGGCATTTGGAGTCGATCTAGCAATATCTATCTGTCTGTCTAGCTGGTGCGCACGATAACTCTTGAAGGGAGTATTCGATTCGGTCCAAACTTGGTAAATCGTAATATTATTACCAAACTTGGTGAGCAATATCGGACCACTCCTTCTGCTTATTCCCCCACAAAAGTTCGAAATTTTCGAAGAAAATATTTTACCACAAGAGAAAGGATAATCCGATTTTGCTCGATCTTTGCAAATCCTAATATTTGCATTAATTCTAGCTCAGATGCGAAAATGGACAGCATCGGTCCACTTCATCAAGTACCTTCCCCACAAAGAGTCTAAATTTTGAATAATTATAACCCTATAAAATGTGATGTAGAAGTCCGATTATCTTCAAATTACAACATTTTTATTAACTCAAGGTTTGGTGTGAAAATGGGATATATCGGCGCACTCCTTCTACCTTCCACACAAAAGGTCGAAATTTTGAATATTCATGAAGCTCGTAAAACGCGAAATTAATATCCGATTCCATTCAGACTTGCCACATCTCAATATTTCCATTGACACAAGATCTGTTATCAAGATGGTAGAGATCGGACCATTTCATCTGGTACCTCGCCCACAAAGAGTCAAAGTTTCGAATACCAAAACAATTATTAAATTCGAAATAAGCATTCGGTTCTCTTAATATTTCATACATCCCATTATTTCTACTAATACAAGGTCAGCTGTGAAGATGGGATATATCGGTCCACTCCTTCTGGTACCTCCCCCACAAAGGGTCAAATTTTTGAATATTTTTTATTTTATTTTTCTTTTTTTTTTTTGAATATTTTGAATAATTTTTAACTTGTTTATAGCTCCTGAAAAGAAATACTTTTAAATTTCAATAAAACACAATTTTTGGTAATTTTATTTTGTAATTTTTATTTGTTGTTGTTTTTATTGATGGTTTTTCCTCGGTCATTTTACGATTAACTAACATAAGTAAAGTTTACTTTCTTTTCCGTTACTTGTTTTTTGTTTTGTTTTGTTATTTATTTATTAATTAAATCATTTTTTTGTTTGTTGTTACTCGTTTTTACTGTATTTTTTTATAATGGGTTGGTTGGTTGTTGTTGTTTCTTGTTTGTGTTTAGTTTTTGTTTTTTTTTTTACTTATTTTCATTGTTTAAATATATAATAAATAGCATTGTTTAAATTATTTTCATTTTTTAAATTTATGACATTGCCCGACATTTGTTGTTTATTTTTACTGTTCTTTACGAAATTTCATATTCGTTTAGAAAAACTAAATGGAATAAATGAACCAAAAAAATTAATTTAATTTTTAATTTCATGGTTTTTGTTACAGTTTTTTTGTTTGCATATGTTTTCATTTTTAGTTAAATAGATTTTATTAATTATTATAAATTTTTATTTATTATTTTTTCATTACAGAGTAACTTGTTTGAAAATAAAACTAAACAAAATAATACTAATAAAAATAATGGTTAATATTTTTTTTTAAACTAAGTTATGTAGTCTTAGTTATATTAGAGAAATTAATTACTAGTTGAAATTGTTTTTGTTGTTGTCTCGGATGCATATCATATAAGTTTAGGTTAGGTTACATATTTTTTTTGTTCTTTTCTTTTTGTATTCATATTCATATTAAATTAAATGTATGTTACACAATTATAAAATTATTTTTTTTTTAATTTAATCAAAGAAAACCATTTGTTAGGAGAAAAAAAATAAATTACTTAATTTATTTTTGACAGAGTAGAAGAAAATGGGACCTCCGAAGAAAATTATGTTTTTTATATAAATTATATATTTTATATAGCTCAAAATTAAATTCTTTTGAATATTAAAAAAATATATATATTTTTTAAGAAATTTATATTTAAATTATTTTAAATAGGAAAGAAGAAAATATAAATATGTTAAACATATAAAGGGATTTAGGATATATTTTAATGAATAAATATTGAAAAATTAATAGTATATAAAATATATTTTCTATAAGATAGAAGAAAATAGAAAAACAATATTGAAAGAGATTTAAAATATATTTTAATAAAAAAATATTCTATTTTTTTATAAAATAATAAACTACAGCTCTCTGTGGTTCTATAGAACTTTCGCATCGGAAAATTTTAGTTAATTTACAGAAGAATTTAATTTGAAATTTTTAATTTTCAATTGAATAAAAAAAAAAATAAAAAAATAGTTTGTTCATTTTTAACAAAGAACAAGAAAATAGGTTGGGACTCCAAAGAAAATCATGTTCTTAAATATATAAAAATATATTTTTAGCCATTATTTTCTATAATTTAGAAGAAAATAGAAAACAAATATTGAAAGGGATTTAACATGTATTTTAATAAAAAAAATATTTAAAGAAGTATGTTATTTTTATAAAATAACAAACTACAGCTCTCTGTGGTTCTATAGAACTTTCGCATCTGAAAATTTTAGTTAATTTAAAGAAGAATTTAATTTAAAAATTTTAATTTTCAATTTAATAAAAAATTTTAGAAATTTAAAAATTTTAATTTTCAATTTAATAAAAAAAGAAAAATCCAAAAAAAAGATTGTTAATTCATTTTTAACAAAGAACAAGAAAATAAATTGGATCTCCAAAGAAAATCATGTTAGCATTTTTTTTTATAGTTCAAAATTAAAACTCTTAAAAATGTATTTTTAGCCATGATTTTCTATAAGGTAGAAGGAAATAGAAGAAAATATTGAAAGGGATTTAAATGATTTTTTTTTTAATAAAAAAAATATTTAGAGAAGTATTTTATTTTTATAAAATAATAAACTACAGCTCCCTGTGGTTTTATAGAACTTTCGCATTGGAAAATTTAGAATTTAAATCGAAAAATTGCAATACGCGAGTTCGTATTATCCCTAATATTTGTTTGGCCTTTTGGTCGTATTAGTATTAGTTTCTTTTTTACATATAACTCTAACAGGATGTGTAAACAAGCCACTGGAAATATTTGAAATCGAAGGATATTGGACCTATTAAATCATATTTAACCAACTCGGCATTGTAAATTCTTAATAATTTAATAAAATGAAGCATACCTCAAGGAGGAAATTAAAAAAAAGAAGGGAAGAGAGTTATCCTATAACCAGTGGTAGAGCAACATTCGGGTAGCGTGAGACTTTTTCATTGGCCGTTTGAAGGCCATAATTCGTGCCAAAGGTGATCAATTCAAACGAATCTAAACTTATTCTAAAATTTGATGCGACATTTCCGATATTTTTTGCTTTCATTCAATAAAATTTCAAAAAAAAAATGTAAAGATTATGGCGTTTGACTTTGTTGCAGTTTTTTCCCTCCCCCTGTAGGAACATGGGTGGGTGTGATAATATGTTGAGTGTTTATTATAACTATTATAAAATATTTTTGTTACAGAATCTTCAGCTAAAAATATTAGAAATTATATAAAATTTTAAATCAATTTTTAAAAACAACCGTCAAAATTTTATAAATTATAAAAAATATGAATTTTTTAAGGAAAACTTTATTTAATTTAAAAATATTTTCAAACTCAAATAAATAAGTATTGATTTTTTCAATTTTTAAAGTTTCCATAATTCCATTTCTTGCTCCGGCTGTATAAATTATGACAAAAATATGAATTTTTAAATAAAACTTTTATTTCATTTAAAAAAATGTTTTAAATTCTGTGTTTATTTTTAAAGTTTCTATATTTCCATTTCCTGTTCCGACTTTATAAATTATGAAAAAATAATGAATATTTAAATAAAACGTTTATTTAATTTAAATAAAAAATGTTTTAAATTCAATCTCAAATAAATAGTTAATAGGATTGGTTTTTTGTCTTTGTTTTTTAAAGTTTCTATATTTCCATTTCTTGTTCCGAGTGTATGTGTGTTGGTTGTTCTCTTATGTACGTACGACTAAAAAGAATTTCATTTAGCGTTTAAATTAAATTTTTGTAGAGGCTTTTCATAATTTTTACGATTTTTATAAGTTATATTTTGTTAATTATATAATGTTATGTTGTTGTTGGTTTTTTTTTGAGTTTGTGGTAGTTTTTTATTTTTCGAATTGCAGCTACAAGTTTGTTTATTATTATTATTATTTTTTTTTGCTTTCTGTTTTTTTTGTTAATTTTTATATATTGTTTTTTTTATTATTTTTTATATATATATATTTATATATACTGGTTTTTGTTTCATTTAAATTAAATTACAATTAAACTGCTATGCTACGATGTATCTTAATAAATTTAGGCTTAGTTTGTTTTATTTTTTATATATATATTTTTATATAAGAGGAATAGTGGAGGAGGAGGATTTTGGTTTTCCATTTTGTTTTTTTATTTATAGGACAATAAATGTATTTCCATTTTATTTAGTTTTTTTTTTATTTTTTTCTTTTTATATTAGAGCATATTTTTTTGCTAAGAAAATAAATGAAAAAAATTATTAAAAATTAAAAAAAATACTTTTTATATTATTTTTATTTCATATTTTTACGGTACAATTTTTATCTGCTTTTTTGTATTTTTTCCCTTTTTTATAATTATCAATAAAAATGGTGCCATAATTTGTTTGTTGTTTTATTAAAATTTCTTCTTTTCATTATCCTCTATAAATGAGTTTGTTTGGTTTTTATTTTTGATTTTAAGGACATTTTTTTGTTGTTAACCACAAACTCTTTGTTGCAATGTCAATGGTTGTAGGTATGCGTGGTCTAAGTTGTGTGACCATGTTTGTTAGCTGTAATTTTGAAAAAACAAATACGAAAAAAATTGAAAAATAATGTTTTGGGGAGTGATCATAGGTTATGTGGCAAGAAATTTTAATTGTTCCTCATAAAGGAAATAGACTCTTGAAATACTCAAGAGTGTTTTCGAAAATCCTAATAGAAATTTCTCTCATTAAAAAATAATTTAAAAATAATTGTTATATTTTGTATTTTTAGATTATAACAATAAGATCCAAGATAAACAAAATCTAATAATTAATTTATTTCGAATAATTATGAAACAAAAATCAAAAATATATTTACTGATTGGAAACTTAAGAATATTCCCGCGAATTTGCAAAGAAATCTCTTTCATTAAAAAAAATAATTCAAAAATAATTTTTAAAAGCTTTGAGGGATTTTAACGTATTTTTAGATTATAACAATTTCTGGGGTCTTTCAATTTTTTTTATTTATTCGTTTCAGTATTACATTTGAGATATACATTTTTAATGTGAATTGATTGAAAAAATTTACCAAAGATTAAGATTTTTATTTTTTCAAATCATTTCAATTCCAAAATTTTGGAAAATCTTGACATTGGTAAGTTATCTAATTAAATTATATCGAATACCTGCCCAAAGTGGATTAAATAATTAAAAACTGTCTTTTCTTCTTTAATATTATATTGAAGATCGAACTATAGATCCCTGCAATGAACAAGCATTAAATTTGAGCTCTGTCAAGAAAATAATTAAATATTTAAAATTGGAGATTTTTACAAATTGACTGGACTATTTCTTTTGGATATTGGTGTTTGAAGGTCTGGAGCTGTGGCTTTTGGTGGAGTTGGTTTTTCTTCTCACCTTTTTAACCTGTTGCTGTGCATTTTCGTTTGGCGCTCTTTTTTTTTTATTCATTTGCATCTGCCAAGGTAATCCTGAAAATGCCGTCGCTATTGACCTGTAATGTTTGTAAGGATCATATTGCCAAATCCAAATATAAAATTGGTTGCAAAGGCTGTGCAAATTTTTTCCATTTGGATTGCGTTGGCATTTCTGAGGCTGAGGCTAAAATAAATAAGCAACTCAGATACACTTGTGTGTGCTGTGTTCGGGCTGCTGGTGGTAGTGGTGACGCTGGTGTGGTTGATCGTGGAACAAAAGCGAACACTGCAGTTGATGCATCTAGGGTTGGTGCCACAGCTGATGCTTCTTTGAATGGTGGTGATGAGACAGTTGGTGTGGCTGCGTGTGATTTTGTTGGGAATTCAGATGCTCTGCGAGAGCTGCAGGATAACTTGATTTTGTCTATGAAACAACAAATGGACACGTATATGGCTAGATGTCTGTCTGAATTCCGTACCAAAACTGATGCTCTGTTTGATCTTTATAATGCACAAATATCTGAGGTAAAGCGTGATGTGGTTGAGCTTAAAAAGGCTGTAGTTGAGTTGAAGATGACAGTCTCTGAAGTTAAAAGTACGGCTTTGTTAGCAGAAAAGAAACTTGCTGATAGGATTTCTGAGCTTGAGTCTTTTAACAATGTGCTCCAGCGAAGGCTTAACAGAGCTGATATCATTATAAGAGGTTTGCCGGAAAATATTAAAGACCTCAGGAGCTTTGTTGTTAAAGTTGCTAATTTGTGTGGGTTGCAACTATCTCATGGCGACATGCAGCAGTGCTGTTACATATCTGAACGTAGAGTGGTTTTGGTGAAGTTTAATTCTATTCAGACAAGAGATTCCCTTATCCGCCGATTTGTTAAAAGAGGGAAGGTAACCCTAAAAGAAGTTATGGAGAATTGTCTATTGGAGTCCCGTATCTACTTAAATGATCATCTTGTTAAATCGGCATCTAGTCTTGTTTTTGCCTGCAGAGGCCTGCTCAAGAAGAAGAAGATTAAGAAATTCAGGTTGTTAAATAGTGATGAACCTCAAGTTGAGGTAATACTTGCTGATGGAAGTAAAACAATTTTTGAGCGACAAGAGCTTCTTGAATTTGCTCGTAGTTGTCCTCTGCAACCGGGTGGTGCTCCGTTGGTTGGTGATATGCTGCTGGGAGTGTAGTCATGTAATGTAAATATTAATTTTGTTTTGATCTCATTGGCAATTTAATTGTTTTCTTGATGCAAATTATTGCTTATTTGTTCTAAATAATCTTTCATATTATTATTTATTATTTATTTTTTTTTTATTTATATATTTATATTTTTCAATTTTTAGTTTAAGATGCGAAATCGAATTTACATAATTTTGCTCCCCAGCCCCTTTATTTGGTTTGATGTCACTTGATGATAATCTGGGACCCATAATTAATGACGCTCACTTTTTTAAACCCTTATTTGAGGGTTTGTCTGGTAAACTAACGTATGGCCACTTGAACTGCCAAAGTATTCGCCCATCGAGATTCAATAATAAAATTGATGAGCTTCGATCCTTGCTGGTTGGTAGTGGTATCAGCATTTTTGGTGTCACTGAATCTTGGCTTAATTCTGCAGTCTCATCGAAATCGTTGGTTGTTCCAGGATATAAGCTGGTGCGGAGTGATCGTGTTGGTCGTGTTGGTGGTGGGGTATGTCTCTATATTGGTAGTGGCATTCCTTATAAGGTAGTTTTTCGCTCAAATAATTTTGGTGTTTGTGAGTCGGTGTGTGTTGAGTTGAATATTGGGGCATTGGTTTTGCTTGTGGCGGTAGTATATCTTCCCCATGGCGATGTTCAGTCTTTCTGTGATGTACATGAGAGTTTGTTTGATCGCTTCTCTAATATCATTGTCCTTGGCGATTTTAACTGTAATTTATTTGTGTCTTCGAACTCTGTTTCGATGAGAGGATTATGCAGATCATTGGGGCTAACTATTGTGCATAACATGAAACCTACCCATTATGATTTGGCCCATAACTCTACCTCGTTAATTGATTTTTGCCTTACTAGTGATAATTTGTCCTTGGGTTTCTCATCTCAGGGTCGATGTCCTGGTATATCGCACCATGCCTTTGTTTTTGGTTCGCTTAACCTGCCTGTATTTTCAGAGGAGAGATTTATTGAGTATCGTAACTTTGGCCGAGCGGATTGGTTGGGCATTTTAAATTTCATATCCGATTTTGACTTCAACCCCTTATATTCCACTTCTGATGTGAATTGTCAACTTTCACTATTTGATTTGTTGTTTAACGCGCTATTGTCTTTCGTTCCTGTTTCTGTTCGTAAGGTCAACCCCAGGAATGATGCATGGTTGGAATCTGATGTGGTAAAATCGGCACGGATGTTTAGAGATCTTGCGTACTTTGAGTGGCGCAAGCGACCTATGGAGGGTAATAGAATAATATATTGTATGTATAGGAATCGTTGTAAGGCTGTGATGAGGAATGAGAGGCGTAAGTACTATAATGATCTCTTTGGTCGTATGAATAATAATCAGCTGTGGAAATCTCTAAAGTCGTTTGGTGTTTTGGGTAGTGATAATGAAGCTCCACCAATTGATGTCAATGCTGCTAATCATTATTTTTCCAGTGGGAATCCTGGTTTTGTGGGTGAGCGTGGTCAGTCTCTTTATAGTGAGGGTCATGTGGGAGATGATGTTTTTCGGTTTTATTGCATATTTTATTCTGATGTTGTAAGGTCATTAAATAAAGTTAAGTCGGGAGCTGTGGGGGTTGATGGCGTGCCAGTAAAGTTTTTTAAACTTATATTTCCATACATTTCCTGTCATTTCCTGCATTTTGTTAACTCGATTTTTATGACATCTACTTTTCCTCGGGCGTGGAAGGTTGCACGAATTGTTCCTGTGCCGAAAACTGGTGAATCATTTGATTTGCCGAATCTGCGTCCCATTAGCATTCTACCTGCTATGTCAAAAATCGTTGAGCATATTATTAAAGAAGCGATTGTTGACTTCCTTGATGATCGTAGGCTATTGAGTAGTTCTCAGTTTGGTTTTCGGCGGCGATGTAGTACGACCACGCACTTATTATATCTTACTGACATGATCAGAGATGTATTTAATTCATCTGATGTTGGGTTATTATTGGGCCTTGACTTGTCAAAGGCTTTTGATTCGATAAACCATTCCCTTTTACTTGACAAGCTGAGGTTTAAGTTTGGTTTTTCATCTTCTGCGTGTCGTTTAATGGCTTCATATTTGGAAGGTAGGTCTCAGTTTGTTGTTCATTTGGGTGTTTCGTCTGAAGTTTGTAGTGTCCAATGTGGAGTCCCGCAAGGTTCTGTACTGGGACCGTTGTTATTATTATGTTCATTAATGACATTGTGCACTCAGTTGTTGATGACAGGTGTTGTCTGTTTTTGTATGCAGATGATATTCATGTTTTCTTCAGAGAGGCTGATATTGCTGGGTTGGAAGGGTTGGTTAATTCTATTGTTTTGTCTCTTTCGTCGTGGATTTCGCTAAATGGCCTTATGATTAATTGGAATAAAACTAAAGCTATGCTGTTCAATGATCATGGTAATGGTGGTTCTCTTAATATTACTGTGGGTTCTGTGTTAGTGAAATTTGTTGATGAAATGAAATGTCTTGGTGTTATAATTGATCGGAAGTTGGACTTTAAGAGACACATTGATTCCTTGCTTTGTCGTATAAGGTTTCAGCTGCGGAGGCTGTATTGTCTTAATGCTTATTTGCCTTGTCATGTTAGGAAGAGAGTGGTTGTATCCTTGCTGCTATCGCAGGTAAATTATTGTCTAGAGGTAGTCTCCGGTACTACTTCTTCTCAAATGCAACGTATCCGTAGGGCGGTAAATTCGATTGTTCGTTATGTGTATGGCTTGCGTCGTGGTGATCATGTTTCTTGTTTTGTTAATGATCTCCTGGGATTGCCATTTAGCAGCTACATTGATCTTCGTATTCTTCAATTTCATTACAGTGTTATGTGCAATTTTGACTGTCCTCTTCGTGACAACTTTTTGTTTTGTAGATCATCTCGAAATCCTCAATTGTTGTGTCCAAGGTTTTCGTCCTCCATTGGTGAGAGATCATTTGTGGTTAGGGCGGTGAGATTGTGGAATCAGCTTCCTTTGGCCTTACGTACTTTTGCCCATACCAATTATCTGTTTAGGGTTAAAGTAATTGAATACCTTCGCCTAAATATGTAGGCTATGTTTTTGTAGTGGTTGCGTCGGTTTATTATGGGTCTTTCTTTTTGCTTTTCTTTTTGTTTGGGCTGGGGAGCCACTATATTATCTTCTTAATTTTATTTGTAGGGTATAATGTGAGTTACTATTTATACTCTGTTTTGTGAGTAATAAAATAGTTATCTCTTATTTTTAGCTCGTTTCTGCTACACTTTTTCACTGCTCTACTAGACTATTGTTTAGTTGGTGATGGTGAATCGAGGTGTAGGGTTCGAGCTTCTCGTGAATTATTAAGATAAATTATTAGGTTTAATATGTTATTTGTTAAGTTTGAATTAATCATTCAATTTGTATTATGTTAGGGTATTGTAGATAGATAATATAAGTTATGGGCCCTGTGGGCTTATTTATATTTCTTTGTAAGGTAAATAAATGAAATGAAATGAAATAAATATTAATCTTTTCTACCCAGCTGGTGTGTTCCACACACGCCATGCACGGAATATTTAGATGACCATGCCAATTAAATATGTAAAGCATGCTTTCAGGCGTCTCAAAGAAGTCCAACATTTGTTTGAAGTAGCAACTCATTTACACTTTGTGTCAGTATTACATTTGAGATATTTATCTTTATTGTGAATTAATTGAAAAAAAAAACAAAGATTAATAGGTCGAATACCCTTCAAAGTGGATTAAATAATTAAAAATTGTAGTTTCTTATTTAATATTAATCTTTTCCTACCAGGCTGGTGTATTTCGCACACGCCATGCACGGAATATTAAGAAGCCAATTAAAAAATAAAGCATACTTTCAGGCGTCTCAAAGAAGTCCAACATTTCTTTGAAGTAGCAACTTATTAACACTTCGTGTCATCATTATATTTGGGATATATCGATTTTTGTTGATTGAAAAAATTTGCCAAAGATTAAGATTTTTTGCCTTTTTAAATCATTTCGTTTTTAAAATTTTGGGAAATCATTTATTTATTATTTATTTATAACAAATAAAAAAGCAGTAAGGTTGGCCGGGAGGAACTTTTAATATCCTCAACAATTTGGAACGGATTTGGCAATATTAAAAAGTAAAATCCTTTAAAAATTCTGTTAAAATCTTAAAAAATACCAAATATATAGCCGTTATATTGGGGTCTAAACGACGAACGGTGAATATTGTCGCTAAAATCATCAAAATACCGAATATCGGGAGTTACCGTTATATGGGGGCTATAAGAAGACTTGGACCTGCACAGACAATTTTCTGTCATAGGCTGTAGTATTCATTACGAACTTCAAATCCATAATTTTAAACGGCACTGAATACTGCAGGCTTTGTCAGGACGAGGAAGAAACTGAGACGGTGGAGCACTTTTTCTGCCACTGTCCAACTCTTATAGGAGTGAGTCATAGGCTACTGGGTAAGCAAATTCTGCCAGACTTATTCCACCTCCCCAACATTATTCTTCAGTTAGCCAGAAGACTAAAATGGCTAAGGACGACACGCTGATACACCGTGGATGCAGATCTACTAACTTCTCTACTCTTTATTCAGATTCTCGCTTCTTCACTATCCGCTATTCATTTCCTTCTCTTCTCTTCTCTCTATTCTATTCTCCTATCTTCTTAAAATTGGATGAATACAATGGACCAATAGGTCTCCGAGTGGAGTGGTTGTTTATACAACCGCGCATCATTTAACCTAACCTACTCAAAGCCGTAATGAAGGCTAAAGCATCAGCCTAGAATATTTTGGCAAAATGAACATGAATTTCGTATTTAAATATACCTCTCATATTCAACTCTGGCCGTTAAGATTTTCCACTAGCACCAGGGTGACTGTATCAATGTTCGTCCGATTAAAATAAATTTTGGCGCGAATGACCAAATACAGATAGGCCTACTTGTAAAACGGTTCGTCTCTACAATGTATGTGTTCAGGTAGGGCATGACCATATGAATTGCATTTTGATGCAAAGACTACAACAAAATCTGGTTTCAATCCGAAACATGATACTTATTTGGTAACTGACTGACTGTAGAGCCTATTTCTACAACATTATTCCCTTTCGACTCTATTTCTTTACTTTTCAACTTGGAATATATAAATACTATTATAACCTAGCCCCCAAATGATTTATACCTACTTAATTGCATTATCAAACTTAACCAAAAATGATTTTGGAAGAAGACAATTTTTTGTCTTTACACTGTTTGAAAAAATGTAAAGCTTATATTATTCTTAACCACACATTTAAGACAATTGAGCAAATAAAGTCAAAATCATATAATATTACTTAGCTGAGTATCAGTTTGCATACATTTTATTAAAAAAAATCCAAAAAATCTTTAAATATTGAAAGTCGTTCCAAATATATTACTAAAAAATTTTAATCAATCTTGGAAATGCCAACAATCCAAGAGTAACTCTGGCATAATTAACAGGAAAAAAAACTATTGATGGGTTCCCGTTCTTGTTTAATGAAAAACAAGTAAAGAAAGTACGGGGACGGAAAACTTGTAAAAATCCCAAATTAGATTCTTCCAAATCCACATTTCTGCCAATTCTACTATTTATTATCTGTCCAAATTAGAGAACGAGATATTTCTGTTTGCTCTCTTTATTTTGTTTGTAAGTTTTAATAGGGTTTCGGGATGAGAATAGTGGTGTGGAACACTTCTAACTATGTGAAAAAAAAAAAACTAAAATTGTTGAATATGAACTTTTTATATGTCCTATGCTGAACAACAGGAGACACCGACTATTTGGCAAGAGCGATATATTAATCCAAACTTCAAAATTTAATTTTTCGGTAGCTTACATAGTTATTCTTTTGCCCCAATTTCCTTCACCAGAACCCGAAGCAACCGTTGCCGGATAACTAATCTACCAAACCTATAAATTTAGAAATTTTATAAACACGAATTCTTATAGGACTAACTATCCTTACAAAATATGTTAAATTATTTACCTATGCCAAATTTTTGCTTTTTACGTTCATGTGTTTTAAGGCAGAAACTCGGTCAATTGGCTTTTGTAAATCTTATTTAAATGGCCGGAATTTTATCAATTTTATTTCGTACAATCCTCAAGTTATATAACATTTTCTATAATTTAGATTATTAAAATAATAAATTGTTTCATAACCTCTGCCTCTTAACTTTTGTACAGGGTCTGCCATTAAATGTTTTTTTCTCAGTGCTACTGCTTATTTCGTGAAACAACTCGTAGCTCACGTTTGGTTTGAAAGTTAGTTTTATTCTTCCAAATATGAATATGGTTGTTGTTGTATCAGCTCATACTGCTGTGTTCATTCTGCATCCTCTCAATCGGGTTTTGCTTCAAAAAGTCTCAAAAAGGACGCAAACTGTTCGGGTTGGGTCCACTACGACACTGGAGTTAGTTGAGTGGGATTGGCTGGGCATAGGTGCAGCGTGTCATGTGGACCTGTGCCACAAGCTGGGCAGATGTTCTGCACATCGCTGTCAATCCGGTCCCAATAGGAATTGAAGTGGCTGCACCATCCGGATCTTAAATGTGTCAAAACTACTCGCGTTTGTTGGGGCAGCTCTCGCTCTTCAGCTGCGATGGAATGGGAATGGTCTTCTGGTACAGTATTCACTTTATATCCTTCCATGACTTCTGAAAGCGCGTCAGAGTGAATACTATTCAGTACTGCTTGATAGGCCAATTGGTATAGAGGCTCCCTCTTATACCTTTTAACCTTTTTGTCTATATCATTAAGGTCTTTTTCTACGTGCCTGAGCGGATGTTGCCTATCCACCAGACGTTGATAGGCACCCTGTTGCGGTTCTAAGGGCGACATTCTGACAGGACTGAATACTTTTCCATTGAGTTGGCGGACCACAACGGAGCCGCGTATGGTTGTGCATACGCTTGAGCAACGTTGCGACTTTACTTCGAAAGTTTTGCACCCTGTTGTTGAAAATCGCCGCAGAGCTGAGTCCACCTCGGAGCTGAAATTTGGCCACCATTGGAGCTGCAATGTGACACCATTGGACTATTATTTGCGGGGTGCCGTCAAAGATAAGTGTTACGACGATAAGCTGGAGACAATCGACACTTTAAAGGACAATACTCGTGAAGCAATTGGTGAAATACAGCGGCACACAGTAAATAATTTGCTTAAAAATTAGACCGATCGTTTATGCCACTGCAATTTCGACCCTGGCAGTCATTTAAATAAGTTTATTTTCATTATCAGCCGCAAGGATTGTACTTTCAAATAAGAATATGATTTTGAGAAAAATATTCAGTAGTTTGTTTTTATATCATTTTCAAATGAAAAATTAATTTGGCGGACCCTGTAGCTCTCAATTTTACAATCAACGGTTTTCAGTTAAGTGCCAATGGATTTCTTTCAGTTATCCTAAAAGAATCCCATCATCCTGGACACCTCGAACTTTGTTTATCCCGTGGTAGGCACATCTAATTACACCGATTAAGACAAGACTTGATTATGGAAAACTGCATGAAATAATTGCTGATATAACTTCCAAATCCGTTTCCAGAGACTAGACCTATGGAAATATGAAATGATAAACATTTCCTTTATTTTACATCTGCTGTCTTAATAAGGTGATAAGTTTTCATTTCCCATTTTCACAGGACGAAACATTGATACCCTGGTCCTCTTTTTTTGTAGCTTGAACAGAGAATGATTGATACATTTTTTGTTGTTGTTTTGGTTAAAACTAAAAATGCTTGTTTTATTTGTTTATTTTATATTTTCCATTTTGCATTTTTTCTTCTCATATGGGAGGAGGAGGACACAATCATCATATTTTTCAGAGATAGAGAGCGAGTCAGAAATGATTTAAAGCTTTTTGATTCTGCACAGACGTTTTTTTTTCTAAATTTTGAAAAACAAACCACAGTTTCTTTGTTTTATTGCATTACAAACCATAATGTAGACTTACAGTAGAGGTGGTAGAGTACGAAATAAAATAGTTTACAACAATTTTGAAATTTTTTGTGTTTTTGTTTTTTTTTTTTAAGGGAAATATTGGCTTTTATTAATAAATTTTAGTTATATTTTTGTTTTGTTTTAACATTTAAATGAGAAGCTATGTATTTTAAGTTTCTTATGCTGTAGAGTACTACGATGATGTCGTAAATGAAGAATCCTTACTAATGATTTTGTTTTAGTTTTGTAGGTTTTTTTTTTAATTTTTCTTATTTTTTTTTAATTTATTTACTATTTATATAATAATTATATAAATAATTAAATTATGAGTTGCATTACTTTTAATAGGTTTTGTTTTTCTTTTTCTTTTCTCTAAATATGTTTTCTTGTTGTTTGCTATTTAACCTATGACCACATAAGAAATAAAAAGTGAGGAGAAGGGGGAGGGGGGAAACAAGAGAGGCTGACTGTCCAACCTCGGAAAAAAAGAAAATTTAAGGGCGTTTTTTGCTATTGAGTTTTTTGATGATTTCGATTTGAGTTTTTCTTTTTTTCTTTAATTTTATTTAAAGTGATTTTTGTTGTTGTTTCTCTTTTTTTGTTATTATTATTATTGTTAATTTTTTTTCCTTTCTTTTCGGATAATTTTAATTATAAATTTTTATAATTTCTTGTTGTTGTTGTTGTTTTCATATATAAATTGTTCTTTGTTGTTGGTTTACCGTTTTGTTTATATATCATCGAATTAGTTTAATCATTTTTAAAAAAATAATAATATAATATAATAATAATAATCATAATAATAATAGTAATTAATTATTTGTTAAATATATATTTTTGTTTTTGTTGTTGTTTTTTTTTTGTTAAAGAAGAAAAATTGCCTCATTGCAATTGTTTGTCATCTCTTGTTTTTGTTTTTTTTTATTTTATTTGTTTCATTGCCACCTAACCACCAATCATCTGCAGGGAGTTGGAAGAGGGGGGGAGACAAGGGGGGACAGGGAGGAAGTAAGTTAGAGGATGAATCGATAACAGCAGTAGCAGCAGCAAAACAGCAAATCTGATCTGATGTTAACTTGTAACGCCCTTGGCGACGTCTGTTTTTTCCTTGTCACACATTGTTGTTTTTGCTGTTGTTCTTGATGATAATGTTGTTGTATTTGTTGTTGTTATTATTATTGTATGAATATAGGTTGTAATGTTGTTGGTTTAATCTCGCTAACCCATTGTCGTCGCTGACTGTTGTGTCTGTGTGCCACCTGTGCTGCTGGCAGCAGCTGAATTGCCAGCGGCTGCTGCTGCTCCCGTGGATGAGGCATTCTCCGTGTTGGCCTGTGAATCGGTTTGTGGAGCCGCCGAAGAGCTGCCACCAGGCGTTTGTGAACCACCATTACCACCACTGCTGGTACTGGATGCTGCGGCAGCATTATTATTACTGGACGTACCCGATGTTGAGGCATTTGTTGCATTACCCGCCGACGAGGATTGTGAACCTGAGTTTGAAAAAAAAGAACAAAAAGAGAAAAATGTTTTATGTGTTGTGTTTCTTTTTTTTTTTTTTTTTTTTGAAAAAGGGGAGAGGGGAGGATTCTGATTCCAAATAATTTTGGTTATAAACAATATTCAAATTCCAAGGACATGCTAAAGTTAGAATATGAAAGGTGTCAAAGAAAAGCTCAATACTACACAAAGTGAATATTAATATTTGTAATTATTTGTTGTAAGGATTTGGGGTTTTTTTCGAAGAAAAGCCCTTTTTAAAATATATTATCAAAAAATTGAGGTTAGGGGAAATATTTTCATTTACAGGAGGTGGGGTTTTGGAAGATACAAAAATCAGATTTTGGATGTTTTTTTCGGCCAGAGTAGACTAATTGTTTATAGAATACATTGAACAGGTCCTGGAGGAGACTTTCTACAAAATTTAAATATTTCCGGATTTGTAGGAAAAAAATTGAGGTTATGGAAAAATATTTTCCGAAGGCGGAGTTATAAAAAAACTGGCTGTGATTTTTTAAGATACTGAATATCAGATCTCGACTAGACTAGAATAATAGTTAGTAAGAATACAGGGTGAGATAAAAAAACTACAACAAAGTCAAACGCCATAATTTTTACATTTTTTTAAATTTAATTGAATGAAAGCAAAAAAATCGGAAATAGCATCAAATTTTGGAATAAGTTTAGATTTGTTCGAGTTGGATCACGAATTATGGCCTTCAAACCGCCAATGAAACTATCATAGGCTCCCCGAATGTTGCTCTGCGGTATTTTGGCCCATTCCCGGCGAAGCGCTTACTTGAGATGATCGACACTTTGGTATTCTTTAGTGTCAACCTTGTTTCGAAAATACACCAGACACAATAGTCCAACCGATTTGTATCCGAAGATTTTGGTGGCCATTATGTGCTGGAAATGAAGCGAGGAACCTCATTTTGAAGCCATTCTTGGGTGGCGCGTGTTGAGTGCGATGATGGTGCTGAGTCCTGTTGGAATTTCGAAGGTCTGCAGCCAAAATGTTTGCGTGCCGAAGGCTTTAATACACCCTCCAGAATATTTTCGCTATAATACTCGGCATTTATTCTGATGCCACTTTCGGCTGTTATGGCGGCCTACATCACCATGGCCGGCGCTTGAGTTCTGGTGGCCAAAATACCGCAGAGCAACATTCGGGCAGCATGTGACAGTTCATTGGCCGTTTGGAGGCCATAATTCGTGCCAAAGGTGAACAATTCGAACAAATCTTAAACTTATTCTAAAATTTGATTTTATTTCCGACATTTTTCTTCGCTTTCATCCAATAAAATTAAAAAAAAATATATATAAAAATGATGGCATTTGACGTTGTTGCAGTTTTTTTTATCTAACAACTTGGCATGTCAGAGCTGAACCGAATCCTTTATTTAATCCATTAATATGAAATACTATGACGACAAACAGCTTTTTCATCATCACCTTAAATGACTAAGAAGCCTATTTTGAATTGAATTCAAAAATGTTTTTAATTTTTTTTGTAGCCTAAAAAAATTTCCACGACTATTTTATTTAACAAAATAATTATTAACTGATTATACATGCTGGGATAAAAGGGATTTTGCAAATAAAAAAAAAAATAAACAATAATCACATTTTTTCTAAGGAAAGTGGGGTATTCTACAGAAGTTATAGCCAATTACCAACAGAAAAGTCAAAACTAAACCACGACCAAAAGGGAAATATTTTTATATAATTATTTTTTTATTACGGTTTATACAGCAAAACACGCACACACACATACACAATTAAAGCAATTTATTAGAATGTACAAAAATAAAATTCAAAAATTAAACCTTGTTTTTTTTGAAAAGAAAACATCATGGTTGTCAAGTTATTCACTAACATTGGAAATGGTTTTAGGAGCAATACTTACTTCATATGCCTAAAAACCCGGTGGTAAAGAAAATCCCCTAAAATTACTAAAAATATGACATTTTCTTGAAAATTTCTGCTACAGATCCCCCGAAGCCAGAACATGTTTTCTTAGTTGTGTAGACATAAAATACATTTCATAAGTTTTAAATGTAGAAAGGTAAGTTTACAGGCCAGAATTTTCTTACAAATTTCTGCTCTGGTAATAAAAACATTGAAGTTTTTTTGCGTGTAGAAAAAAGAAAACCTTCAAAAGTTAGTCTATAAATGGGATCTCTTGTTCAGGTTTGGTTCAAAATACAACACCTTCTTTAGGATTGTACAACATTTGCTCGTCAGACATTTAATAATAAATTAACGGAGAAATAAAAGCAGCCACTAGTTCGATCGGTCACAAAAAAGACAATCTGCATCTTCTTATAGCGAGAAGAACTATTGCCTCGAAATTTGAATGCTGTCTCTTTTTAGGAGACGAATTGTAAATAATCAGAAAATTCTGGCCCACATGTAATTGTCTCAAGCAGAGAGGGTAAATCTAATCACCCCAATACAGTTGAAACCCTGGCTGTCTAAATGTTTAAACTTATATAAGCGCGCTTGTTTGTTGTTATAATTATTATTATAATTTTTGGCTGTGAATAGAACCTATTATCAGGCTCTCAAATTGGCTCTAAAATCTCATTCGAAATAACAAATACGGATTCAATACTGAGATCATTAACACAAGATGTGAAGGTAGTTCAAAACGTTCTTAATAAGTGTTAGGTTATGTTAAAAATTTGTGTTGTTTGAGTCAACTATGGGGATCGAACAATAGAAAAAGAAAATAAATAAATAAAAAAGAATAAGTTTGCAATATATATTACAGGGTGAGATGAAAAAATGGCAACCAACTTCAGACTGCTGTCATTTCTAAGCGACAGATGTTAAAATCACTCCAGTGACAGCTCAGTATATTGTTTACAAGCGTAAAAAAAAGCATTTTGGTTAGAAAAAAATTATTCGTGATGGAATTCAAGCGTGATAGTGTGATTTCTTTATATTTGGCTGGAAAACCACAAGTGGCTATCGTTAGAACACTCCAGCATTTAAATATGAATAAATCTTTTGTGTCCCGTACCATCACTCGTTACCGTGATACTGGTAACGTAGCCCGACGTCAAGGAAGTGGATGCAAAAAAACAGCAACATCAGCAGAAATGGTTCGAAAGGCGACTTCATCGAAACCCGCGTCGCAGTGGCCGAAAATGGCTCGTGAGCTGAACATATCGCAATATTCCATTCGGCAAATATTGAAAAATGAGCTCGAGGTAAAGCCACTGAAATTCCAAAAGCGCAAGAACTTACACCGGACAGAAAGAAAATAGACTCAAAAGAGCTAAAGAGTTGCTTCGCTTGGCCGAAGGTGGTGAACTGCCGAATTTGGGTTTCTTCTTTGGGAAAACATTCGTTGTTATTTGTTAAATTATTATCAGGAATTTCCTTAATTTACTTATGAATTTTTTTCATATTTTTAATAATAATATTTGATTTATTTCTAAATAAATTTATTTTTTTATTATTTGGTTATTATTTTTTATTTATGTATTTATTAATCAAATAATTTTTTGAGTATTATTATTTATTTCTTTAGTTATTTTATGTATTTATTTTATATTTATTCTTTTACTATTTCATTCATAAATTTATTTCTTTTTTCAATATTATTTATAATTGTAATTTATTATTTATAATTATTTACGTAAGCATGTATGAATTAGTTATTTATTTTTTCGTCACTTGCGTTGCAAAAAAGTTTTTTGTCATAGGAGTTATTTTTAAAATAACTCTTGGGCAGAATATCCCAGATAAAAGACAAGGGAACTGACGAAGATTGGTAGCTCTTTCCGAAACCTTGGTATAAACAAACGTTGTTTTTTTAAACAAGAATACTGGATTGTGCCCGACAATTTTGCAACAACAAAATTCTTTTTTCTTTATTATTTGCCTTTTTACTATTTGTTTGTTTATTTATATTATTATTTTTTTTTAATTCATTTATGTTTGTTTTTTATTAGGTTGTTTAAGTTAATAACTAAATTTATCTTATTTTTTATTTATGACTTTCAATTGTTTTTTTTTTTTTTCATTTTTTAATATATATTTTTAATATATTCAAATAATTTATTTTAATTTATCATGTCACCATACCATACTTTCAGAGAGTCACCAATTAAACTCTTCTTAAAAAAGGACAAGACAGACCACCTAAAAGTTTCAAAACTGGCATCAGGATAATGTTTTTTCGATTTTTTTTCAATCCCTGCTCTTCAATATGCTGTTATGTTAAATTTATTTCCCATGATGTTTTCTTATATTTTTGATCATTTAAAAAAAACGTAGGTAGTAGAAAAAATAAAAACATATAATTTTTTTTTGTTAATTTTAAATTATAATTAATTTTATTTATTGATTTTCTCGTTTGTTTGTATTTTTAAATATAATTGTTTGTTTTTTTGTTTTAATTATTATGTTTGTTTTTTTTTATAAGAATTTAAACTAAAATTAAAGCATTTTTTCTTTAACGAAGTTAAGATGATGGTGAAAAAATAAGGGGGTTGGATTGGGTTGGGGTAGGGGTAAGTTTTTTGTTGTTGTTTAACAATAAAAGAAATAATTAAAATAAAAGGGAGAAGGTGGTAAGGAGTTTTTGTTGTTGTTTTCTTTGCAGTTTAACATAGGTATTGTATATAAAAATATTTATATATTATATATATGGTAAAAAAAGAACTAAAGCTTGAAAATTAAACAATTTTTTTAAACATATTAAGGCTATAAAGAAAGAAAAAACTTGGAGCATTTACTCTTCAATGACTTTACAAAGAGAGAATAAGGCCGTGGCAGAGGGAGAGGGAGAGAGAAAGAAAATAATTAAGAGGAAAAAATTGTAGAGACAAGTTAAGAGATGTGGCAAAGATTTCATTTTGAATTGAATGGAAATACTGGGGACTTAATTTGGGGTTTTTTAAATAACTAAGGGGATGTCAAAATATATTGACTGAGCAAAGTTAAAGGTTGTATTTACTGATTCATAGTTTAAACAAAATAGATATTTTTTTCAAATGTATTTAATAAAGTTAGTTTTTTTGTGTTATATTGTCTCCATCATCATTGGGAACTTTTCTTTCTCATTTTAATTTATATATATTTTTTTATATAAAAAATACAAAAATAATAATAAGGAAATCTAGTAATAAAAAATAGTTACACAAACAATAAAAAAAGCCATAGTGAAAGGGTGAAGAAAAACTAAAAAATTACAAGACCAAAAAATAATAAGTAAAGCTAAAAAAACTAGAGTTTATTCTCTCTCTATCTTTGCATATTTATGTAATTGTTTTTTGTTTTTTGTTTTTTTTAATGAATTTAAAAATACGATATTTTATTTATTTTAAATTAATTGATTGCTGTTGTCTGTCTGTTTCTCTTCATGTGATATCCTTCTTTAAGTTGATTATATATATATTTGTTTATATAAATAATATTTTGTTTAATGTTTTTTTTTATTATAAAGTTTTATAATAACGTATAGAAAAAAAGTTGTGTGGTAGAGAACTATAAATTTGTTTTGTTTTATTTAATTTTTTTTTTCGGTTTGTTTTGAATATTTATATAGATTTGTTTTTTAAATTATTTATGCCACTATGAATCTGCAAAAGAATTAAGAAAGAAAAAAAGATACAAAAAAGAAAATAAAATAAACACACATATAAAAAGGATATTTTTGTTTTTTTGTTTTACTAAAAATACTAAATAAAATGCTTTGAACAAAAGAGAAAATAAAGTAACGCAACAATAAAATATGAACTTAAAGAAAAGAAAATGAAAAAACGAAATAAAAGGTGTGTGTTGCGTGTTTTTTGTTTTTGTATTTTTATAAATATAAAAACTTTAACAATAAAATTAATATATATTTTTTTTTAATTTATGAATTTTTACAACATAACAAAGCATGCGAGCAATACAACAAAATGTTTTACAACAGAAGCAAATATAAAAACACAACAAACTGGCGAAAGGAGGAGGAGGATTTGAAAGGATAAAAAGAGCCTAATTTTAAAATAAAATATATATATTAGCAGGGCATAACCTTTTCGTGGATACTTGGACCTCACATGGGGTAAGATGTTTTGAGGATAATGGGAATATTTCTAGCTGTATAAATGAAGGACGTCTTGAATTGAAGGACTCTTCAAGAACAATCAGAAATAAATATTATTCGATTCCCTAAAAGATTGAAACTATGCTCTTCTATGAAACTGCCCTTGGGTTTCGATTTTTGTTGAAAAAAAAAAAAAAAACACATCTTCCCATGGTAAGAACTATAAAAAAATCTATGGCTCCGTGGTATTGAGCAATTCTAAAGAAAAAAAATCCACAGGCCAGTAGGACTACGATTGTTTCATAGGAAAAATGCTATATTTTTTTGGGCCATGATATTTTTCTGAAAAACTTTTTTCTATTCAGTCTTTTATATAAAACACCTCAAGAGGGAGTCTTTATTTCCTTTTCTTACTGACCAGCTTCAGATGGAGGTCTTTAAAGTGATATTTGATATAATGGACGAGTTCCTGAGGGATTTTTCATATGGAGAAGTATCAGATGAAGCTTTTATACAGACAAGCTCTAGAGAATACATTTTTTTGCGAACTCTAAGGGATTCTTTAATAGACACCTGTAAAGTGAGTTGTTAAATAGATTCAATCTTATGAGAGCATTTTATTTAGTCAAGTTCTAGAGGTAGTCTTTTCCATAGAGCAGTTTTAAAAGGATCTCAAGAAGAAGTCTTTTCAAGAGGATCTCCTAACTTTCGCTTGGCCGAAAGTGGTGAAGTGCCGAATTTGGGTTTCTCCGATGAAAAAACATTCGTTGTCCAGCAATTTGTAAACAATCAAAATGATCGTGTTTACTATGCAAAAGAGGTCAAGTCAGCTGAAAATGTACACCTTCGGTTGGCCACCAGAACTCAAGCGCCGGCCATGGTGATGGTGTGGGCCGCCATAACAGCCGATGGTCGCTCTCCGCTCGTATTAATCGATCGTGGCATCAAAATAAATGACGAATATTATAGCGAAAATATTCTGGAGGGAGTATTAAAGCCTTGGACACGCAAACATTTTGACCGCAGACCTTGGACATTCCAACAGAACTCAGCACCTCCAAATACCAATCCGCTGGACTATTGTGTCTGAAGTATTTTGGAAAGCAAGGTTGACACTAAAAATACCAAAGTATCAATCACCTGAAGCAAGCGTTTCACCAGGAACCAAAATACCGCAGAGCAACATTCGTGTAGCGTGTGACGGTTTAATTTACAGCTTGATGGCCATAATTCGTGTAAAAATTGACCAATTCGAACAAATCTAAACTCATTCTAAAATTTGATGCTATTTCCGACATTTTTGGCTTTCATTCAATAAAATAAAAAAAATGTAAAAATTATGGGTTTGACTTCGTTGCAGTTTTTTATATCACCCTGTATATTAGATCTTTAGAGCGCCTTTAGGGTACAGGAGTAACTTTTTCGTTATAAAAAACTTTATCTTGAAATTTCTTAATAAAAACCAACAATACATCTCCTACTCCTTTCGACAGTTTCTTATAAAAAAATTGGAAAATTAGTATTTAAATAACAAAAATAAACCAAACACCAATTATGTTAGAAACACAGACACAAATATGACAATATGGAAGTAAAAGAAGCATGCCAAGTTTGGAAATAAATATTGTTTTTTTTTTTAAATGTCTATTTTTGAATTTTGAGGTTATTGTGGGTGGAATCCGTTTAAAAGTAAACAACGAATAATGGGAATAATAATGGAGGAAACAATAAACAGAGAATGAATGTTGATAACTAACCTGTAGCTGCTTGCGCTGAAGATCCCGGCGTGGTATTATTGGCCGTGGCAGCAGCACTTGTGGCATTAGCTGAGGATGAACCAGCAGCAGCTGAAGCTGTTGCACCACCGCCTTCACCGCCGGCGCCAGCAGTACGGTGTGCGCTATTTTGCAGATGTTTTGGCAACAATTGTGGTATTAAACTTGGTTGTATTGAAAGTTCTGGAAACACACAAAAAAAAACCAATTAATTATTTCAAGTGAAAAGATAACCTCAAAAACGCTAACAACTTACCATGTTCTGTAAAATTGAAAAGTGGTGGCATCTCCCGGCCATTTGGTAATGTATGATTAACCTCCTGACGCAATTCATCGAAGAATGGATGGGCGCATGCTTTCAATGGTGTTATACGTGCACTTGGTGTGTATTCCAAAAGTTGCGATACCAAATTGATAGCTTCTGGTGGAGTGCGTATACGGAAAACCTAAAGAACAGACAATAAATGGACATTTTTTGTTGGTTGCATTTCGAGATTTTCGTTGTTTCAAAATAGAAAACGGAAAGGGGGGATGCAAAAATCGTTTAAAAAAAAAAAACGCAGGAAGTGGGATTGTTGATGGGGGTTTATAAAAATTAGTATTAAATTAGTATGGATTTTGGGATGTGAGATGTTAGGATATCAGGAACGAAGGGGGTGTTGTAAGACGTTTCTAGAACAAGGCCAATAATAAAAAAATCCTTTACATATATTTACACATATTAAAAGAAAAGGAAATAGAGAAGTGAGAGAGAAAAGGAAAACTTAAAAAGGAGAGGTCTCCACATGGCAGTGTTTTGTTGAGAATCGGAGGAAGAGGTGTTGGAGTAGAAAATAAGGACGATCTTCCTTATATACCTAACCTAGCAGGGGGAAGCATTTTTAAGACATGAGCTCAAGGTAGAAAAAAGGACTATCTAAAAAGAGGATATTTATATGAGCTTATATAACTGATCTAGCGGGAGGAAGTATTTTTAAGGTATGGAGTTCATGGTAGAGAAGATTTTATGAAAATTCCTTTTTTTAGATGTGTTCCTTTTTCTGTGAATGAAGAGCTCTTAGAAATTAAGAATCCCATGAGGCAGCTCTTTTTATAGGGAGATCTATATGTAGACGGAAGAGGTGTTGGAGAAAACAAATAAGGCAATCTAAAAAGAGGACATTTATATGAGCTTATATACCTGATCTAGCAGGAGGAAGAATTTTTAAGACATGGAGCTCATGGTAGCTTTTATGAAAAGTCCTTTTTCAGACGGGGACCTCTTTTTGTGTATGAAGAGCTCTTGGGAGATCGAGAATTTCATAAGGCAGCTCTTTTTATAAAGAGATATATATGTAGACGGAAGAGGTGTTGGGGTAGAAAATAAGGACGATTTAAAAAGAGGATATTTAAATGTGCTTATATACCTGATTTAGCAGGAGGAAGTATTTTTAGGAAATGGAACTCTTGGTAGAGATGATTTTATGAAAAGTCATTTTTTTAGACGTGTGCCTCTTTTTGTGAATGAATAGCTCTTGGGAAATCGAGAATTTCATGAGGCAGCTCTTTTGATAAGGATATCTATATGTAGACGATGAGTTCGTAAGGGAGACTTCTTATAGACAAGCTCAAGAGAAAATATACTTTTTGCAGACGAGCACAAGAGCTAGGAGTCTATATAGACGAGCTCAAAGGGGAAGTGTGTTTTCATAGAAAAGGTCAAGAGGGAGGAGTTTTTCATAGGGGAGCTCAGAAGGTAGGAGTATTTTCAAAGAGGAGCTCCAAAGCGAGTATTTTCATAGACGGACTGTGGAGAGAGTATTTTCTTAGACGAGCTCTGTAGGGAGTATTTCCATAGACGAGCTCATTGACAAGCACTCGAGGAGGAGTCCTTTCATAGACGAGCTAAAGAGGAAGGTTAATTTTATTAACATTTCAGCTTGTTCAGGAGGAGTCTTTTCATAAATGACCTCAAGAGGGATAATTGTTTCCATAGACGAGCTCAGGATGTAACCTTTACAGAGACGAACTCAAGAGAGGGACGTTTTTTATTCGAAATTGAAAATTTCATTGACGAGCTCAAAGGGGAGGTGTATTTTCATAGAAAAGCTTAAGAGGGAGGAATATTTTCATAAGGGGAGCTCAAGGGAGGAGCATTTTTATAGACTAAAGAGAGTGCATTTTCATAGACGAGCTCTGGAGAGAGTATTTTCATAGACGAGCTCTGGAGAGATTATTTTTATAGACGAGCTCTGGAGAGAGTATTTTCATAGACGAGCTCTGGAGAGAATATTTTCATAGACGAGCTCATAGCCAAGCACTTGAGGGGGAGCCCTTTCAAAGACGAGCTGAAGAGGACGGAGTATTTTCATTGACAATCACAAGAGGTGAAGAGGACGGAGTATTTAAATTTACAATCATAGAAGACCTCAAGAGGGATGATTGATTCCATAGACGAGCTCAGGAAAAAATCTTTTCAGAGACGAACTCAAGTAAGGGGCGTTTTATATTCGAAATTCAAATTTTCTTTCAATTTTCATAGACATTCATGACGGGGCCTTCGCTTATCTATATTGTATCCTTATTTGTATGCACAAACAAAGTTTAGAAGGTCTCATGCCAAAAGACATTTAGATTAGAGATAAGTAGAGGTCTTTTTTGTAAAGCAGAAGCTATTTCGAATTGTTTAATTTTTTTCCTTAGACAAATCTCTCATTGCTTCATAGCCTTTTCCCTCAATTTCAAATATATTTCCTTGTGCATTTTGTATTAGTTTTACGAAAAAATTCTCATTTCCTTAAAAAAAAAGAAAAACTTTGTTTTGAAGCATCAAAAGCATATATTTACAGTCCTGCAGAACGGTTGATCCACCAAAAAAAAAAAATAGAAACAAAAATAACAAAAACTTGAGTTTGCCAAATGCCATAAACGACAAGAACAACAACACAATTTAGCGAAAAAACACACACACACAAACTCTGGCTTTGTCACAAGCATTTTGTTTTAAGCGGGGGGTGGGGTGGTATGTTTGTCACAAACTCCAAAGAAAAGTGTTTAATGTGGGTTTCAAAATTTATGATATTGATGAGTTTTTTTTTTTTTTTTAACAAAGATGATGCTTGTTTGTGGTGGCCAATTAAAAAAAAACGCAATTTGTTTTTAAGGTTAGAGTCAAATTAAAAAAAAAAGATCCAATTAAAGATTTATTGTTTTTTTATAATTTTTTTAGGTTTGGTAATTTTCAATTCACTGCGTTTTTTTCCTCCCTTTCCCCATGGAATACAAGAAGTGTTGGTGGTCGAGAAGAAGGAGGAGCAGGAGTAGATGCAGCCTGTGTTCATGTAAATAGTGTACGTTTCACCTGACGAAGCTTACTCTTAAACGTTGTTTCTGGTTTAGGGCATTTGGAAATTGGGAACGTTCAAGTAAAGACTGTAAATAGTGGATGTTTTGGTCGTATAGTTTTTTTTTGTTGTTTTGTTTTGTCAAAATAATAAAGAAAAACAACAGATTAGACAATAGAAGACAAATACAATAATAATAATTGTTGTTACAACTAATCTAGAGAAGAAAAGCTTACAGAAAATCAGCAGTTTATTTTGCAGGGGGTTAAGTGAAGAAAAAGCCCAATAATGAAAATTATCAAATCAAAGTTTTGTTTTTTTTTTTGTTCTTTGAGCGTTAGGGAAAGGTCCAAGGAAATGATAGTAGGGAGTATATGAGGCTTCTATATAGAGTTTATGTTTATATGGTTTACTTACTTTTTGCCATGGATGACTTTTAATTTGTGGAAATTTGAATTCCGTATAGTTGGGATTCATTTCACGAATTTGTTCTCGTGTAGGTGTGCCCAAAACTTTGATAACCTCAACCAACTGATCAACACCAGAGTCGCCAGGGAATATGGGTTGACCCAAAAGTAATTCAGCTAATACACAACCGGCGCTCCACACATCTGGAAAAGGAAAAAAATTAATTTTAATTACAAATTACAAGGAAATTACCAAAATGATATCTTCTATTTTTTTAGAAAAAATTGAATCAAAATATTCGATAGCGTATTTTTTTAAAGTCTTTTCTTTATATAAAAACATTAAATTGAATCTGCTTATATAAAGAAGTCAGCATAAGGTTTTAAATTTTCAAAGAAAAAAAAACTTCCAAAAGGTTTACCAAAAAATCATCTATGTTTCTATATTCTTTTCAGAGAGCTACAAGAAGTTTTTCAATTTATAGAATATCTCAAAAAGGTAGAGTTATATCTAAAGACCATCTATGATGGATCTTTAATGCATAAAAGTCGACTAAAAGATCTTCTATTTGTGGAGGATTGTTTATTTTGGGCCTTGCATCTATGAATTAAAAAGGTGTCTATGCAAGCTTTAATTGTCGATTCTTTTATGAGACCTATGTCATCTATTTGTAGAAAATTTTTGGAAGGCATTCCATTTATGGATGGCATTTTGATGGTCTATCATCTATCACTTTAGAAAAACATTTAAAAAAAGTTTTCAAACAACCTTAGATTTATTTAAAAGAACAGAGAAAGTTTTCTATAAAAGGAAGACCTTAAAAGCGATCGGTTTATTAGAGAAAATCAACCATGATCTCTATGGAAAACCATTAAAAGAAGTTTGGAAATACGCCTTTGATTTCTAGAGAGAACTCCGAGAGTTTTAGATTTAAGGAAGACCTACAAAAGGTCGGATTATTGGAGTAGGACAATTATGGAACTTCAATGCAAAGTCTGGAAGAAGTTCATCTACGACTGATAATTGTTAGAAAGTGGTTGGTCTATCCAGAAAATGTTTGATATATAGAAGACCTCAAAAAGACGGATTATTGCAGCAGGCCATTTATGGAAATTCAATGTAAAAAAGTCTACAAACAACTTCTTCGGTCTGGCGATTTTCGAAAGTTCTTCAATCTATGGATGACTTTTGATGGTTCCCTATTCAGGAAGCTGATTTATCTAGTCCCCTAAAAAGATTCGATTATTATGGAAGACCTACCATGTAACTTTTATGTTTAAGTGGGAGTCTTCTTTTTATCGGAGGCCCGTAAGTTTTACATTTAAGGAAGACCTACAAAAGGTCGGATTATTGGAGTAGGACAGTTTTGAAACTTCAGTTTATTTACGAATGTCAATTGATAGTCTGTGGTCTATCCCGAAAATGTCTGATTTATAAAGGACCTTACAAAGGTCGGATAATTGCAACGGGCAATTTATGAAACTTAATAGTAAAGAAGTCGGCAAAAAACTTCTTCCGTCTGTAGGCGATTTTCGAAAGTTCTTCAATCTATGGATGACCTTTGATGGTCACCTATTCAGGAAGTTGTTGATTCATATAGTCCCCTAAAAAGATTCGATTATTATGGAAGATCTAACATGGAACTTTTAGGTTTAAAAGAGAGTCTTCTTTCCATCGGAGGCCCAAAAGTTTTAAGAAAGACCTACAAAAGGTCGGATTATTGGAGTAGAACAGTTATGGAACTTCACTTCATCTACGAATGTCAATTGATAGTCTGTGGTCTATCCAGAAAATGTTTGATTTATAAAAGACCTCACGGAGGTCGGATTATTGCAGCAGGCCATTTATAGAACTTCAATGTAAAGAAGTCTACAAAAAAGTATTTCTGTTTGTAAGCGATTTTCTAAGTTTTTCTATCTATAGACCTTTGATTGTCCCCTATTCAGAAAGTTTTCGATTTGAAGAAGACCTCAAAAAGGTTGTATTATTATGGAAGAACTTTTATTGAATGTCTAATCTGTATATGCCTTTAAATAGTCTTCTATCTATGGAAGACCATTAAATGGTCTATCAATCAAAATATTTTAAAAGGATCTCCAATTTATAACAAGAATAAAACGCCTTCTACAGAAGAAGAATCTTAGGAAGTACTTTATTCATAAAAAGGGCTTCTAAAGAACTTATGTTTCCAAAAGACTCCTGAAAGGTTTCGAGTAATAGAATGCCACAATTTTGATCTCTTTTAATTCGGTTTGCTATCTTTTAAATATGTTGAAGTTTTGTTGTTCACAAAATGGAACTTACTTCTATTTATAAATATCTTTATCATTCAATTATTATACAGAAGTATAAAAAAGCCCATACTCACCAATTTTTGTGGTATAATTGATGGCGCCAAATATCAATTCGGGTGCACGATAGTATCGTGAACAAATATATGAAACATTTGGTTCGCCGTGCAACAATTGTTTAGCACTGCCAAAATCGCATAATTTCAATACAGCGGTCTCTGGATCCAATAGCAAATTTTGTGGTTTAATATCACGATGACAAATACCCAATGAATGTATGTAAGCCAAACTTCTGAACAGTTGATACATGTAAAGCTGGAAAGGAAACAAAAAACGAAAATGTTACGAAAATGTTACGAAAATGTTATAAAACAAATATCAACAAAATAATATTCCGACTTACCCTTATAAAGTTAATGGGTATTGTTTGCTTAGTTTTAGCATATTGACGCGCCACTTTATAAACAGTTTCTGGTATATATTCGAGTACTAAATTCAAGAACACTTCATCTCGCTAGAATAAGAGAGAAAAAAAATTGTGAATAAAATATTAGCGATAAATAAAATAGTTATTTAAATAAATTGAAAACAAAAAGGCAATGAATATGAATTAAAAAAAAAACGAACTAAATAATAAAAAAGAAGTTAAAAAAAGACATTTATTTGACATGCCAATAGCTTTACATAGTAAATTTATTTTAAACAAATAATGTATGGTTGAATGCTTAATTTATTAAAAAAATGTTTATATCCTCAAAAGAACAATTTAATATATTATAAGGGAAAGGTTTATATGGACTTCAGCTCCTCAAATTGTTCAATCAACTTCAATTGAATGGGCTTAAGCGCACATACTTCGTTGCCTACTTTTAGGCATAAGCTAAGTTATATTGAATTGTCAAATCATTTTATGAAAGAGATGTCCTGGCCTTTAATGTGAAATGGTCAATATTTTTATTTAAGAAAAGAAGGGACTTAAATCTTCTTAAAGAGCAGAATATTGATGGCGATTTTTATAAAAAATGACCGGATTTCACAGAAAAAACAGGCAGCGATTAAACTAAGTAATCCTGATTTTCAATAACATAGTGTAGTTTGAAAAAGTCTTCGTTGCTTTGTTGGTGTTTCTATTTCCTATAAAAAATTTAACATTCTAAGAAATCGAAACCCGCGTTCCAGTGGCCAAAAAATGGCTCGTGAGCTGGACATATCATAATATTCCATTCGGTAAATATTGAAAAATGAGCACGGTGTAAAACCATTGAAAATCCAAAAAGTGCAAGAACTTACACCACAACAGAAGGAAAATAGACTCAAAAGAGCTAAAGAGTTGCTTCGCTTGGCCGAAAGTGGTGAACTGCCAAATTTGGTTTTCTCCGATGAGAAAACATTCGTTGTCCAGCGAAAGAGGTCAGCTGAAAATGTGCACCTTCGCTTGGCCACCAGAACTCAAGCACCATAACAGCCGATGGTCTCCGCTAGTATTAATCGACCGTGGCATCAGAATAAATGTCGAATATTATTGCGAAATTCTGAAGGGTGTATTAAAGCATGGGGCACGCAAACATTTTGGCCGCAGACCTTGGACATTCCACCAGGACTCAGCACCATCGCATTCAGCACGCGCCTCTCAAGAATGGTTACAAAATTAACTTCCTCGCTTCATTTCCAGCGCACAATGGCCACCAAAATATCCGGATACCAATTCGTTGGACTATTGTGTGTGGAGTATTTTGGAAAGCAAGGTTGGCACTAATACCAAAGTGTCGATCACCTCAAGCAAAGCGCTTCGACGGGAATGGGCCAAAATTGGAAGGGGAAATTCTAATGACCTCTTTGTGGGAAATACCTTAAGGGAACATTTTCGATCTTTTAGGGTAAGAATATTGGTTTTGTTTAAAAGGAACCAGGTTATTTTGTTTATGGAAAGGCATTTTCGTTTCCGGCAAAGATGATGTTTTGCAATTTTATGACCTCTTGTCTTTGCCTTGGTGGTCTCATTTTCAAGTGCCCTTTGTCTTCTAGTCTTGGTTTGAGCATATTGGACCATTTGGAAAAAGGGATTGGTGTTATAGGAGTGCTACTTTTTAAATCTTTATAGAGACATTGGGATCTTATTCGAAAAAGATCTGCAGAAAAATAACTTCTGATATAAGTAATTTTTCTAGGACTCTCTTGTCTTTTTTCATTTTTCAAATGCGCTTCTGTCTTTTAGTCTTGGTTTGAGAATATTGGGCCTTTTTTAGATTAACCCATTTGGAAAGAGGGATTGGTGTTCTAGGAGGACTACTATTTAATTCTTTATAGATGCATTGGGGTCTATAAAAAAATAACTTCTGATATTAGCCATTTTTCTAGGGCCAGCTCTTGAGAAGTTTTATTTGATGTTTATGTAGAAAGATTTTTGTTAGGAGGAGAGTTTCATGGAGAGAAAACATCTTGGACTTGGACCAAATAAAAGCATTTTACTTTCCTAGAACTTTGTGATTCTTATGAAAAGTCTTTGTGACCTGACTTTATATAAATCCATTTAAAGGCATTTAAAAGAGACTTAACCAGTATAACTGCCACTCCACATTTCATCTGCGGAGTAGTCCACATACTTAGTCTATTATAGCAAATATAAAACCTCTGTTTATCGACTAATGTTTATAAATTGCTATTTATAAATTTTAATGCTTGAATCTGTTTAAAAGTGGAATATTAGAAAAAGTGTTGCCTATTTTACGGAGCGCATTAATAATGATGGAAATTTTCAAAGAGCAGTAGCAATAGTTCGTAATTCCAAGGACAAGACACTTTTAACAAAAGGGTGGAAAACATATTATTGAAAAAACTGTTTTTCAGGAGGCATTTGAGGAGAATAACTTCAAACTAAATCCATTTGATTTTGGCATAAGAGGGTACACGTATCAAAAGAAAAACATTTCGAGACCATGTCAAGAAACATTCGACAGCATTTTTATATTTTGCAAGTATGTTTACATTATAGAGGACGTTGGACCTCCGGGTCCCTGAACAAGCCATGAGGTACAATTTTCTAAAAACATACATCTATGTTTGCCCTACTGCCACATGATATCTTTCCAAGGAAAATTTTCACAAAAACATGCTGAAAGAGTAAAAATGTCATGCCAAGGAGCGGAACTACAAAAAATTAAAACAAAAGTATTAAAAAAAGAAAATATTAAATTTTATAGCATTTCAATGATGAAAATGTTGCCGCGTAACATTTATAAAACAAAGATCGATCTGTGTGGGAAGAATTTGGAATCAGGAATAAATGAATGGTAAAATTCTTTTGGGAAATTTAAAAATAAGCCATTTACATAAACAAATAAGGCGCTGCTATGCTGTTGTGGTGAAAATTTTTGTGGATTTTTTTAGCGAGCTTTTCTCAGTCCATGTCTCAGTGGACAACTAAACTGGCGGGCATACTAACGACACACAACAACATTGGAGGTTATAAACAAAATTGTTTTTTGGAGCATTATACACAGAGAGAATGACGATTTTTTTGCTTTTTCGGAATTGATATGAAAGAATAATAAGTTTTTGAAATCGAAATTTGTTTTTTTTTTTTCGATTTCATTTGTGATTGCTGAAATTGATGAGCTGCTTGGGGGGATTTGATTTTTGTGTGTGTGTTTTTTTGTTTTACTTAAACAAATAAGTAAAGGCTTTATAGCTACCTGAGGCTTGAGAACCGAAGCTAATATCCCCACATCAATGGGAAATTCCGCTAACTTTTTTTTTGTTATTTTTTTGTTTTTTTTTTTTTTTTTTGGAGGGGAGTTGGAAGTTTTGTTACGGAAATTGTTTGTCAATTGTTTTTTTTGTTTGTTTTGTAAGTATTGGTGATGGGATTGTGTTATTTTGTTGAAGTTTCAATTTGAACATTTACAAAACAATTTCATCACAGGTTTTTTTTCAGTTGATTTGGTTTTTTGGCGGTGGAGAGATGACCATGGTGTTGGACCACGCATCACACATTCGAAAAGTTGATTGTTTTTTTTTTTTTGTGGTTAATACATAAATCAGAAAAATAAAATATTAAACACAAAATTTGACACAAAAAGAAAATGGAAAAGAAACAAAAGGAAACGGAAAACAAATAGGATTTTTGGTAAATGTAGTGAAAGAAGAAAAAGGAAAAACAAACGGAAAAAGTTTTCATGTCCCCCATCAAATAATTCTGTTTCATTTTCTTTTTTGTTTTGGAATATGGAAAAAAATTGGGAAATTAAGAGAGGTAGAGTTATGTGGTTGTCCTATATTAAAACCAAAAACAAATACAAAACAATATATTGAGACTTAAAAAAAAGCATGCGAAATTATGTTAAGACAGACATCTTCATCATCTTCTTCTCCATTAAACATCAGACGACACAAAACAACGGACAATTGTTTGCATGATTAGCTTCTTTTTTTTGGCTCATGTGGTTATTAGTTTGGGTGGGTGTATATTTTAGCCATACCAAAAAATCTGTTTGCTATATCTAACAACAACAACAACAAAACTTACCTTTTCACCACTCGAATAGAAGAAATACAAAAGTTTTACAATATTACAATGTTCCAATTTGCGCATAATCTGCAATTCACGATTCTGCAAGAGAAATAAAAAAATGTCAAATTAAAAATTAAAGTTTCAAATTTTAAGAAGTTACTCTTACCTTAAATCGTCTGTCTTGTAAAACTTTTTTAATTGCCACCAGTTCTCCGGTATCGCATAATTTGGCCTGAAAGACAACGCCAAAGCTGCCATTGCCAATCACCTTTGTATCTGTGTAGGAAACTTCTTGTACACGATCGGTACCTTGGCCCGGAGTGGCAACAACTGTGGTAATTTTTGAACCATCTCTGCCTGTTAGGAGAAAGAAAAAAGAAAGGGAATTAGAAAAGGTTTAAAAAAGTTGCTTCAAAAAAAGTTGCTACAAAAAAATAAAGAAAATTTCATTGCTGTTGTTGTTGTTCTTGTTGGGTGTGAAGGTAAAAATAAATATTATTTTATTAGTGTTATACTTATATTATGACCATTGGAATAAATTTTGAAAGTTTCTAGGTTGTATAACAGTTTTAAAAAAACTGTTATACAACTGTTATATAAAAAAATCTTTTATAAAGCCTCTATATTTGGATTTCGTATAAAATTTTACATTTCCATGGTGTATTACAGTTTTGCAAAACTGTTCTACAACTGTTATATTGGAAAAATATCTTTCCAAAGTCTATATAAATCAATTACAAATAAAATTCTACATTTTAAACATTTTTATAAAGCCTCAATAATTGGATTTCGCATGAAATTCTACAATTCCGAGGTGCATAACAGTTTTAAAAAAAAACTTTTATACAACTGTTATATTGGAAAATCATCTTTCTAAAGTCTATATACATCAATTACAAATAAAATTCTACATATTAAAAATCTTTATAAAGCCTCCTTTTTTGGATTTCGCATAAAATTCTACATTTTCGAGGTGTATAACAGTTTTGCAAAACTGTTATACAACTGTTATATTGGATAAACGTCTTCCCAAAGTCTCTATATATGGATTTCAACTAAAATTCCACATCTTTGAGGAGTATAACAGTTTCACAAAACTGTTATACAAACTGTTATACGAACTGAAAAAGATGAAAATTATTTTTTATACGTGGTTTAAAACTCTTCAGCTTGGAATTAAACTGTTATACTTTATTATAACACAGATATATAATAAGAACTTTATTCATAAAAAATAAGAAAAATATTCATAAATTAGCAAGAAACATTTCTTGAGAATATTAACACTATGGGAATGACAATCTCAACATTTAACAACCGATCCCTTAAAATATCCCTAAATGTATGAAGAGTGACATTCCTTCGTTTCACATTTTTCTTACAGAAATAAAATTATGAATTATTTCATGTATTTTAGGAACAAATTCATTCCTACGATGAATATGTTCACGCCAGTAGATCTGGCTACTTTAAATTATTTTTTTTCGAACAACTTTATTTCTACCAAAAATATTGCTCAAGTCAAAACATTTAGCCTTTTTGTAGGGTTACAATAGTGTTTTTTTAGAGTGTATAACAGTTTTTAACACTGTTATACAAACTGTTATATGAAAAAAATCATCTTTATAAAGCCTCTATATTTGTATTTCGCAAAAAATTCTACATTTCCGAGGTGTATAACAGTTTTACAAAACTGTTATACAACTGTTATACTGGAAAATCATCTTTCCAAAGTCTCTATATATGGATTTCAAATAAAATTCCACATTTTCAAGGTGTATAACAGTTTCACAAAACTGTTATACAAACTGTTATACCGCGAAAAAGTATGAAAAATTACAATTTCGCGCGGTTCAAATCTCATTGGCATCGAATTAAACTATTGCACTTGTATTACTTAAGAGATATACCATAGGGAAACATAATAAATAATAAAAAAAATAATTTGGAAAAAATTAAAAATTACTTTTTTATAATTAAAAATAAAAAAATTACTTTTTTATTACAATATACAAAAAAAAAAAATATAAACTCTTGAAATATGTCATTAGTAATCGAAGATTTTGATAATTCCATAGGACCTTGTTTTACTATCTTTTAAATTTTTTATTTTTAAATTTTAAGTTTATTTTAAGAAATTTTCTTTATAGGTTTCTGAATAATTTATGTGTAGGATTTTTCTTTTGTATTTGTTTTTCATGTATAGGTTTCATTTTCATACTTAGAGATCTAGGGCTGGATTTTTGTTCTATAAAAATATGAAATGAAAAATATTTCCTTTATAATTTTTTTCATTTGACATTTCTTTCCTTTATAAAAGTTTTCATTTAACATATAACAAGAATTGAGGCCCTGCATTTTGATGCATATTCAAAAAAAAAAATTGCAATTATTTACCTTCCACTTCTTCCACACCCTGGATTTTCTCTTTTGTCTTGTCGATTTCCTTTGGAATGGAAAGGGCCACACTGTGTTCGGGCCATAAATCATTTAGTTTACCAATTAATTGTTTCATGCCTAGGATGAATTCAATACACAAATTTATTTCGAAACTCATGGGTGAGAGATTTGTTTTATTTTAATTTGAACGTCAAAGGAGCCCGCCGTGGGGAGTTTTAAACGGAAAAAAATCCAGATAAACCTTGCACAACACTTATATTAACTGTTTGATTTAATATATTTAAATCCATTGTTATTTGTTAGGTTAAAATAAATTTTCTGTTTGTTTTGAATAATTCGACGTAAAAAATTAATGCCAACAATTGTAGATAAAGTTTTTGTTTTACCTCTTTTTTGTGGGCTAATGTGCTAGAACAAAAGAATACAAAAATATTATGTGATAAGAAAATCGAAAAAAAGAAGAGAATGCAAAAATCTACTTAAGGGGTACTTAAAATCTAATCGAAAAGATTTTTTTTGAAAAAAAAAACAAGAAATTAAATTGAAAAAATGGCAATGAATTTTAATAATTGATAATAAATGCCATGATTACTGGGAGGGAATTAAGTCCCTGCATTATTGTAGCAATGTAACTGAGTTCAAAGAGAGTACATGGTTTCTGTAATTAGATTTTCTTTCTAATCAGATTCACTCTACGACACACAATGACATTTTCTGCCACTTTTTCTTATTTTTCTTTGGCTTTTTTATTTTCCTCCCCAACATTTTCACTTTAACCCGACAGGTGTTCACACACAGTTAAAGTGAATAGAGGGAGCAGCAGAAAAAAAGAAATATCACCTTTCTATCTCATTCTTGCTTAGAGAACACAGAAATAAACCTGGTGAACTATTTTTTATATTGCCGTTCTTTTAGGAAATTAATTATAATTAAATTTGGCATAAACAATTTTAGGAAAAAAAATTGAGAAAAGAACGTTAGTCTTTTTTTAAGGAAACTAAAAAAACCCAACCAATTGGCTAGCAAAATTGTTTTCATTGTCTGACTTTGGTGGCTGCTAAATGAAGGGGCGTGAGTTGCTATTTTCAAAAATAAAAATAAAAAAATATAATTAAAACTACTGTGATGTTCGTTCACATGTTTAAACAACATACATACACACTCATAACAAAGTAATGGCTCAAAAAATCGGAGAATTTATCGAATCTTTACAGAAAAGGTGTTAAATTAAATTCCTACTAGATTTTTTTATTCACAATTTTGGGAATTAGAATGAAAATAGAATATTTATATTCCAGGAATTTCTCCCATCCATTTCATATCAATAGCAGATTACAATATGGGATAAATACGAAAAAAAGCTCAATAGCATTTGAAATTTAAATTCGAAGAAAATTGTTCTCCATAGAATACAGCAGTGTTACAATTATGATGAAATAATACAACAACAACGTGTTTATTTTTAAGTATTTTATATGATTTTCCAGGAAATTTTGAAAATTTATTTCGTGTATAACAGATTTTCGAAACTGTTATAATGTTCAAATACATCCAAAAACGTCTTCAATGTGTTTCCATGGTTTTCCAATGAATTTCTGCAGTTTTCTACGAGTATAACAGTTTCACAAAACTGTTATACAAAGTGTTATAATATTAAAATACATTAAAAATCAATTTTAACCTGTTTTCATGAATTTCCATTGAATTTCTGTAGTTTTTTGCGTGTATAACAGTCTCACAAAACTGTTATACAAAGTGTTATAATGCTTCAATACACCCAAAATCGATTTTAATACGTTTCCAGGATTTTCCAATGAATATTTGAAACTTTCTGCGAGTATAACAGTTTGAGAAAACTGTTATACAAATTTTTAAAATACCAAAAAAAAAAACAAATAATAACAACATATTCTGTTTTGTCATTATTATTAAATTTTAGCAACGCCGAGTATTACAAATTAGACATGTCCTGTATAGTTTTTTCGAAACTGTTATACAAGCTCTTATAATGCTTAAATACATTCAAAATCAATTTAAACGTATTCCCATGAATTTCCATTGAATTTCTGCAGTTTTTATGCGTGTATAACAGTTTCACAAAACTGTTATACAAACTATTATAATACTTAAATACTCTGAAAATCGAATTGATTGGGTTTCCAATGATTTTTTACAAAACTGTTATACAAAGTTTTATAATGCTTAAGTACATCCAAAATCGAATTTAATACGTTTCCAGGATTTTCCAATGAATATTTGAAACTTTCTGCGAGTATAACAGTTTGAGAAAACTGTTATACAAACTTTTATAATACCTGTATATTTTTTTTCAAGAAACAGGTAAAAATAGAATGCCTTGTAGGTATAAATCGGAAGAAAATTAATGAAAATTGCAGGAAAATGTGAAACTGGAATCGTAACGTTTTAGGATATAAATCGAAAAAAAAATGATTTAGAACAAAGTTTCAAATTATAAAAGGGATGTATAACAGTTTTTATAAATGTTTTTTAAATCAAAAGAAGATTAAATGCATTGGCATTTTTCATTATTATTTTGTTTTTTCTCCAGGTTCCTTTGACGTTCGATTTTCTTTAGAAGAAAAGTTTTCCCTACTTGGATCGGCATATTTTTTATTACTACTCGGATTACGGGTCAGGGCATTTTTGTTGATTTTTTTCTTTTTTGTTTTGGAACTTGAAGTAGTTGTGGTGGTGGTTGTTGTTGTGGTCGACGTTAACGATGACGACGACGATGATGAACTTGAAGTTGTTGTTGTTGTCGTCGATGACGATGATGAAGACGATGACGACGAGGAAGACGCAGTCTTTGAGGATGAGTCCGATGACGATGACGACGATGAGGCAATTTTAAGTTTTACACTTGTCTCATTTTGCCTTGTGACCGGCGGTTTGTGGAACAACGATTGTGTGGTGAACACGGGCAAAGGTTTTGTAGGCTGGGCCTGAAATTTCGGAGGCGGAGTTGCATTGCTCTTATCATCGTCATTGCCGAAAATATCACCGGTACTCGGTTTACGCACTACACTGCTGTTGCGACGTATAATACGTTTGGTCACAATGCGTTTGACATTATTACACGATGCCGATCGATTGAATGTTGTTTTGGTTGTTGTGGTCGTCATTGTGCTGGTCATATCGGAATTATTGTCAAAGGCACGCAATGAGCTAAAGGAATTGTTACGAGTATCCAAGGTCGTGGTGGAGTCGTCACCACCACTATCATTTTTCTTTTTCTTGCGGACAATTTTTATGATTTTACGCGGCCGTCCTGCTGTTGATTGATTCACTTTTATGGCCGTCTGTGAGACGTCACTATTGAATGGATCCACAATTTTGAGAATTTTTTCGATTTTTTTGTTTCGACAAGAGAAAAAAGAGGTTACGTGATTTGTTTAAATGGAGGTTTCTTTTTTTAAAAACTTTGAAAAAACCTTCACTTATATTTTTTTTCGGTATTTATTTTTTTTCTTCAAGAGATTATGCGTTCGCGTGAGTTGTTATTGTTTTGTTTTATTTTTTTTTTAATTTTTTTCTGCGAATGTAATTTCAATAATTTTTTTCTTCTTCTTCTTCTTGTTCGCCTTTTAGGTTTGCCTGAGAGGTTAATTGCTTTAACGTTTGTACGAAACTAGTTCAATATTAGCCAAAGATTTTGCATGAGACCCTCATTTGAAGCATTCGAATAAAAAAAAAAAAAAACGAAAATTGCATGGCTATGTTGCAGTCACTTTTTTTCGTCTGCTTCGTTCGCAGAGAATTCTAAAAAAATCGAAAAAGAAAAAATTCAAATCACTTGTCACATTGTAAAAATCAAAGCAAATGTTCGATAAACCACGAGATGTTTTCCAACCAGCAGGTTCATCATCGTCGTCGTCGTCGATGTTGCCACCGTCGTCGGGAGGTTGTTGTTTAGTTTCAAAATTTTCTTCCGATTTTTAATTGGCATCAGCCAAAGACTTTTTTTTGTGATTTTTTTTTTCATCTGTTCGTTTGTCCGTCTGTCTTTATCTTGAACAATTTAATTTTAATCATGTTAAGGTAGTTGCCGCCTTCGATCAATGATAGCTATATATTCTGCAGCAGCTAGGCAAAATCAATCAGTGGCGTAGCCATGAAAATTCGAGAAAAAAAGAAATGGGAAAAATTCAAAATATTAGGAATTTGTTCATTGAGATCATAAAATTCCACTTTGATTTATTCTTAGACGTTTTAGGAATTCTCTCTTAAAATTTTATGAACTATTTCATTAGATTTAGGAATATTTTCCTAAAATCATGATGATCCATAAAGACATTTTTTGGGTTCGTTTTTATACCCTCAGTTCAAAATGTGCCTAGTCGAAATCACGGTTTTAGACCCTAGGTCTCTTTGGACCAAATCCGTTTCAGGACATATGGAGTCGATCTAGCGATGTCCGCCCATCCATCCATCTGTCTGGCTGGCTGGTGCGCACGATAACTCTCAAAGGGAGTATCCGATTTAATCCAAACTTGGTACATTGTAATATTATTGTCGAACTTAGATTGAGTTCGGAGACGGGCTCGATATCGGTCCACTCCTTCTGGTACCTCCCCCATAAAATGTCGAAATTTTTAAAGAAAATATTTTATTGCACAGAAGGAGAAAGGATGATCCGATTTTGCTCCAATTTTGCAAATCCTAATATTTCCATCAGTGCTAGGTCAGGTGCGAAAATGGAAGGAATCGGTCTACTCCATCAAGTACCTCCCCCACAAAGAGTCAAAATTTTGAATAATTACAACTCTTATAAAAGGTGATGTTAGAGTCCGATTGACTTCAAATTACACACACCGCAATATTTTTATTACCCCAAGGTCTGGCGGGAAAATGACATATATCGGTCCACTCCTTCTGGCACCACCCCCAAAAAAGGCTGACATTTTCAAAAAATATTTTCTGCACAGTAAGAGAAACGATGATCCAAGTTTGCTCCAACTTTGCAAGTATTAATATTTGGGTGAGTGCTAGGTCTGGTGCGAAAATGGACAATATCGGTCCACCCCTTCTGGTACCTCCCCCACAAAGGGTCAAAATTTTGAAAACTCATGAAACTAATAAATCGCCAATTAATATCCGATTCCATTCAGACTTGTCACATCTCAATATTTCCATCAACACAACATATGTTATAAAAAATGGTAGAGATCAGACCAATTTCGAAATAAGTATCCGGTTCTTGTCATATTTCACACATTCCATCATCTCTACCAACAAAAGACCTGCTGTGAAGATGGGATATATCGGTTTACTCCTTCTGGTACCTCCTCCACGAAGGGTCAAAATTTTGAAAATTCATGAAGCTCATAAAACGCCAAATTAATATCCGATTCCATTCAGACTTGGCACATCTCAATATTTCCATCAACACAACATCTGCTATATAGACGGTAGAGATCAGACCATTCCATCTGGTACCTCCCCCACAAAGGGTCAAAATTTTGAATAGCCAAAACGATCATAAAATCCGAAATAAGTATCCGGTACTCTTCATATTTCACACATTCCATTATCTCTACCAACACAAGACCTGCTGTGATGAAGTAATATATCGGTCCACTCCTTCTAGTACCTCCCCCACAAAGGGTCAAATTTCAATATCCATGAAACTCATAAAACGCCAAATTAATATCCGATTCCATTCAGACTAATCAAATCTCAATATTTCCATCAACACAAGATATGTTATAAAGACGGTAGAGATCGGACCATTTCTTCTGGTACTTATACGATACAAAATTGAGAATATTGACCCATTCCTCCGAAACATACTCCATGAAGGGTCAACAATTTGAACAATCAAAACAGTCAAAATACATTTGCATAATCGAGCATTGGCTGAGGTTATACATCTGTCGGCCAAAGCCGACTGGTACTTTTTAAATTGTTTTTATGAAGATTTTGGAGCAGTTCATACATTTTATGAAACTTTTACATTCCATTTAGGAATTTGTTCATAATTCACCCAAATTTGTTCTAAATTCTTGGATGTTCATAGTTCTATCGATTTTTTTATATTTTTCATACTCATTAGTAATATATTAATGTTTCATAAATATTAGAATATTATTCATAATTTTAAGAAATATTTTCATAGCTCAGAAAATTCGATTTTTTTTTTGAATTGGTTTCTCAAATGAATTTTTTGATCTTCAATACTCCTTCAGGCCCAATAATTAGTTAATCAATTGATTTTTATGAAGATTTTAGAACAGTTCATACATTTTATGAAACTTTTGCATTTCATTTAGGAATTGTTCATAAAATAACCTATTTTGTTTTAAACTCTTGGATTTTCATAATTCTATAGATGTTATTAATTTTTTTCATACTCATTAGGAATTTGTAAATTTTTCATAAATATTAGAATATTTTTCATAATTTTAAAAAATATTTTCATAGCTCAGAAAATTCTAAAATTTTTTGAATTGGTTTCTCAAGTGAATTGGTGATTTTCAATACTCTTTCAGGCCCAATAATTAGTTAATCAATTGATTTTTGTGTAGATTTTAGAGCAGTTCATACATTTTATGAACTTTTACATTCCGTTTAGGAATTTGTTCATAATTCACGTAAATTTGTTTTAAATTCTTTGATTTTCATAGTTCTATCGATGTTTTTTTTATTTTTTTTTTATACTCATTAGGAATATGTTCATTTTTCATAAATATTAGAATATTTTTATAGCTGAGATAAATTCTAGTTTTTTTGATTTTTTTTAGAACAGTTCATACATTTTATGAAACTTTTACATTCCATTTAGGAACTTGTTCATAATTCACCTAAATTTGTTTTAAATTCTTGGATTTTAATAGTTCTATCGATGTTTTTCAATTTTTTTCATACTCATTAGGAATATGTTAATTTTTCATAAATATTAGAATATTTTTCATAATTTTAAGGAATTTTTTCATAGCTCAGACAATTCTAAATTTTTTGAATTTATTTCTCAAGTAAATTTGTTGATCTTCAATATTCTTTCAGGCCCAATAATTAGTTAAATCAATTGATTTTTATGAAGATTTTAGAACAGTTCATAAATTTTATGAATATTTTACATTCCATTTAGGAATTTGTTCACAATTCACCTAATTTTTTTTTTAATTCTTGGATTTTCACAATTCTATCGATGTTATTAATTTTTTTCATACTCATTAGGAATATGTTAATTTTTCATAAATTCTAGAATATTTTTCATAATTTTAAGAAATATTTTCATAGCTCAAGTGAATTTGTTGATCTTCAATCTTTTTTCAGGCCCAACAAATAGTTAATCTATTAATTTTTATAAAAAAAATATAACAGTTTATGTATTTTATGAATCGTTTACATTACGTTTAGGAATTTGTTCATAATTCACCTAAATTTGTTTTAAATTCTTGGATTTTTATAGCTCTATCGATGTTTTTAATGAAAAAAGTTCCTGAATTCATTTGGAGTTCAATATTTTCGGTATTATTATGGTATCGCATAATTTGCACCCATTGCATTAAGAAAAAATGCCCAAAAAAATGTCATCATGTGATTCCATTTAATTCTTTTAAATATGGAAATCAATTCAATATCTACACAAAAAAAAAATGTCTTGAAATATATATTTTCCTAATGGATTTCGTTTTTTTGTTGCCTTATGGCCAAGCAAGATAGTTATAATTAGCACCATTATCTTTTGGCGTAAATTAAATTTCTATAGATGATAATTATTTAAATTACATTTCAGAGAGAGAGAGAGAAAATGCCAGTCCGACATGTGTTGAATTTTTATGATGGATTTGTTAAATGGTGGATAGCCAGCGAAAAATAAAATTAACAAATTTGAATGACAAAATTAGTGTGTGTGTGTGTGTGTGTACGATGTTGTTGTTGACATTTTCAATATAGATGGGGCTAATAATTATATATGACAATATTATTATGGGCCAAATGATAACAAAAAAAAAATAAATAAATAAACTTTGCACGCATTAGAAAAGTGAGGACACACATTGTGGTCAGAATGTTCAAGAATAAATATAAAATTTCTAAAAAGAATTTTTTTTTTATTAAAAATATTATGAATGGATATTTGAGAGAATATTTTTGAAGAACTGATATTGGAAATGTAATCGAGGATTTAGAATATTAAAATGGGAGATTTTTAAGTTTATTTTTTAAGGACAATTTGAGAAATGATCTTTGGTTAAAGACGTAAATTTGGAGGACATTTTTTTGGTTGCGATATTCGTGAGTTTTGAATATATTTTTATACCCTCCCACCTACCTACCCTTAATATACCCTCCATACTATGTACACCATTAAGTTCGTCATTCCGTTTGTAACTTATCGAAATTATAATTTTAGTTCAGACAAAGTATAGGTTTTCTGGATCAGCGTAAAATTTTAAGACGATAGGGTTAGGGCTATCCGTCCGTCCTACTGCCCGTCTGTTGTAATCATACTAGAGCCAAAACGATTAAAGATAGCAAGCTAAAATTCTATAAAAATCAGTATTTTGCCTGTAGGCAGGTCAAGTTCGAAGATAGGTTATAGCGCTCCACAATATCGTATAGCCCCCCTACAACGGTACCCCCGATATTCGGTATTTTGATGATTGTAGATAAATTTTTCAATGAAATTGTCTAAAAATCTATACTAGAAGTTCTTTCTAAGTACTTTACCCTCTGGAAGAGAAATGTCCACGACATCCCATAGCCTCCATATAACGGTACCACCCAATATTTGGTATTTTGATGATTTTCGATACAATATTCACCGAAATTGTTTCAAATTTCGTATTTAGAGTTCGTATTGGGAACTACAGCCTGTGACAGAAAATTGTCGATGCAGGTCCAGGTCTTCTTATAGCCCACATATATTAGTTCCTCCCTATATTCGGTATATTGACCATTTTAGGTGTAATACTCACGAAATTGTTTGAAATTTCGTATTTGAAGTTCCTAATAGGTACTACAGCCTGTGCCAGAAAATTGTATATGCAGGACCAGGTCTTCATATAAGCCCGATGTAACGGTACATCCCCCGATACTCGATATTTTAACGATTTTAGCGACATTATTCACCGAAATTGTTTCAAACTTCGTATTTAAAGTTCATATTGCGAACTACAGTCTATGCCAGAATATTGTCTATGTAGGTCCAGGTCTTCGTATAGCCCCATTCATCATTACCTCCCTATATATTCGATATATTGATGATTTTAGGTACAATATTCCTCGAAATTGTTTGAAATTTCGTATTTGAAGTTCCTAACAGGTACTACAGCCTGTGGCAGAAAATTGTCTATGCAGGCCCAGGTCTTCGTATAGCCCCCATAAATCAGTTCCTCCCAATATTCGGTATTTTGACCATTTTAGGTGTATACTCACCGAAATTGTTGGAAATTTCGTATTTGAAGTTCCTAACAGGTACTACAGCCTATGGCAGAAAATTGTCTATGCAGATCCAGGTCTTCGTAAAGCCCACATACAACGGCCCACCCCCTATATTCGGTATTTTGATGATTTCAGGTACAATACTTACCGAAATTGTTGGAAATTTCGTATTTGAAGTTCCTAACAGGTACTACAGCCTGTCGCAGAAATTTGTCTATGCAGGTCTTCATATGGCCCTGATGTAACGGTGCCTCCCTATATTCGGTATTTTGGTGATTTTAGGGGCATTATTTACGAAATTGTTTCAAATTTCGTATTTAGAGTTCGTAATGGGAACTACAGTCTTTGCCAGAATATTGTCTATGTTTGACCAGGTCTTCGTATAGCCCCCATATAACGGTACCTCCCGATATTCGGCATTTTTATGATTTTAGGTGGAATACTCACCGAAATTGTTGGAAATTTCATATTTGAATTTCCTAACAGGTACCACAGCCTGTGGCAGAAAATTGTCTATGCAGGTCTTCATATGGCCCCGATTTAACGGTGCCTCCCTATATTCGGTATTTTGGTGATTTTAGTGACATTATTTACCCGAGTTGTTTCAAATTTCGTATTTAGAGTTCGTATTGCGAACTACAGTCTATGTCAGAATATTGCCTATATATTGTTCAGGTCTTCGTATAAGCCCCATTTATCATTACCTCCCTATATATTCGATATTTTGATGATTTTAGGTACAATATTCCCCGAAATTGTTTGAAATTTCGTATTTGAAGTTCCTAATAGGTACTACAGCCTGTGGCAGAAAATTGTCTTTGCATGTCCAGGTCTTTCTTTAGCTTTCATATAACGGTACCTACCGATATTCGGTATTTTAATGATTTTAGCGACCGATTTTAGCAACAATTTTGCTTTTCGACATATTTTTGTTTAAGAAACAATAGATAACCCAATCGAGATATAAATTTTAAAGGACTAATCATGAATTGTATTTTTTTATGTTGGCGTCTAAGCATATTCTGCTAGACAAGCAATATTGGAATTTAAGTTTGACTTTTAACCATATTTTTGCAAGACCTACGCGAGTGGATTTCGGCAAATACAAAGGACTATTTTTTGAAGGACCACCGATGATGTGCCCATAGAAGAACAATTAGAAGAAACATTGCCGTTTTTTCGCTTTTTAAAGCGCCAACAGAGGACCAAATCGAGGCATATTTTTTGAAGGACCAATCATGATTTTTCGAAAATATTTTTGGAGGACCAATAAAATAATGCGAAGTATATATTTTGTTTAAAAAATAGCGTTATTTTTAACTGTAATAAAAATTGGGTGCCCCTCAAAGTATGCTTTAAAAAATGTAAAATTTAAAATATGAATGAACCCTTTTACGTATGACTCTAACATAATGTGTAATCCGAACTCAAGAGCAAAATTTCAATATATCCCGGAATTATTGCTCGGTCCTCGTATTATTTACATCATCTACAGACATCTGTTGCCATCATAATGTGTATCACCGTTTGTCCTTACTTTCGTCGATGACTTTGTTTTAATTTTTTTTTTTTGTATTTTTTTCTTTCTCCTTTATATTCTATTCTTTGTCCTTCTCTGTTCTTTTTTTTTCGTCGCCGAATTTCATGGCAAAGTTCAAATCTTTGAAATGCTTCCCGTTTACAGATTTGATGACTTTTATTGACGTTCGATGATTATTATCATCATTGCTGCCGTTGTCTTTTTTTTATTTTTTTTTTTTTTTGGTTATACGGTCGGTCAGCCATTTGTTGATTTCATTTTTTTTTTTTTTTGGGTGACTGTTTAGACAACAAATTTACGTCGTCGTGTTGTTTGATTTTTCAATATCTTAAGATGATATTAATGCTTTTCATCAGGTGGGGAGGTGTACTATATCGAAGATGATGATATTGATTTGAAAGCCAAATATTTGAGTTTTGTTGTTCTATCCCAGATTGCACACACACACACACAAACGATTTGTTTATTAGAATTTCTTCTATTTGTTTTTTTTTTCAGCAAAGTGCAAATTGAAAAAAAATTATTAAAAATAGATCGAAAAAACATGTTTGGTTATTTTCAATTTTTTATTTGACAATTTGACATTCACTTTGATGATCGGCAACATTAACATAAATTCGCAACAGCGCCGCAGCAGCAGCAGCCGGGTAAAAATAGTATTTAAGTGGATGCTGGTGAGACTTGTAATTTTTATTATTATTATTATACCCTCCACCATAGTATGGAGGGTATATTAAGTTTGTCATTCCGTTTGTAACACCTCGAAATATACATTTCGGGCCCCACAAAGTATTTATATATATTCTTGATCAGCATAAAATTCTATGTCGATTTAGCGATGTACGTCCGTCTGTGGAAATCACTCTAGCTTCCGAACGAAATGAAGTAGATTGATGAAATTTTACTCAAATGTGTATTATGTCAGCAGGACTTTTGGTATTGAAAATGGATGATGTAGGTCCATGTTTTGGTATAGCCCCCATACTTCCTCCCTCCCTTTTTTCGGTATTTTGGTGATTTTAGCGACATTATTCACCGGAAATGTTTCAAATTTGGTATTTGAAGTTCGTAACTGATGCTACAGCCTATGACAGAAAATTGTCTGTGCAGGTCCATGTCTTCGTATAGCCCCCACATAGGGTACCTACCGATATTCGGTATTTTGATGACTTTAGCGACATTATTCACCGGAATTGTTTCAAATGTGGTATTTAAAGTTCGTAATAGGTACTACAGTCTATGACAGAAAATTGTCTGTGCAGGTCCACGTCTTCGTATAGCCCCCATATAGCGGTCCCGATATTCGGTATTTTGATGATTTTAGCGACATTATTCATCGGAATTGTTTCAAATTTGGTATTTAAAGTTCGTAACTGATGCTACAGCCTATGGCAGAAAATTGTCACGCCCTCGTATAGCCCCCATATAAGGGTACCTCCCGATATTCGGTATTTTGATGATTTTTAGCGACATTATTCACCGGAATTGTTTCAAATTTGGTATTTGAAGTTCAAAATGGGTACTACAGCTTCTGACAGAAAATTTTGCGTGCAGGACCACGTCTTCTTATAGCCTCCAAATAAAATTACCTCCCGATACTCGGTATTTTAATGATTTTAGGTACATTATTCATCGGAATTCTTTCAAATTTGGTATTTGAAGTTCGTAACTGAAGCTACAGTCTCTGACAGAAAATTTTCCGTGCAGGTCCACGTCTTCGTATAGCCCCAATATTCGGAATTTTGATGATTTTAGCTAAATTATTCACCGATTTTTTTTATTCAAGTTTCGCATTTGAGTATTGAAATGGTTTATAACAAATGTTACCTATGCAGGTCCACTTCGTCGTATAGACCCTAATATGACGGCTACATTAGGTATTTTTAAGATTTTAACAGAATTTTTAACGGATTTTATTTTTTTGAAAATTGCCAAATTCGTTCCAAATGGTGGAGGGTATTCATAGACCGGCCCCGCCGGCCCGTTTTTTTTTTTTTAAATTTCTTTTTGTGCTAATTTTCTGCCCAGCAAAATGTTAATCAATTTGAAATTAAATTGTTGCCGTTTTATAGCTGTTGTTGCCATATTTGTTAATTTTATTATTTAATATTGTTGATGGTTTATGGGCGAATTCTTGTGGGTAGAGGGGAGGGAAGAGTAGAATTCTTTACGGCGAAAATAAATTATTTTTTTGCTATGGCCACTGAAACAAAAATATATGGCATTTTAATTGCTCTCCCCATCTCTCTGTGTGTGTGTTCGTTTGGGTGTGTGTTTTGATGCAGATAGCTGCAACTATTTCATGCTTAAGTGCGAAAATTTAATTAATTCAAATTTATCTTTAAAATCTAAAGAAAATTTATTTACTTATGAGGCAAATAATTCAAGGTAATTTAAAAAAAAATGATTTATTTTCCTTTTTTTTTAAGAAAATCGATAGCATTTAATATCTTGGTGCCGGAGCAAACCAAAAATAAAGTAAAAAAATGTAATGAATAATTTACATTGAAAAAGTCCCATTAAAAGAAAAGAAATTATTCTGAGGATTGCGGTACGCAAAGTAATTATTATTACAAGAAAAGAACAAAGCAAAAAAAAATACAACAATAACAATAAAAGAACCATTGTTGCGGAAAAAGGCAAAGGATGATGACGTCAAGGCTTCACCGCAAACATTTTTTTTGTGGTATAAAGGGAAGAATGTTTAATAAAGAATGACGAGCAGTATTTTTGTATATTTAATGAGATTTTGTCGACTTTGTCAATGATAATAATTTCCAATAAATAATATTTTTAAATATTTATAATAAAAAATATATATTTTTTATTTGTTAACGAATTTTTGTTTCAAAAAATAGTTTTTTTCTTTAAAGAGCATTTTGTTATCTTGACCATATCTCGAAAACTAATTAAAATTTTGAATTCCTGTCTTTGGCTTTGTTGTAGCTAGAGTCTAGCAGAAAATATTTTCCAAAGGGACCATGTCGCAAAAACTACAACAAAAGCCTCAAATGTGTCAAAAATTGAAAAAGACTTTTTTTGTTAAAATTGTGGTGTTTCGCAAGAAAGTTGGGGTGTTAAAATGGCAATATCTCTGAAACTAATCGGAATTTTGAATTGATATATCAAAAAATATTATAGCTACAGACTAGGAGATAACATTTTCTAACGGGAAAATGCTGGAAAAACTACATGCTGGAAAAACTGCAACAAATACTTCAAAACATAAAAATATTTTCAGAATTTTTTTTTTTGAGAAATTTGGAGCTTTTCACTTGACAATATATCTGAAACTAAATGGATTTTGAAATTCTTGTGCAAGTCATTATTGCAGCCCCACATTAGGAGAATACATTTCCCAAATAGATCATGTCGAAAAAACTGGAACAAATGTCCCAAAATGTGGCAAAAATCCAAAAATCTTTTCATTTTTTAGAATTGTATTTTTTCTCAACAAAGTGGAAATTTCACTGGGCTATATCTCGGAAACTACTTGGAATTCTGTTGTCATATCTTTAGCTAAACTATAATTAGGAATCAGGAGAAATTATTTCTCAACGGTGAGTTATTCCAAAAATTGCATTTAATGCTTTAAAATTTCCAAAAATTTTAAAAATAGATTTTCTCTCATTTTTATATTTTATTGAAAAATACCGATTTATTTACATGGCTATAACTCAAAAACCAATTAGAATTTTGTATTCATGTCTTTGGACTAAATATAGGTGGAGACTAGGAAAATATTATTTCAGCCCAAATAGGGATATATTTAATATCTAAATGCAGCCAAAATCTGAAATCTTTAGATTGTCAAAAATAAAGGTTTTTTTCCTAACAAAAATTGAATATTTCTCGTGAATAAATCTCAAAAACCAGTGGATATTTCAAATTCATGTTTGTGGGATTTGAGTAGCAATAGACTAGGAGAAATTATTTTTCTCGGGAGCCATTATTGAAAAGTTTTATCTAAAGCTTCAATTTTGCCATAATTTCCGATTTCCCAAAAAAAGTTGACATATTCACGTGGCCATATCTACGAAACCTATAGAAATTTTATTTCCCTGTCAATGGCTTCATTGTAGCTACGGACCTAGAGAAAATATTTCTCAAGGGATTCATTTTGAAACCACTGAATTTTGGGCTGAAACAGGGAAAATTTGAAATAATTTTTTTGACAAAAAAAATTTGGTTTCTGGAAAACATGGTTCATGCAGATGGCTATATCTTCGAAACCAGTAGGAGTTCATCTTACCACCAAGGGATTTTATTTAAGCTAGGGTCAAGCTGAAAATATTTCTCAAAGGTACCATACCTGAAAAACCAAATCTAATTTTTCAAATTTGCCAAAAATTGTACATATTGTAATTTTAGTATAAATTTGAATTTCCTGAAAAGGTTGACATATTCACAAGACTGTATCTGCGAATTCTCTTGGAATTTTATTTCCTTGTCAATAGGTTAATTGTAGCTACGGACCAGGAGAAAATATTTCTCAAGGGAGTCGATTTGAAACAGCTGAAATTTTGGTTGAAAACGGTAAAATATTGAAATAAAATTTTAACGTTTGTAATTTTAGTATAAATTTAAATTTCCTGAAAAAGGTTGATATACTCACAAGACTATATCTGGGAATTCTATAGGAATTTTACTTCAGTGTCCATGACTTTATTGTAGCTATGGACTAGGAGAAATATGTCTCAAGGGAGTCGTTTTTAAACAACTGAATTTTGGACTGAAAACCATAAAATATTTCAAAAAAAATTTTTTTGAGAAAAAAATTTTTTCTTAAGAAAATGATTTCAGATGGCTATATCTCGGGAACCAGTGGGAGTTCATCTTACCACCAAGGGACTTTATTTAAGCTAGGGTCAAGCTGAAAATATTTCTCAAAGGTACCATACAAAAAACCCAAATCTAATTTCTTAAAATTGCCGAAAATTATAAAGGTTGTAATTTTTGTATAAATTTAAATTTCCTGAAAAATGTTGACATATTCACAAGACTATATCTGCGAATTCTCTCGGAATTTTACTTTCCTGTCAATGGCTTCATTGTAGCTACGGACTAGGAGAAAATATTTCTCAAGGGAGTCGTTTTGAAACAACTGAATTTTGGCCTGAAAACAGGGAAAAATTGAAATGATTTTTTTTTGCAAAAAAAATTTGTTTCTAAAAAACATGATTTATTCAGATGGCTATATCTCGGAAACTAGTAGAAGTTCATCTTACCACTGAGGAACTTTATTTAAGCTAGGGTCAAGCTGAAAATACTTCTCAAAGGAGCCATACCTGAACAACCAAATCTAATGTCACAAAGTTGCCGAAAATTGAAAAGATTGTAATTTTAGTGTAAATTTAAATTTCCTGAAAAAGGTTGACATATTCATGTGCCCATATCTAAGAAACCTATAGACATTTTATTTTCCTGCCAATTACTTCATTGTTGCTACGGACCAGAAAAAAATATTTCTCAAGAGAGTCATTTTGAAACAATAGAAATTTAGGCTGAAAACCATAAAATATTGAAATATTTTTTTTAGAATATTATATTTTTTTTCTTAAGAAGATGATTTATTCAGATGGCTATATCTTCGAAACAAGTAGGAGTTCATCTTACCACCAAGGGACTTTATTTAAGCTGGGGTCCAGCTGAAAATATTTCTCAAAGGAACCATACCTGAACAACCAAATCTAATGTCACAAAGTTGCCGAAAATTGTTAAGTTTGTAATTTTTTTAGTATAAATTTAAATTTCCTGAAAAAGGTTGACATATTCACAAGACTATATGTGGGAAACCCATGCGAATATAATCTTTGAAATAATATTAGCTATACATTTTAGAATATAATTGTATACTGTGGAAAATTTCAGTCTACCGACTCAAAACTACCAAAATATACTTTTTTTGCTTGCCTTCGGTTTGATTTCTTTTCCCCCTCAATATGTTTCTCCTAAAGCAGACATCACATGATATCTTTGCTGCTACACATAATAACAACAATAAAAACAAAATTATTCTAATTTCACACGCGTCCTTTTCTTTTAGCCCACCATTTGACAGACAGCAAGCCCGCCAGCCACCATGCCAGCCAGCCAGCCAGTTTAACAAAACAATAAATTTATTGGTTTTAGAACCTCACGCGCTTTTTCCTTTATTTCAAAAAGAACAACAACAAACAAAAACAATATTAAAATAAAAAATTGGCACAAAAAAACTTCTGTTTTTTTTAATAAATAAAATTCTTTATGTAGTCATAACAACAAATTTTTGTAAATATTAACACAAAATCATTTATCAAACAAAAAAACGAAAAAAAAAAAACACGACCTTTGCTGCTGTTATTTTGTTTAAACAAAATTCACGAGTTAAAAATCAAATAATTATTGGCAAAATAAGAAAATTTATTAATTAAACATTTCTAATACAATGCACAGAGATCAAAGATGCTCGTTTATGGCATGGAGAGCCGTAGTGAAATTGATGACGCACATGGTGTTTCGATGACAAGCCTCCTCAGTTTTGAACACCCACCGATTGTTTTTTTTTTTTTTTTTTTGGTTTATAATAATGTTGTTATTTTATGGGCAATATATTAATGTTGATTAATTTATGTTGAAAAGGAAAAAAAAGGCATGAACATCATTAGTATTTTTTTAAATACAAATCAGGTCAGACAAATTATTTCAATTCTTAATCTGTAATTCTTTGAAAAACCAAAACAGGAAATACAATTTTTAATTAACTAGTAAAAAAGCTGAAAGTTACGGGCCGGGCAGAATTTTGAATACCCTCCTCCATTCGTTCCAAAGAATTTGGCAATTTTCAAAAAAAAAATGAAATAAAATAAAATCTGTTAAAAATTCTGTTAAAATCTTAAAAATACCAAATGTAGACGTCATATTATACGATGACATGGACCTGTGTAGGCAACTTCTGTAATAAGCCATTACAGTATTCAAATGCGAAACTTGAAAAAAATCGGTGAATAAAGTCGCTAAAATCATTAAAATACCGAATATCGGGAGGTACCGTTATATGGGGGCTATACGAAGACGTGGACCAGCACAGACAATTTTCTGTTCCTAGCTGTAGCATCCATTCCGAACATCAAATAGCAAGTTTGAAAGAATTTCGGTCACGAAAATCATCAAAATACCGAATATGGGGAGGTACCGTTATATGGGGGCTATACGAAGACTTGCACCTGCACAGACAATTTTCTGTCATAGGCTGTAGTATCCATTACGAACTTTAAATACCAAATTTGAAACAATTCCGGTGAATAATGTCGCTAAAATCAAGAAAGTATCGAATATCGAAAGGTACCCTTATGTGGGGGCTATACGAAGACGTGGATCTGCACAGACAATTTTTTGTCTTGGGCTGTAGTATCCATAACGAGCTTCAAATACCAAATTTGAAACAATTCCGATGAATAATGTCGCCAAAATCATCAAAATACCGAATATCGGGAGGTACCGTTATATGGGGGCTATACGAAGACGTGGACCTACATGGCCCATTTTCAATACCAAAAGTCCTGCAGACATAATACACATTTGAGTAAAATTTTATCAATCTATGAAACAATTCCGGTGAATAATGTCGTTAAAATTAATAAAATACCGAAAATAGGGAGGTACCGTTATATGGGGGCTATATGAAGACGTAGACCTGCACAGACAATTTTTTGTCTTAGGCTGTAGTATTTATTACCAGCTTCAAATGCCAAATTTGAAACAATTCCGATGAATAATGTCGCTAAAATCACCAAATACCGAATATGGGGGCTATACGAAGACGTGGACCTGCACAGACAAATTTCTGTCATATGCTGTAGTACCTATTAAAAACTTCAAATACCAAATTTGAAACAATTCCGGTGAATAATGTCGGAAGGTACCTTTATATGGGGGCTATACGAAAACATGGACCTGCACGGACAATTTTTTGTTTTAGGCTGTAGTATCCATTACGAGCGTCAAACACCAAATTTGAAACAATTCCGGTGAATAATGTGGCTAAAATCATGCAAAATACCGAATATCGGGAGGCACTGTTATATGGGGGCTATATGAAAACGTGAACCTGCACAGATAATTTTCTGCCATAGGCTGCAGTATCGATTACAAACTTCAATTACCAAATTTCAAACAATTCCGGTGAACAATGTCACTAAACATCATCAAAATACCGAATATCGGAAGGTACCTTTATATGGGGGCTATACGAAGACGTGGACCTGCAAAGACAATTTTCAGTTCTAGGCTGTAGTATCCATTACGCACTTCAAATATCAAATTTGAAACAATTCCGGTGAATAATGTGGCTAAAATCATCCAAAATACCGAATATCGGGAGATACCCTTATATGGGGGCTATACGAAGACGTGGACCCGCGCAGACAATTTTTTGTCTTATGCTGTAGTATTTATCACCAGCTTCAAATGCCAAATTTGAAACAATTCCAGTGAATAATGTCGCTAAAATCATCAAAATACCGAATATGGGGAGGTACCATTATATGGGGGCTATACGAAGACAGTGACCTGCACAGACAATTTTCGGCCTTAGGCTGCAGTATCCATTTCGAACTTCAAGTACCAAATTTGAAACAATTCCGGTGAATAATGACGCTTAAATCATCAAAATGCCAAATATCGGGAGGTACCGTTCTGTGGGGGCTATACGAAGACGTTGATCTGCAAAGAAAATTTTCTGTCTTAGGCTGCAGTCTCCATTACGAACTTCAAGTATCAAATTTGAAACAATTCCGGTGAATAATGTCGCTAAAATCATTAAAATGCCGAAATGAAATATTGAAATGCCTTTCAAGCTCCCCCCACACCAAATTTCTGGTTTTCCATATCGGAACGAACACTACCTGAGAGCGTGAAAATCATTTGCACCTTTTTTTGCAAACTATGGTTTGGAATAAAAAAAAAAAAACAATATCCAACAATGAAATGATAATTTTTTTACAATTAACAAATAGGAAAAAATCCATGGTATTTTCTTTTGTTAATTTTTTTGGGGAGAGGGGAGGGGAGAGACAGCTAGACTATTAATACAAAAACAACAAAGCTATTATGATGATAGCTTTTGATGACATTTGCCATAGACGATGAGGACAGGAGACAGGCACGTGGCCGTAATTAGAGTAGGGCATTTTTATGAGTTTCGTTTTATAGTTTTATTTTTAGTTTTTTATTGTTTTTTTTTTTTTTTTTTTTTTGAAGATTAATTCTCTATTAGAACAGTATTAAGACTAAAAAGTTTTGTAATTGTATATGTGTACAATGTTATTGCTTTTGGGAGTGATTTTTTTAGATTATTTTTTAAGCATAACTTTCAAATGGGGAAGAATAAAAGTTTTCCAATATGAATCCAATGGAAAATATGTTCTCTTGGTCCATAGAAACATTTTAGCCTTTGACAGGAAAATAAAATTACAACTGGTTCTCGAGATATAGCCATGTGAAAAATATAGAATTACTATTCAAATTCAAGTAAGAAAAAAAACCCTATGAGCATTTTGCAACTTTAAGGCCCTGAATGCAGTTTTTTCAAATTAACTCCTTTTGAGTCCAATGGAAAATATGTTCTCTCAGTCCATGGCAACATTTTAGCCTTTGACAGGGAAATAAAATTCCTACTGGTTTTCGAGATATAGTCATGTGAAAAATATAAAAATACTCTAAAAATTCAATTAAAAACACACTGTGAGCCTATTGCAAACTTGAGGTCCTGAATGCAGTTTTTCCAAATTAACACCTTGAGTCCAATGGAAAATAAGTTCTCTTGGTCCATAGCAACATTTTAGCCTTTGACAGGGAAATAAAATTCCTACTGGTTTTCGAGATATAGCCATGTAGAAAATATAAATATGCTATAAAAATTCAAGTAAAAACACACTGTGAGCATTTTGCAACTTCAAGGCCCTGAATGCAGTTTTTCCAAACTAACTCCATTGAGTCCAATGGAAAATATGTTCTCTTGGTCCTTAGCAACATATCAGCCTTTGACAGGGTAATAAAATGTTCACTGGTTTTCGAGATATAGTCTTTCACAAAATATCTATTCAAATTCAAGTAAGAAAAAATCTATGAACGTTTTGCAACTTGGAGGCCCTGAATGCAGTTTTTCCAAACTAACTGGATTAAGTCCAATGGAAAATATATTCTCTCAGTCCATGGCAACATTTTAGCCTTTGACAGGAAAAAAGAATTCCTACTAGTTTTCGAGATATAGCCATGTAGAAAATATAAAATAAAACACAAATTCAAGTAAAAAAATGTGAGCCTTTTGCAACTTTGAGGCCCTGTATGCAGTTTTTCCAAATTGACTCCTTTGACTTTGACTCCACTGGTTTTCGAGATATAGCCATGTGAAAAATATAGAATTACTATTGAAATTCAAGTAAGAAAAAAAAAACACTGTGAGCATTTTGCTACATTGAGGCTCTGAGTGCAGTTTTTACTAACTCCATTGAGTCCAATGGAAAATATCTTCTCTTGGTCCATAGCAACCTTTTAGCCTTTAACAGGAAAATAAAATTCCTACTGGTTTTCGAGATATAGCCTTTCAAATAAAATGTCTATTAAAATTCAAGTAAGAAAAAAAGCACTGTAAGCATTTTGCAACTTTGAGGCCCTGAATGCAGTTTTTCCAAATTGACCCCATTGAGAGATATTTTCGTCTGGTCCAAAGCTATAATATTGCCATTGGCGGAGCAATAAAATTCCTGCTGCTTCACGAGATATATAGGGTGAGTTGAAAAAAGTGCAACCAACATCAGACTGCTGTTTGGCCGTTTGAAGGCCATAATTCGTGCCAAAGGTTACCAATTCGAACAAATCTAAATTTATTTTAAAATTTGATGCTATTTCCGCTATTTTTTTTTTTTCATTCAATAAAATTAAAAAAAAAAAATCTAAAAATTATGGCGTTTGACTTTGTTGCAGTTTTTTTTATCTCAACCTGTACATATCAGTTTAAACCCAAATATATGATTCCTATTCCTATTTTTTTAGACAAGCTTGGAAAGATATTTTCATGTGATATATATTTTTTGTGGTTTCCGAGTTATAGCCCTTAGGCAATAATGCCCTATTTCTCGAAAAGAAACTGTTTTCATTGGTTTTTAATTAAAAAATGAGGAAAATAAAACCATAAACAGAATTTTAAAACCTAAACCGAATTTGTTATATTTCCATAAAAAAATTAATAATTTAAAATAAATTTAAATTTTATTAAATTTAAATTAAATTTAAATTTTATTAAATTTAAATTTTATTAAATTTAAATTCTCTTTAATTTCAATTTTATAAAATTTAAATTCTATTAAATATAAATTTTATTAAATTTAAATTCTATTAAATTTAAATGTTATTAAATTTAAATTTAAATTAAATTTAAATTAAATTTAAATGTTATTAAATTTAAATTTAAATTAAATTTAAATTAAATTTAAATTTTATTAAATTTTAATTAGATTTAAATTTTATTTAAATTAAATTTATTTATTAAATTTAAGCTAATTAAAATTAAATTTTATTATTAAATTTTTAATTTAGATATTTTTTTCATAAATTTTACAATTCTAGTTATTAACGGGCATCCTTCTCTCTGGGAAGGAAATAACCTTGCCCCCATATCCATTTATACCCTTCCTTATCTATTCTCATTACCATTCATTCTAAAAACTCATTAAAAGGTCATTTCAAATGCCAATTTTCTTCCTTCCCCAAATGTAAAGAGATGTATACCACCAAATTCATGGCATACCTTTAGGCGCTGGCAAAGATTATTTGAAATTAATCGTTGCCAAGAATTTTGGTATTTTTCTTTTCTTTTTTTTCAATTTTGAAGGAGATAAAAATTGAAAAAAAAAAGTCATAATGGGTGTGTCTCTGTGAAATTAATCTCTAGCCGTTCAGATTGACGTCAAGTTATGAATATATGTAGATGTCGTTTTTTAAAGCGTTTTATTTTGGCAAGGTTGAGGTTGATTTTTTTAATATGGAATAAGGAGTAATATATATATATGTGTGTTGTTGTTATGAGGGAAAAAAGTGTGGGGCAAGAATTTGAAAACAACAACAAAAACAACAACATATATATACATTGTGTGAAAATATAAGTGATTTTTTCAAAGAAAAAAATATGTATTTTTAAAACAACAACAAAGTATATAAATTTTTTTATTACAAAAAAAAAAGACCAGAGAAAACAACAACAACATGTCATTATTTAAATTTACCCATTAATCATAATGTGAAAACAATGTCCCTCAACAACAAAAAAATTCTGATAAGAATTTGCAAAAAAAAATTTACTGAGACTTAAGAACTCGTACCATCCTAATTATCGGTTCGTTCATCCACATCAAGGAAAAGAAGAAGAAGACAAATATTGAAAAAAAGAATACTAAGGCACTATACCATATTGAAATGGTGTTATCAATCAAAGAAATTTATTTACTGTGGCAATGGTGCACAGCAGTCGGCTAACTGTTTGTTTTGTCCATCACCCATCATCATAAGTCATGTCAAAAAGGCGTAAACACTCTAGAAAAAATTGATAATATTTGAGTGACACATGCCATCCAGTAGTAAGTAGTACCAGGCATTAATCCACAAACAACAACAACAATAAAAATCATCATCACAACAATAACACAAAACGAACTGGAACAGGAGAGACACCAGACGACATCATCATCACATCATCATCTTCATGGAATGGAAAGTTGTTATAATATTGGATTTATAAATAAATCCAACTTATCACTAATGATTTCCGGAAAGAGACTCAAAACAAACTGTTTTATAACAGAGATTATGGGGAATTTAAATTTAAAAAAATTAAGTCGTATAAATATATTTGTTTATATTTAAAAGTGCAGATTGGAAGTGAGAGGTGTTACTCATGTTTTTCAAGTTAGGAAATTTTAAAGAATTTAGGTCTTTAAAAGGATTTGCTTAATTTTTTCCCTTAGGGTCTATTTTACAAAATTTTTCTCCAAGTCCATAGCTACATTTTTTCCATTGGCATGAAAGTAGGCAGGCAAAAGGGTTTTCGAGATATGACCATAATATTGCAAGGTAATCAGTCAAAATTAAAAAAAAAAAAAAAAAATAAAAAAAAAAACACGTAAAAAAGTTATAAGTTCTGCCGGCCCGATCTTTGAATACCTTCTACCTCCACCATTTGGAACGATTTTGGCAATTAAAAAAAAAAAATAAAATTCGTTAAAAATTCTGTTCAAATCTTAAAAATACCATATGTAGGATCTAAATGACGAATAATAATACGAAGACGTGGACCTGCACAGATAATTTTCTGCCATAGGCTGTAGTATAAATTACGAACTTCAAATACCAAATTTGAATCAATTCCGGTGAACAATGTCACTAAAATCATCAAAATACCGAATATCGGGAAGTGTGGTTATATGGGTGCTATACGAAGACGTGGACCTGCACAGACAATTTTCTGCCTTAGGCTGCAGAATCCATTACGAACTTCAAATACCAAATTTGAAACAATTCCGGTGAATAATGCCCCTAAAATCATCAAAATACCGAATATCGGGAGGTTGAGTTATATGGGGGCTATAAGAAGACGTGGACCTTCACGGACAATTTTCTGTCGTAGGTTGTAGTACCCATTACGAACTTCAAACACCAAATTTGAAACAATTCCGGTGAATAATGTCGCTGAAATCATCAAAATACCGAATATGGGAAGGTACCATTATATGGGGGCTATACGAAGGCGTGAACCTGCACAGACAATTTTCTGCCTTAGGCTGCAGTATCCATTACGAACTTCAAATACCAAATTTGAAACAATTCCGGTGAATAATGTCGCTAAAATCATCAAAATACCGAATATCGGGAGGTACCGTTATATGGTGGCTATACGAAGACGTGGACCTGCACAGACAATTTTCTGTCATAGGCTGTAGTATCTGTTACAAACTTCAAATACCAAATTTGAAACAATTCCGGTGAATAATGTCGCTAAAATCAACCAAAAACCGAATATCGGGAGGTACCGTTATATGGGGGCTATACCAAAACGTGGACCTATAAGACTCATTTTCAATACCAAAAGTATTACTTTGTGGGGTCTAAAATGTATATTTCGAGGTGTTACAAGCGGAATGACAAACCTAATATACCCTCCATACTATGGTGGAGGGTATAAAAGCTATAAAAAATAACTTTGTTAGGAAAATCCCATATAAGAAGAATAATTTTTAATTTTCTTTTGCTTTTGCCTTGTCCACTCTGTTAGCAACAACATTTGTTATCAGTTGTTATTGTTATTAGGTCGTTATTGTTATAGTTTTTTCTTGATTAAATAATCCTTTGTTCATTGTTTGTTTTAATTGAAAAATAATAACAACACAGACTACTCGACATTATTGGTTGTTGTGATTAGAATTTAAATATAATTCATAGAAAACACGTCATTAAAAAATTAGGATTAGAAAATTTGATAACTCATAAGAAATATTGAAAAAATTGCGATCTTTCGTTGGCCTGGACTGCCTGAACATTAATAAACTCACAACACGAATGGTAAGGAATTTGTATCACCAAATTCATTCCGCAATTTCAATGACGTATATTAAATTTAGACACTTATTTTCCTCAGCGACACCTAGTGAAATGTTTTGAAGATTATTTCGTCCTTTGACTCCAACTTCCTGAGATGAAGTTTTCTGGAAGAAATTAGCTCAAATAGAAAATATACATATTTTTTCCGAAAAAATCTAAAACATCAATTTTTATTCCTATTTTCTAAGTCAAATGAATATTTTCCTAATATATATTAAATTTACACAATTCTTGTTGTTGGAAACCTCTAGTGAAATTCGATGAGGAACATTTTTCCCATTAAGACCAAACCTCCGAAATTAACCCGTGTGGGCGAAAATCGCTTAAAATCAAAGCACTTTAAATAAATATACATAATTTTTGCGAAAAAAAAAAATAAATATAGAATTTTTAGTTATATTTTCTAATTTTAATGAATATTTTCTTAATATATATTAAATTAACAGATTTCTTCTTGTTGGAAACCTCAGGTGAAATTCGATGAGGAAAATTTTTTCCATTAAGACCAAACCTCCAAAATGAACCATTGTGGGCGAAATCGCTTAAAATCAAAACACTTAAAATAAATATACACAATTTTTTTGTGAAAAAATATCTAAAATTTAAATTTTTATTTATATTTTCCAAGTCAAATAAATATTTTCTTAATATATATTAAATTTACAGATTTTTTGTTGTTGGAGACCTCTAGTGAAATTCGATGAGGAACATTTTTTCCATTAAGACCAAACCTCCAGAATGAACCCTTGTGGGCGAAAATAGCTTGAAATGAAAACGCTTTAAATAACACCTAACTTTAGAGTTTGTATTTATATAGTTGGATTTAAGTCGATATTTCCGGATTACGTATTATACTTAGAACAATCTTTTGTTTGAAGGCCCATTATGAAATTTGATGGAGAATATTTTTCCTTCTACTACTATGGCTCTAAAATCAAGTGTTGGGATAGATTTTGAAAGAAAATGAAATTCCCGCTAAAAAAAAATACTAAAAAATAGATTTTCATTGGAATGGCCTAATTTGAAGCCTATATTTTCTTGCGATATATTAGGTTTAGAGATTTCTTTTGGTTAGAGACCCATAGTGAAATTCTATGGAGAACATTTCTTCCTTTGACTTTAGCCACCTCAAATCGTGTTTTAAGAGAGATTTGGTCTTATTACCGAAATTCACAAAATTGTTAACCAGAAATTTTATGGAATAAAATATGTAATATTTCAAAATTGCATCGACATTTCCGTGTTAAATATTACAACTACAGATTTCTTTTGTTTGGAGACCTCTAGTGAAATTTGATGAAGAATATTTTTCTATTTGTGATCAAAGCTCTATAATTAATTTTTCTAAGGGATATTTCGGAAAAGTGAAAGCATATGAATTTATCAACGAGAAATACCACTAATATAATCTATTAATATACTCCAAGTTTGAACCGATATTTACTCCTTCAATATTTTGTGTAGACATTTATTTTCTTTGGAGACCCACAGTGAAATTTGATGGAGAATATTTTCTCCCTTAGGACCAAAATCCTACAGGCAAGTTTTGTGGCAGATAGTGGCATAATTTGAAAGCATTTGACTTTTAGCACGATTATGTCATTAAAATTATGTGTTTTTATATCCAAGTTTGAATAAACATTTACTTGTTACATATTATGTGTAGAGATTTCTTATCTTTGGAGACCTATAGTAAAATTTGATGGAGAGTATTATCTCTCTTAGGACCAAAGTCCTACAGGCAAGTTTTGTGGGAGATAGTGGCATACATTGAAAGCATGTGACTCTTACCACGTATACGTCATTAAAACTATGTGTTTTTATATCCAAGTTTGAATAAAAATGTACTTGTTACATATTATGTGTAGAGATTTCTTATCTTTGGAGACCTATAGTGAAATTTGATAAAGAAAATTTTCTCCCTTAGGACCAAAGTCCTACAGGCAAGTTTTGTGGGAGATAGTGGCATACATTGAAAGCATTTTACTTTTACCACAAATATGTCATCAAAACTATGTGTTTTAATATCCAAATATTGAATAAATATTTACTTGTTACATATTATGTGTAGAGATTTCTTTTGTTTGGAGACCTACAGTGAAATTTGATGGAGAATATTTTCTCCTTTATGACCAAAGCCCTAGATGCAAGTTTTGTGGGAGATATCGGCATTAATTAAAAACATTTGAATTTAACTCGTGATAATTTGAATTAAAATGTGATAAAAAAAATCGTATTGCTTAGTGAAGTTTGGTCCGACATTTTTGTGTGATCTATAGTATCTAGAGATTTCTTGTACGTGATGACCCATAGTGAAAACTAAAGGAAAATATTTTATTCTTTGGAGTTGAGCTCTAATAGCACAAATTGGAGGAGAAATTGACACATATCGAAAATGTGCAATGTTAACACAAAAAAAAACCAAAAAATATATGCTTATTTATATAATCCAATTTGAAGCTAATATTTTCCTGTTATATATTATTTCTACCCGTTTCTTTTGTCTCGAAATCTGTGGTGAAATTCGATTTCGAACTTTTCTCCCATTGACACCACTCACCTAAACTTACGTTTTGTGGTTGATATTGGCAAAAATTGGAAAGGCAAAAGATTGGTTACGAAAATTTCAATAAATTTAATTATTTTTTACAAGTCAAATTTGATATCGATTTTATGGGTTATATAATATATCTAGAGATTTCCTTTGTTCGGTGACTTATGGTAGAATTTGATGAAGAATCTTTTTTCTTTTTGAAGCACTTGTCTAAAAACAAATATTGGGGGAGATATCGGTGCATTTTGAAAACGCAGGAAGTTAATACCAACAATTCAACTTAGAAATTTTGGTTTGTAAACTCAAATTTAAACCTATATTTTAATGTTTTATGTTATATATAAAGATTTCTGGTGTTTGGAGACCCATGGTGAAATTTGGTAAGGAATATTTCTCCCATTAACATTATTAGGCTAAAATGAAATTTTGTGGGAAATATTGGCAAAGTTTAAAAATACAAAAAATTTAAAGAAATATTGGTTTGTAAACTCAAATTTAAACCTATATTTTAATGTTTTATGTTATATATAAAGATTTCTGGTGCATGGAGACCTATAGTGAAATTCTATAAGGAATATTTTACTCATTGACATTATTCGTCTAAAATGAAGTTTTGTGGGAAATATTGGCAACGTTTAAAAATACAAAAAATTGGTAGCAAAAAAAAAAAAAAAAAAACAATGATTATTTAATTTTTTTATTAAATAGTGAAATTTAAAGCCTATATTTCTCTAATATATGTTATAGCTAGAGATTTCTTGTGTTTGAAGAGCTACAGTAAAATTATATGGAGATTATTTCGTCCTTTGGAATCACAATCAAAAAAGGATGATTTTGGGGAAATTCTAGCAAAAACTTAAAATGCAGGAAAATTATCCAAAAATGATTTATTTTTGTTTTATATAGTCAAGTTTCAACCGATATTTTCTTTATATATATTACATTTAGAGATTTATTTTAGTTGAAGACCTATAGTGAAATATTGTGTTGAAAGTTTTCTCCTTTGATATCAACCCTCTAAAACAAAGTTTTGTGGCAGATATTGAGGAAAATTTGAAAATATTCAAAATTAATATTAAAAAAGAATGCAAAAATTATTCCTTATATATACATATAGTCAAATTCCCTACCGACTTTTTCATGCTATATATAATAGGTACAGATATCCTTTGTTCTGAAACTCCTAGTGAAATTTGATGCCGAATATTTTTGCCTTTGGATGCAAATTTCTAAAATGATGGTTTAAGGAAGATTTTGATAGAAAATAAAATCCCTTCTTTTTATGGAATTTTTTCTGTTTGTATAGAATTTCCTACCACTTTTGGTTTTTCAAAAAATTCAATATTTTTTATGTATCGAATACGCTGTTTTGGGGTGTTTATAACATTTTAAATTTTTATGTTAAAAATAATAAAAGTCTGAATCCAATGTCTCTTTTTTCAAAGGCACTGTATTATCTATGGCTTGATGCCCTGGACAATTTCTTAATATTTGTAGTAATTTTCAAATAATATATTTAAAGATAATTTGAGTTACATCTACGAAAATGTATGTGCGTGTGTCTGGTCCCATTTCTATTATAATATTCCTTTGTCATTGTGAAAAAAAAAAAATAAAAAAAAGTTCAAAGTTTATTCAAGTCTTTGTTCAGCGGCAGACCGCCACAATTGAAACAAAGAAATATTGAAAACAATGGCGGCCGGGAGGTGGGTGGTTGGTTGGCTGGCTGGCTTCTAGACCGTAAAATTGTGATAATAGAAATTACAAATTAAATGTTATAATAAATGTGACTTTGTTTGAAAAAAAAAAAAAATAAAATAAAATTTCACAATGAAATTGAAAAAAAAAAAAAAAAAATATTACAGGAAATAATTTATCTTGAATTTTTAAAGAGAATTCTGAAATTAATATTCAGTTGCAGTAATTTTGAAAATACAAAACATACACGCAATATTTGTGTATATAGGAAAAGAAGTTCAGAATGCGATGCAAAAGGCAGGAAAAATCTTGTTTTTTAATACTTTTTTTCAGGTGGCGAATTTTGAAATAAATATTCATTTACAGTAATTTTGAAAAAAAAAAAAAAACGATGAAAGACGTCAGAATTTATTAATTTTTTTTTACAAAACAAAAAAAAAAAGTGAAATTTTCATATCTTGTATTAAATAAGCTCTGAAGAAAAACACATCACAAAATAATGGCCATATATTTCAATTACCCTAATAAATAAAAAAAAAGAATAAAATAAAAAAATAATAATAACAATGATACCGAAAAAAGAAACATGTGATAAGCAGATTTCTGATTAGATTAATTTAGAAATAACACCCCAACTTTTGGTTTCTATTTGAATTATCTTTATGATCGTCGTCGTCGTCTGGTTTATGATCGCCAAAATCACCCTGACATGGTAACGAAATTTACAAATAAATATATTATTTTACTCTCATTGCCACCACAGAAAAAAATATATATGTTTTGCATTAAATTCTCGGCAGATTTTGTTCCCGATTATTTTGTTTTCAATTTCACACCTTACCTTACAAGAACAACAACAACACACAATAAGTTCTTTATCAAGGTAGCAAGCAAATATTTTGTTAATCACAACAATGTGATAATTTTCCGAACAAAGATTGTGGGGCACTTACCTAAAAATACACAAGAAAAGAAGAAGAAGAAAAAAAGTTAGTCAAATTGTTGTTTTGAAAATATTCAATAAACGTGTAAATAAGATCAAGGATAAGGCTAGATCGATAATAATAAAATCAAATCTAAACAAAAATGTGGCAAGGTTTTGATAGAAGACAATAAAATATGGCAAGGTTAATGACTGAGAATAAAAAAGAATTTTGAAAAGTTTTCAAATTTTCAAAAAAAAGACAAAAATAATTTTCGGAGTAATGTTAATTTTTTTCGGAGTCACAAAACCATGTTAGGCGTCATATAATTGACATTCCAAAAAAAGTTTCAAAAAAAAACACAAAAATAATTTTCGGAGTAATTTTATTTTTTTTCGGAGTCAGAAGGCTATGTTAGGAGTCATATAAATCACCTTCCGGATTATTTATATGATATTCGAGGTCTCTCTATTAAAATTCGGAGTAATTTAAAATTTTTTCAGAGTTACCAGCCTTTCCAAAAAAAAAAAATAAAAATTTTTTTCGGAGTCACAAAACTGTGTTGAGGAGTCATATAAACCACATTCCGGATCATTTATATGATATTCGGAGTCATTCTATAGACATTGGGAGCAATTTAGAAAATTTTCGGAGTTACCAGCCATCATTCGGAGTCATAAAATGAAATTCGGAGCCAGTAGATGGCACATGGAATCATTTAAATGAGATTCGTATTCATTTGTATGGTATTCGGATTAATAAAATGACATTCGGAATCATCTATTCGATATTCGGAGTGAACAAGATAATATTTGGAGTTAGCTAAATAACAATCGGAGTGATCTAAATCATGTCACTATGTGATATATATTCGGTATTCGGAGTAACAAAATAATATTCGGAGTCACCTGAATAACATTCCTAGTCACTATGTGACATCCGAAGCCATCTAGATAACATTTTTAGTCATTATGGTGTTACTCAGATCGCTAGGTGACATTCGGAATTATCGAAATGTTATTCGGAATTATCGAAACGTCATTCGGAATAATCTAGACAACATTCAGAGTCATCTAGATTACATTCCTAGTTGTCTACATGTTTTTTGGGTCACTAGATGATGACATTCGGAATAATCTCAGTGGTATTCGGAGTCATTTAGATTACTTTCGGAGTCGTCTAGATGTCATTCGGAACCGTCAAAATTGCATTTGAAGGTATCTGGATGTTATTCGGAGTAACTAGGTAACTTTTGGAATAATTGAAATTAATTTCGGAGTCATCAAAATCATATTCGTAGTCACCATATGGCATCCGAAGTCATCTACATGGTATTTGTGGTTGCATAGATGCTATTCGGAGTAACTTGATAACATTCGAAATTCTTGAAATGAAATTCGGAGTCGCTTAATTCACCTTCGGAGTCGTCTAGATATCATTGGGAGCCATCTAGATGACACTCGAAGGCACCTGGATGTTATTCGGAGTCCCTAGTTAGCATTCGGAACAATAGAAACAAAATTCGGAGTCATTCAGATCATGTTCGGAATTAGCATATGACATCCGGAGATAGCTGGATGGCATTATTTGTCATCTGAATGTTATTCGGAGCCACTAAGTGCCATTCGGAATAATCTTAATGGTATTTGGAGTAGTCTATAATATATATTCGGAATAACTACAAAGCATACAGGAGGTGTTTGAAATCGTCGAGAAGACCTTTGGAAGGATGAAATAATATTCGGATTCATAAAGTGTCGTAAAGATAACATTAGGAGTGACATAAAAAACGTTCGGAGCCATCGAAATTACTCTCGGAGTCATCGAAATGACTTTGAATTTCATCCTCATAAAATTTGGAATCATTCAGAGATTTTTTGTTTTGTTTTCGGAGTCATCAAATTTCTTTCGATGGCATTAGAAGTCATTCGGAATCATTAAGTTGATTTTCGAAATCGCCAAAATTACTTTCGCCAAAATTGCTTTTGGAGTTGGTCAAGTCACTACGATTACTTTCGGAGTTATCAAGATGACTTTAAAGTGTCCAAAACGACAATTCGGATGACTTCAGGATGACTTTTGAAGTCATCAGGCGAATTTTGGAGATATCTGAGCGACTTTCAGAGTAAATTCGATTACTTTCGGAGTTGTCAAGAAGACTTCGAAGTTGCCAAAACGATCCTCGGAGTCAAAGGGACAACTTTCATAGTAATCAGAATGATTTTCGGAGTCATCGGAATAACATTCGGAGTCATCGGAATGACTTTCGGAGTCTTCAGAACGACTTTTGAAGTCATCAAGACGACTTTCAGAGACATCTGGACGACTTTCAGAGTCACTTCGATTACTTTTGGAGTTCTCAAGAAGACTACGAAGTTACCAAAACGACTTTCGGAGTCATAGGAACGACTTTCGGAGTAATCAGAATGATTTTCGTAGTCATCGGAATAACTTTCGGAGTCTTCAAGACGACTTTGGAGGTTATCAGGACGACTTCCGGAGAAATTAGAACGACTCTCAGTCACTTCGATTGCTTTCGGAGTTGTCAAGATGACTTCGAAGTTACTAAAACCACTTTCGGAGTCATAGAGACGAATTTCGGAGACAAAGGAACGACTTTCGAAGTAATCAGAATGATTTTCGGAGTCATCAGAATGAATTTCGAAGTCATCAGAATGAATTTGGAAGTCTTCGGAATGACTTTCCGAGCCTTTAGGACGATTTTTGAAGCCATCAGAACGACTTTCGGAGACACCTGGATTACTATCTGAGTCAGTTCGATTACTTTTGGAGTAGTACTAGGACTTCGAAGTTACTAACACAACTTTCGGAGTCATAGGGACGACTTTCGGAGTCATCAGAATGATTTTCGGAGTCATCAGAACGAATTTCACAGTCACCAAATGCTATTCGGAGTCATCAGTTACAAATTTTAAGCTATTCGGAATCGTTCTCTTATAAGGTAGTTGACACCCTGGCTCACCTGATACAGAAATTCTATTGTCTTGGGAAGTCTGCCGCAAAGTTCTGCGTTATATTTCACACCCTAATGTGAGGTTTCACAATTAACAATATGTTTCGAAATCTATTCTCGGTTGAATTAAAAACAACAAGAACAATGAAAAATTGTTGTTTTCTTCCGTTTAACAATACGCAATTTCAAATCTGATGAAATTTGAGTATAATATTGCTTTGAAATTGAAAAATGTTGTAACGTAACTGCGACGTAACTGGAAAGTCAGCTTGACGTAACTTTAAATTTTGTGATTTTTAAATTGAAAATACTTTTCAAAGTTCATAAATTTCCTTAAAAGTTAAAAATCTTGATCAGGCAACGGGATACAGAATAACGTAACGGTAACGTAGACTTGACGTAACATTAAAAAACCGTTATGTAAATCAAAACTAACCACAAGAAACTTAAAAAAAGATGGAGTTTCGAAATATGAAAATATAGATGTGGAAAAGGTTCATAGTGTAACGTAACAGTGTGGTATACATAACGTAACTGTAAATTTCGGATAAAGCAACTCGAAACACTTCCCCCTAATTCAAATTTTGCCACAAAATTGCAAATTTTTTTAGAAGAATTAAAAAAGGTTGAACACAACTGGGTGGTACACATGGCGTATCAGTAAAATTTGTCGTAGACAAGACGTAACTTCGAGTAACTTGGAATTGATAGATAAGTTGATCAAATTTGATGTTTTTCGAGACATTTAAAGGGATTGGAACATATATCTGGGGGATTTAAACGGAAAAGCGGAACCTTGCCATCTATTTTTTTGGAAATTTTAAAATAAACCTTTTGTAATTTTTTTTATATTTACCTCCCAGCATATTTTTGAATTTCTTCATAACCTTGGTCCAGCTCACACAGGACGCTGTCATTGAGGCCTTGCGCAAATTGCATGGATCTTCGGGGCAGGGACCATTCTCATCATTACATTTTTCAGCATCCTCAATGTGCTCATCATCGGCCTTGGCCTCTGAGGCCACGGTAACGCCGCCATCGCCACCCTCATTTTTTAGCAGGGACTTCTTACAGCTATCAGTAGTTGTGGACTTCTTAGCATAACTTAAATGACTATTCTTCTCTTTAGTATCACAGTGAGTTTCTAAGGTGTTTTTGGATTTATTATTACAGGTGGCGGGGGGATGAGTTTCATTTGTGTTTATTTTGGGTTGCAGCGGCTGTAGCTCCTCCTTCGCCGCCGCCACCACATTGGCCTCCTGACACTCCTGGGTGGTAAATGTGCAGTGGCGTTTTTTGGTTGTGTTGTCCGAGGAGGATGTCTTTGAGGAACTACTGCTGCTGGCGGCTGCTGCCTCCTTGGCAGCTTTTTTCTTGGCTTTCTGTTGCTGTTTTAGTTCTTTGAGTTTTTGTTTTCGAGCATATTTTTCGCGCAACTTTGGACTGCCGAATTCATCCAAATAATACATGCAATCCTGCAGGCCATCTTTTTTGTTGATTAGCTTGGGATTGATCACCGGATCATCGGAAATATTCAGCAGCGGGAAATAGTAGTTACCATCTGTGGCCAATACTTGCCCCTTGAGTTTTGGGGTTTTCAAATTTTCGGGAGATTTTTCGGTTAATTGTTTTTCCTTGGATTCTGTTTGGTTTTCGGGGAGTAGCTTCTTTTCGGGATTTGGACTGACACACATTTGCAGGCCACTGTCATCGGGATCATCATCATCCTCGGCCTCGTTGTGGTGATTTTCACCATCAACGGCATCTTCGTCATCCTCCACATCTTCCTCCTCGTCCTCTTCATCATCCAAATGCAGGTCCTCAACTTCATCGATGCGATCCTCAACACCCAAACCCAAGGTGGTGGAACTGTTGCAGGATTTATATTTAATTCTGCGGGTGGCAGTATTGCCCGAACTCAGGGCCCCAAAGCTATGGGTACTGCCCGAATAGCCGCTAGAGGACTCCGATTCCAAGGCATCCTCTGAGTATTTCGAATGGGATAGATCTCCCGAAGAGTTGGCGGCCCCAATCGATTCATTGCTCGACGAGGAACAGTGGGCCGATTTCAGCTGTTGCTGGGATCCCACGGCCGAGTCGCGGTCATTGTCAATGCCACTGTCTTGGGACAACAATTGCCGGTAGCCAGGCTGTTTGAGTTTCTGCAATTGGGATTTAGGATGAGCGGCGCCATGTAAGCTTAGGCTGGCACTGTGTTGCGTAATGGCCAAATCGTCTTTGCGACGCACATCGGGCGCCACCCCTGTTAGAGAAACAAAGGAGGAGCAAGGGGTGTGTCCACCATCATCATCATTGCTGCTGCTGGCGGTGCTGGTGGTACTGGCTGCCACAACACAGGCACTGTCGGCCGAACCCGTTGATAATTGGCTGGAAAAGCGTTCACTTTGTTGTAGCGTGGGGATTTGAATGGGCCTACTGGACAGAGCGTTGACGTTGGTTTTAGCGATGGCAATGGCGTTGGCGTTAGCGTTACCGTTAGCGTTGCCTTTGGCCGACGTCGACGTTACTGTTAAGTGGGTGTTACTCTGTTCTATTGCTAATGTGGCCATCGGGTGTTCTTTTTTCCTTTTTTTCGTAATTTTTCCTTGTTTCTCTTCTTCTACTTCTTGGTTATGGGAAGAGTTTGTTGTATTGTCCGTTTTTTTATTTTCTGAGTTAAAAATACCCAATTCTTTTGTGAATTATTTATTTGCTTTAGTTTGTTAGTTTTTCTTTCGTTGGTAATTGGCTTAAACCACGTTAGTTGTTTTTAGGTTCTCTTTTAGTTTGTTTTTGTTCTTTGTGGCAGAACCGAATTTCACTGGACTTTCACAATTTTTTGTAATCTTTATTTTTTGTTTACACTGGTATCGATTTTTCTTCAATTAAGTCACATTGCTTAAGGCTATTTTCAAAACAGCGCTTTTTTGTGCAAAATAAAATATTTTGATGTGAATATTCACAAAACTCTGGGAAACAGAAATTAAAATTGGGATTTTTGGATTTAATTTTGGAATTCACTTTTGAAACACTTGGAGAAATTTCAATTTTTTTTATTTTTTGAAAATGTTTTAAGTGGTGGTTTCGTTAAAAAAAGATTTGGAGAGGACACAAAATTGTATTTTTTTAAGATTTTTTTTTATGTTTTAACAATTATTCTATTTTTTGTGCGACGCTTATGAGTGGTGGTTTTCAGAGGAGGATAATAATTTCACAGATTTTTTAATTTTTATATTTTTCAAAAAAAATATTTTTATTCTTATTTTTTTTTAATTATTTCAAATTTTTTTTAAATATAATTTTGAATATTTGTGTATTATTTTCTGCTTGAATTTATTATTTTGAATTTATTATTTATCCTATTAATTTTAATATTAATTAATTTTATTGTGCAACACAAAATAATTAATTACGAGGAAAATTCGGGAGATTATGAAAATAGAGCTCAACAAGTAAAAAAGCTGTAAGTTCGGCCGGCCCAAACTTTGAATACCCTCCACCTAATTTAGCAATTATCAAAAACAATAAAATCCGTTAAAAATTCTGTTAAAATCCTAAAAATACCGAATGTAGCTGTTATATTAGGGTCTATACGACGACATGGACTTGCATAGGTAACCTTTGCCATAAACCATTACAATATTCAAATGCGAAACTTGAATAAAAAAAATCGGTGAATAATGTAGCTAAAATCATCAAAATACCGAATATCGGGAGGTTGCGTTATATGGGGGCTATAAGAAGACGTAGACCTGCACAGACAATTTTCTGTCATAGACTGTAGTATCCATTACGAACTTCAAATACCAAATTTGAAACAATTCCGGTGAATAATGTAGCTAAAATCATCAAAATATCGAATATCGGGAGGTACCGCATTATGGGGGCTATACGAAGACGTGGATCTGCACAGACAATTTTCTGTCTTAGACTGTAGTATCCATTGCGAACTTCAAATACCAAATTTGAAAAAATTCCGGTGAATAATGTTCTCTAAAATCATCAAAATACCGAAAAAGGGATTTACCGTTATATGGGAGCTATACGAAGACGTGGACCTGCAGAGACAATTTTTTGTCTTAGGTTGTAGTATCCCATACGAACTTCAAATAGCAAATTTGAAACAATTCCGATGAATAATGTCGCTAAAATCATAAAAATACCGAATATCGGATGGTACCGCATTATAGCGGCTATACGAAAACGTGGACCTGCACAGACATTTTTTGGTCTTAGGTTGTAGTATCCATTTCAAACTTCAAATACCAAATTTGAAAGAAATTCGGTAGATAGTGTAGCTAAAATCATCAAAATACCGAATAACGGGAGGTACCGTTATATGGGGGCTATAAAAAACGTGGAGCTGCACAAACAATTTTCTGTCTTAGGCTGTAACATCCATTACGAACTTCAAATACCAAATTTGAGAGAATTCCGGTGAATAATGACGCTAAAATCATCAAAATACCGAATATCGGGAGGTACCGCTATATGGGGGCTATACGAAGACGTGGATCTGCACAGACAATTTTCTGTCTTAGGTTGTAGTATTCATTTCGAACTTCAAATATCAAATTTGAAACAATTCCGATGAATAATGTCGCTAAAATCATCAAAATACCGAATATCGGGAGGTACCGTTATATGGGGGCTATACGAAGACGTGGACCTGCACAGACAATTTTCTGTCTTAGGCTGTAGTATCCATTGCGAACTTCAAATACCAAATTTGAAAGAATTCCGGTGAATAATGTCGCTAAAATCATCAAAATACCGAATATGGGGAGGTACCGTTATACTGGGGGCTATACGAAGACGTGGACCTACATGACCCATTTTCAATACTAAAAGTCCTGCAGACATAATATACATTTGAGTAAAATTTTATCAATCTACTTCATTTCGTTCAGAAGCTAGAGTGATTTCCACAGACGGATAGACGGACGGAGGGACGGCTAAATCGACATAGAATTTTATGATGATAAAGAATATATATACTTTGTGGGGTCTAAAACGTATATTTCGAGGTGTTACAAATGGAATGGCAAACTTAATGTATCCGCCATGCTATGGTGGAGGGTATAAAAAGAAGACAACTTTACATCACAAAGTAACCTAAAAGAAGGGGGTAAATCTCCCCGTCATCCTCATTATAATTTTTTTATTTATTTTTTTTTTTTTGTTTTGAAATTTTTTGCTCAAAATTCCTTGGAATCCGCACATTTTAGGTGCCTTCGACAATAATTCTGATAAAAATACGCAGAATTTTTGTGTTAAACATTTTTGCCCCCAAGCGAGTCAACACAGGGGTCTTTTTGCTCCCCTCTTTAAAAATGGTTAAAATCTCCTTTTAAACGGGACCGTAGCAAATCAAAATATTTTCAACATTTTTTTGTCATAAAATTCTACTACGGTTCCAGGAAGACATCAAAAGACTAAATCTTACCTAAAGGTCAGAAATTCATATATATACAGGCTGAGATAAAAAAAACTGCAACCAACTTCAGACTGCTGTCATTTCTAAGCCACTCGTCCGAAAGCTGTTGAAGCGTACCAAAACATTTTGGTGAGAATTTTCCAGAAAAAAAGTTATTCGTAAAAAATTCGAATTTAATTTTCATAAAATCTATTGTACCTAGATATAGAGTATATTCTGAGATTTATAGTAGAATTTGGTGTAGAATATTTCTTCTTTTGACAAGTTTAGCTTAAAATGAAGTTTGATGTTATTTTCAGGCCTCAGCTCAAACAAAGTCGAAGGAAAAAATTGATCTAAAAATATTAGGGAATATTTTCGTGATTTTTTTTTGGAAAATGTATGCCCATATTTTTTAAATATACAATGGAAATAGAGATTTCTTTTCTTTGGTGACTTATAGTAAAATTCGATGGGGAATATTTTTATCTTTGGCATCATCATTCTAAAATAATGCTTTATTGGAGATTTTTGCAAAAACTCATACAAAGTATGGCTTTAGCCCTAAAATAAGTTTTTCATATATATGAATTTCTCGTGTTCGGGTAAGATTTAGACATTTGCTACCTTCTAGTACCTATAGTAGAATTTAATAACTGATAATTTTGTAGAATATTTTGACCTGCTATGATACCGTTTAAAGAGAGTTTTTAACCACATTTTAAACAAAGAAACGAAAAGACCCCCTTTTTGACTCACATGAGGGTTAAAATGTTCGAAAATAATATTCTTCGTGTTTTTATCTGCAACAATGCCGAAGACACTATATACCTAAAATGCATGGATTCCGAGGAATCTTAATTCGAAAATTTCTAAAATATGTGGAAGAAGGGGGAAGTTGCCCCCGCCCTCTATTTTGGTTACTTTGCGTTTTATTTCAAATAAAATGTTATGGCCTTTGAATTTTGTTTTTATTTATAAAATATCTGCCAAAAAATATTTTTTATCACTCAAATATTTTATTCCGTTTTATTATTTTGTCACATTTTTTTCGAATTTTAAATATTTCAATTTTTTTTTTGGAAATTTTTTTTTACTTTTCTTATATTTTTTCAGATTTTAAATATTTCAAATTTTTAATAGGCAGAATTTTTTTTTATTTTTTTATTAAAAAATCTCCTGAATTAACTAAATACATTTTATTTATTTTTGATGCTCATTTTTTTTCAGATCTCTAATTCATAATTTTTTTTTGTTGTTTTTGTTCTTATTTTTGCATTCCAAAATTTTGTTTTCAATATTGCTGCATTCTTTTTTTTGCCTTCTTCTTCTTTCTCGTATTTCAAAACAAATTTATTACAAATATTTTTTTTCGGCAATTTGCGGTCTATTTTTTTGTGTTTTTTTTATTATTCTTGTTGTTGGTTGTTGTTCTTCTTCTATATTTTCTTCGTTTATTACCTTCAAAAAAAAATCTATACATATATATATCTATGAAAACCACCACACAAACACACACGCGCACACTTTGTCATTCCTCCACATGATATTTTAGATTTTGACCCCGATTTTTGTTGGGTCTCTGGTAGTTGGATGATATATTTTTAATTTTAACAATGAATTTTCAAAAAAAACAAAAGAAAATTCATTGAAAACATTTAGGCACTTTTTTCAATTACTTTTTCAATATTTTTTTTGTGTTGTGTTTTTCGCAACAAAAAATTGCACTGGGTTTTATTTTGGTTTGGAAATGTATTTTGGGAATTTTTATAAAAAAAAAAATATTCCTTTAAAAAATTATTTTTTTGAAAATATATTTTGTTTTATTTTCGTTTTTATTTTTGTGTTTTGAAAATTTGTGATTTTTATTTTTTTAGAATTTCTCTGGAGTGTAGTTTGAGTTAAGACGATATTTTTGCTTGGTTGGATTTCAAAACAACATGTTGACTCTCATAAGTGCACAAATGTACTGAACTCAGTTGGGTGAAACGAAGAAGTAGAAATTGTTTTTGTTTTAATTTTTTTTGTTCGTGTCGTTGTATTTCAATCTTTATCAACGGAAAACATCGGGAGAACCAAGCAAACGATGAGTGTCGTCGTCGTTCCCTAATAATGTCTTCATTTATTTCAATGTGTGAGTAGCATTTGAGAAAGAGAGCATTACGTTTGCTCCTACACATAACGGAGCATTATATTGTGGGAGCCAAGAGTATCCCCTCGACCACAACAAACTAGGCCCCCCAAATGCAAACACACATCGCATTACAAACACGTGAATGAATTCTCTGTCTCTCTCTCTTCCATGCTCTCTCAAGAAATCTTCTTCTCCCACCAAACAAACAGTGAGAAATTATTATTAAAGAAAGACCCATAAAAAAAAATCACATGAATACGTGAGTTGGAGGAATGAGAGTGCGGGTGACCGAGAGAGCGCTGAAGGGAAAGAAAATCGCATGGAAATGCAAACAATCATATTGTCAATCACTTACTGCGGTGCTGCTGCTAACCAACACTACTCACTTAAATGTAAACATAACCACTTTTGATGTCATTAGGAATTTCAAGGGGTTATTAACAGGGATGCCAGACAAGGGGTTAAAGATCATTTTCTCTAAATAAATTTTAATTGAAAGGCATAGATAAATATATAACTTAAAATTGTGTCCCAAAGTTCTTTAATTTTAAAGGAAAAAAATCAAAGCTTCATACGGCAATTTTGATTAAAAAAGTGGGAGAAAAAGCATGGGGTTTATATTTTTTTCATAATGCCCTTTTTATTTCACAAATATTGATACCCATATTGTATGGGTTAAACTATATAGTTCTTTATTCCTAATAAATCGGATGAAATCTCAACTTAAGGAAATCGATGAAAAAATGACGGATTCATAATAAAAAGCAATAAATAAAGCCAATAAAGTATTTCAGGCACAATTTCTGATAGTTCAATGCTTAAAATTGACACTTTCTGAAAATTACATTACTCTCGGTTTATTTAAGTGGAAGAAGAGCATTCAAGCTGTTTAAAACTTGAGGTTTATAGTTTTTTCATAATGTCCTCATTATTTCTCAACAATTGATACCCATATTGTATGGGTTTAACTATATAGTTCTTCATTCCTAATAAATCGGATGAAATCTCAACTTGAGAAAACCGAAGAAAAAATGACGGATTCGAAATAAAAGACAATAAATTAAACCAATAAAAATATTATGGCACAATTTCTTATAGTTTAATGCATAAAATTGGAACTTTCTGAAAATTACGTTACTATTGAATTATTTAAAGAAGAGAGAAGATCATTCAAGTGATTTAAAACTTGAGGTTTATAGTTTTTTCACAATGTCCTGATTATTTCTCAAACATTGATACCCATATTGTATAGGTTCAACTATATAGTTCTTCATTCTTAATAAATCGGATGGAATCTCTACTTAAGAAAATCGAAGAAAAAATGAATGATTCGAAATAAAAAACAATAAATAAAGCCAATAAAAGTATTTTTGGCGCCATTTTTGATAGTTCAATGCTTAAAATTGGCAATTTCTGAAAATTACATTACTCTCGAATTATTTAAAGAAGAGAGAAGAGCATTCAGTGGTTTAAAACTTGAGGTTTATAGTTTTTTCATAATATCCTCATTATTTCTCAAAAATTAATACCCATATTGTATGGGTTTAACTATATAGTTCTTCATTCTTAATAAATCGGATGAAATCTCAACTTGCGAAAATCAAAGAAAAAATGATGGATTCCAAATAAAAGATAATAAATAAAGTCAATAAAAGTATTTTTTGCAAAATTTTTAATAGTTCAATGCTTAAAATTGACACTTTCTGAAAATTACATGGCTCTCGAATTATTTAAAAGGAAGAAGAGCATTCAAGTTATTTAAAACCAGAGGTTTATAGTTTTTTCATAATGCCCTCATTATTTAACAAATATTGATACCCATATTGTATGGATTTAACTATATAGTTCTTCATTCTTAATAAATCTTAATAAATAAATCTTAATAAATACGTTACTCTGGGATTATTTAAAAGTAGGAAGATCATTCAAGTGGTTTAAAACTTAAGGTTTATAGTTTTTTAATAAAGTCTTCGTTATTTCTCAAAAATTGATACCCATATTGTATGGGTTTAACTATATAGTTCTTCATTCTTAATAAATCGGATGAAATCTCAACTTAAGAAAATCGATGAAAAAATTACGGATTCGTAATAAAAGGCAATAAATAAGGCTAATAAAGGTATTATTGTGCAATTCCCAAAAGTTGGCACCATAAAATCCGCTTTTTTAAAAATTACAAGGCCCTCGAATTATATTTTAATGATATAATACCATGCAGTTTGAATAATTCTTGTGGTTTATATTATTTCTACAATGCACTTATCAAAACATAAACAATGATACCCATATTGTATGGGCTTAAACATATAGTTCTTCATTCCTAATAAATCGGGTGAAATCTCAACTTGAGAAAATCAATGAAAAAATTACTGATTTGAAAAAATTAGCGATATTTTAGCGTAGTGGCATATATTTCATGCTTTTTAATTACATTTGACAATTTTGAAAGTTAAATTCCATATGAAAGAGATTTTCGTCTGTCACTTGAAAGAATATAAGTCATTTGGTGGGGGGTATTACAAAGGCTTTATATTAATTCTACAATGTATACGATGAAACCTTATCAATGATACCCATATTGCATGGGTTTGACTATATAGCACTTCATTCTTAATCGATCGGTTGAAATCGAAACGTACTGCTTTTGGCGTGAAATCGTCGAAATTACTATTTTTACTTCGATGAAGTTATATTGTAACGTTGAATTAATTTGCTTATTGGGCCATTTAAAAAAAAAACTGAGAGTGGAGGATATATTCGAAAATTATATATTGCCTTCGTGGTTCATTATATCTATTGGTTTATATTTTCTTGGAAATGTACTCAACAAAAGGAAAAGAATAATACCCATTTTGCATGGGTTTAAATGCATAATACTTCATTCTTAATAAATCGGTTCAAGTCTCAACTTTAAAATATTGCATCAAAAATCAACAAATTATTTTTTCCAACGCACGTTTTACAATATGGGAACATTGGGCACCCATATTTAATGATCTAACTTATATTATTTCAATTTTTTAAATATTGGTCTGATATAGAATAAATTTTTATTTTAAGTATTTATAGGGGAATTTATAGTAATTCTCCGGATATTTCTATAAATTTTCATAATATGGAGGTCATATTTCGTTGGGTTTATAATCGTTTAAGAACGCTCTCTTTAAATTCTACTTGATAATTTATAAGGAAATTTATTGTTATTCTCCGGGTATTTCTATGAATTTTTTGCTTTTTTCCATTATATAGAGGACATATTTCATTGGGTTTATAGTCGCTTAAGAATGCTCTCTTTAAACCCTTCTCTATGATACCCATATTGCCTAGGTTTCCTACCATAATTTTTGATTCCAAAAAAATCGGAGCAAATCTCAAGTCTCTTATTTCGCTCAGAAATCATGCAAATCTCCAAGAATATGCCCAGATATAAAATATTTACATATTTAAAATTATTTTCACAAAGAATTTTCAATTTTACAGATTTTGTTTACTTAAAATATATATTTTCAAGTCTGGCATCCCTGAATTTCTGCAGCCCTTCGGAGTACACACATGTTGCCCACCTAGCAGATGCGCTCTACAAATATGTGTACACCTACTGTGCTCTATACTGAGAAAGAAATCAGAACAGTAAACATTGGGCCACATGCACACAAACACCCACCCACCACTCATACACTCTTAAAGGGAAACACAATGTTTGTCCGTCCATCATCTTATCTCCTCCAACAAGTCCGTTAGCCCATTCGTCAAAATCCATCAAGTGTGTTGTGTTTTTGTTGGTATTGTTGTAATTTGGAAACTAGGAGCCACTTAACAAATACATTTAATCAGTCGATGGGGTGGTGGTGTTTACTCTCACCATGAGTTTGTTCGTGTGTGTGACACTGCTCTTCAACCCCTCTCAAGAATTGATTTGAGCATTGGGGAGAGAGAGAATGAGATTAGTTTTTCAATGAAACGAAAAATCGTATCAAACGAATGAAAACGAAACCCCACAACCAACATCATGATGACCGACCGACCGACCATCCACCAACATTTAGCCAAAAAAGAAAAGCGAAAGTTTTTCCACTCGACCAAAAAAATGGGCAGATAACGACGCGAAATATTACGAGACTATTTCGTGGGTCGATACAATTTACCTCGTGTCTTCGTCGTCGTCGCTGTCGTGTTTACGTCCAACACATGCATGCATTGATTATCTAACAACAAATACGATATTATATATTCGATTTTTTGTTGTAGTACGCATAAGTTTCGATTTTTTTTTCGTCGTTTGAAAGAAAAGTGATAGTAGATTGCAGTAAAAGAGGTTAGAAGAGGATTTTTATCAATTCTTGGGTAAACAAAACTCTGAAAGCGAGATAAGAGGCGTGCAGCTGTGTTTACATTAGTCCTCTCTAAAGAAAACAGAGCATCAAGTGATGATGAGATCAAGAAGCAATTTACACACTTGAATGATAAAAATCAATATTTTTTGAAAGATAAAGGGCAGTACAAACATATGAACGATATTCAGAATTTTTAAGGCGTAAAAAGATTTCGATTTATTTAATTCTATTTAAAAATGTATTTTTGTTAAGGATTATATTTTTCTGGGAATGAACTCAATACACCCTAAACCTTGATACACATATTATTTGGTTTAATCTATATATTTCCTGATTCTTAATAAATCGGAGAGAAATCTTAACTTTAAGATATCGATGAAATTCGCACCAAAATTTGATAATTGCACAAAAAACAATTAAATGACACATTATCAAAGGATTTTTAAGAAAAATTTTCCGCCAAAAGGGTAAATATTCAAAAAAAAAGTTTTTTATATGTTTCAACGCACTTCATTTATTTTTTTCATTGGTTTATATTTTTCTAGGAATGTACTCACTAAACCCTAAACATTGATACCCATATTGCCTGGTCTAAACTATATATTTCTTCATTCTTAATAAATCGGGCGAAAATCTCAACTTCAAGATATCGACGGAATTATCACCAAATTATTAAAAAAGGACAATAAACAACCAAATGAAATATTTTTGAAATATTTTTAAGACATTTTTCGACAAAAATTCCTATGGTATGTTTTAAACATTTATTCATCTTTCAGGAGTTTTTTGTGATAAAGACACTATTTCGTGAGATTTATATTTTTTCTGGAATGTCCGCAACAAGCCCCAACTATTGATACCCATATTGCCTGGTTTGAACTATATATTTCTTCATTCTTAATAAATCGGACGAAATTCTCAACTTCGAAATTAACACCAAATAATTAAAAAAGGACAAAAAGCAACCAAACGAAACATTTTTCAAATATTTTTAAGATATTTTTCGATAAAAATTCCTATGGTATATTTTAAACATTTATTCATCTTTCAGGAGATGTTTTACCGTGGTTCTTTATAACACTTTTCTCGGAGGTTTATATTTTTTCTGGAATGTCCGCAACAAGCCCCAAATATTGATACCCATATTGCCATTTTTAAACAATAGCTTTCTTCATTCCTAATAAATCGGACGAAAATCTCAACTTCACAATTTGAACAAAATTTACAGAAAAATGTGATGAATTGACAATATATAAGCAAAATATATATTTTAAAAGAAATTTGACAAATTCTAATAAAAACTGGAAATAAATAACTTGAAGTTCGAATTATGACTTGAGACATTTTTCTTCAACTTGGTTACTTTTTTAGTGAGGTTTATATTTTTCTGGAAATGTACTCATTCAACCCTAAACATTGATACCCATATTGCCATGGTTCGACCATATATTTCTTCATTCTTAATAAATCGGATGAAAATCTCAACTTAACAATATCGACAAAATATCATCAAAATTTCAAAAAATAGACAAAGTACGACCAAAAAACATCTTTTTCAAACATTTTTAAAATGTTAACAAAAATATGTGAGTAAAAAAAATATTGAATTTCCCATTAGGGTTTCAGATGATTCTCCTCAAATTAAGCTACTTTTTCACTGTGGTTTATATTTTTCTGGAAATATACTCATTAAACCCTAAACACTGATACCCATATTGTCATAGTTTAACTATATATTTCTTCATTCCTAATAAATCGGATGAAAGTCTCAACTTAACAATATCGACATAAAAACACCAAAATCTCAATAAATAGACAAAGTACGGGCAAAATGCATATTTTCAAGAATTTTTTAAATTTTTAACAAAAATATATGAATAAAAAATTGAATTCTCCATTAGGTTTTCAGATGTTTCTCTGAAAATTAAGTTACTTATTTACTGCGGTTTATATTTTTCTGGTCATGTTCTCATTAAACCCTAAACATTGATACCCATATTACCATACTTTAACCATATATTTTTTCATTCTTAATAAATCGGATGAAAATCTCAACTTTACTATATTGAAAAAATAATACCAAAAATTTGATAAATGGATAATATATGATCAAGATACATATTTTTCAAAAAATTATAACTAAAATTTTTAATAAAAAAAATAATTTAAAATTTTGGAAGTTTCCATGATGGTTTCAGATTATTCTCTGCTTTTAGATTACTTTTTCTCTTTGGTTTATAATTATCAAGAAATGTACTCATTAATCCCTAAAGACTGATACCCATATTGTCATATTTTAACCATATATTTCTTCATTCCTAATAAATCGGACGAAAATCTCAAATTCGCAATATCGACATAATAACACCAAAATCTCAAAAAATAGACAAAGTACGATCAAAATACCTATTTTTCAAGAATTTTTAAATTTTTTTACAATAATATATGAATAAAAAAGACCCACTGTGATTTCAGATGATATTCTGCTTTAGGTTTACTATTTTCGTAAGGTTTATATTTTTTCAAGAATCCCTAAGGTGAAACCTAAACATTGATACCCATATTGACTAGGATTAACTATATACTTCTTCATTCCGAATAAATCGGAGCAAAATCTCAACTTCATAATATCGTCATAATGACTCTAAAAATTTGATGAATGGACTACAAATGATGAATAAATATATTTTGAATGTGCGCCAACCTTTCGTGTCTTTACAAAATCCTTACAGAAACAAGGAAAATAATAAATTTCGAACTTAAGGTCTATTTTCGTAGATTTATCCCACTAGGTTTAATTTTCCTTGCGGTTTATATTTTTATGGGAATGTACTCGTCAAAACCTCAACAATGATACCCATATTGAATGGGTTTTGGACTATATTTCCTCATTCCTAATGAATCGGATGAAAATCTCAACTTAACAATTTCAGGTAAAGTACCAGTAAATATTGTTAAGCAACTAAAAGTTTGCTATATATCGATATTTAAAGTATTCTAAAGATATAAATTCTGATTTTTTCACCAATTGCTGAACTTACATTTCCATTCAAGGACATTTAAAGGCCATACCTTCTTCCGCAAATTCTGCGTAGTATTATAATATGGCAAAATGTGCATACACTCACAAACAAATACATATGTATGTAAATTGACATCAATTATATTATACTGGATGACAGCATTTACGTAGTTTTGCAGCTATCCTCCTGTACTGCTAGCTGAAGTCATAAAACATGATTGAGTGACATTTCACATTCCTGGCAATTTTCAAATGAATATTTTTTTTGCCAGGCAATATCCTTTCATTTCTCAACTGTCAACAACACATACACGCGTTAAACGGTAACTCCCTCTAAATAAATTTATTTAAATTGTATACTTAGTCAACAACGCCATATGCAAACTGAATGTAAGTATGCAGTATACACAACACAAGTACATAGGATGGATAATACATGCCTAGGGAATTTGCACAATGACATACATACACACATATCTATTATGGAAAACCCATAAATGACGTTATTCCGTAGTTTAGTAAGCAACGAAAAACTCATTAACATAACAATTTACTATGACAATATCCATTTAAATTTAGATTAAAAAAATCTAATATGCAAACGGGGATTTGCAAGAAATAAAATGAGGGAAATTCTTTACGGGGGGAGAATTTTTACCGAGGTTTATAGTTTAAATGGAATGTACTTATGAAAACCTAAACAATGATACCCATATTGCATGGTCTAAACTATATATTCTTTCATTCATAATAAATCGGTCGAAATCTCAACTTCGAAAATTCGAGATAAAAACACCAGAAATCGCAAAAGTTGCCTAATACATGTAAAATAAGACAATATTCAACTATTTTTTTAAACAAAAATTAGTAAAAAATGAAACATCAAGTCCCCGAGAGTCCCTTTAGGATCGTTTATTGATTTGTGATCCTTAAAAATAGATTATTTCCAAAGGTTTATACTATTTGGAGTATGTTCTCATTAAAACTTAAACAATGATACCCATATTACATGGGTTTCATGGCATAATACCTCATTCTTAATAAATCGGGTGAAATCTCAAGTTGGCATTATTGGTCGAAAAATTAGTAGAAATTTATATCCGTATAATATCATTAGATAAATCAACATTTTCAAACATTTTCACATGTGTTTAAGCATTTTAAACGTATATTCGGGTTGGTTGGACCCAAAAACCTCCACCACAGGCCATATAATAAATTATTACTCCCGGTTTATATTTTTGTATTATTACCATGAGCAAAACAAAGAGTTTGATACCCGTTTTGCATGGGTTTTATTGTATAAAGCTTCATTCCTAATAAATCGGAGCAAATCTCAACTTTGGATTTTAGGTCTAAAAATGCCCGAATCATTATCACTGTGTGATATTGGGATATAATTTGTTATTTCCGAACAGTTGTACATGTTTTAAGTCAAGATATAGGAACAAATCTTTTGGGCTAGGCTCATAAACTGATATTTGACCTGCATGGGTTAATATTTTTTCGGGTTTATATTTTTGTATTATTACCATGACCAAAACACAAAGTTTGATACCCATATTGCATGGGTTTCATGGCATAATACCTCATTCTTAATAAATCGGGTGAAATCTCAAGTTGGCATTATTGGTCGAAAAATTAGTAGAAATTTATATCTGTATAATGTCATTAGATAAATCAAATTTTTCAAAAATTTTCACATGTGTTTAAGCATTTTAAACGTAAATTCGGGTGGATTGGACCCAAAAACCTTCACCATGGCCTTTGTAATAAATTAGTTCTTCCGGCTTATATTTTTGTATTATTGCCATGAGCAAAACAAAGAGTTTGATACCCATATTGCATGGATTTCATGGCATAATACCTCATTCTTAATAAATCGGGTGAAATCTCAAGTTGGCATTATTGGTCTAAAAATTAGTAGAAATTTATTTCTGTATAATATCATTAGATAATTCAACATTTTCATAAATTTTCACATTTGTTTAAGCATTTTAAACGTAAATTCGGGTAAGTTGGACCCAAAAACCCCCACCATAGCCCTTATAATAAATTATTACTTCTGGTTTATATTTTTGTATTATTACCATGAGCAAAACAAAGAGTTGGATACCCATATTGTATGGGTTTCATGGTATAATACCTTATTCATAATAAATCGGGTGAAATCTCAAGTTGGTATTATTGGTCGAAAAATTAGTAGAAATATATTTCTGTATAATATCATTAGATAATTCAACATTTTCCAAAATTTTCACATTTGTTTAAGAACTTTAAATGTAAATTCGGGTGGGTTGGACCCGAAATCCCCCCATCATAGGACATATAATAAATTATTTCTTCCGGTTTATATTTTTGTATTTTTGCAGAGATCAAATCCAAATGTTTGATACCCATATTGCATGGGTTTCATGGTATAATACCTTATTCATAATAAATCGGGTGAAATCTCAAGTTGGTATTATTGGTCGAAAAATTAGTAGAAATATATTTCTGTATAATATCATTAGATAATTCAACATTTTCCAAAATTTTCACATTTGTTTAAGAACTTTAAATGTAAATTCGGGTGGGTTGGACCCGAAATCCCCCCATCATAGGACATATAATAAATTATTACTCCCGGTTTATATTTTTGTATTTTTGCAGAGATCAAATGCAAATGTTTAATACCCATATTGCATGGGTTTCATGGCATAATACCTTATTCATAATAAATCGGGTGAAATCTCAACTTAACACTATAGACTCAAAACCAGACAATTTTGAATTGTCTATCAAAAACATGTTAAAAAATGCTAATTTGAAGGTTATGGGTGGAAAATTTCCAGTTGGTAGAGGTGTTTAAAGATTTTTACTGTTCAAATAATGTCAACCTTTTAGCACCCTCACACACATTGTTTTAATAATTTGTTGATTCGGCAAACAAACAACTGCTGTGAGATATATGAGTTGTTAAACTATAACACAAAGATAAATGTCATGAGATTTTTCCAGTATTAGCTGGAATCTTAAATCTTTTTCTGGTATTGTTTGGATATTGAATGAATTTGCTTTTCTCTTATCATTATTGTCCAATTGTTTAGAATTTCCATTTTCAAGCCAGTTATTTTCCATTGATAGTTATCAGTAGAAGATTTCAGAGGATTGCCGGCCAGAGATGTAATCATCATTACCATGACAAATAACAACAACAACGACAGCAACAGAAAATGACAATAAGTGGTGGATGAACGAATGGTAGCGGATTACTAATGGGTATCGGAAAATGTAGTTTACAAGTGGCGCCATATATTTGACAATTTGTAAACACAATACCACACACAGTATGTACACAACTGACGAATAGCTGAACAAAGGATAACATCGAAACGAACGGAAAAAAAGAGGTGTTATATACACATGAATGGTTTCAATCGTCAACAGCAGCAGCGGCAGCAGCTAGTGCTAAATATAATAATGCAGAGCTTTGAAATTGGAGGGGGGGTGTATTTTGTGGTGTGGGGCGGCAGTTGGGGTGACCAAATGTCTTTCGCATCCAATATTCAATGAATTTCTAACGCTACACTTGCTAGCTGACAAAGCAAATTTTCATAGAAATAGAAGAGATTTGGAGCAAAAGTGGTGGGGGGAGGGATTGAACGGTCTAGTAGCTGGCAGAAAAAAAAGAAACCTGGATACACAGGTCTTTGAAGTTAAGTTGGAAGTAAGCAGACAATCCCATACCCTTTGGTTTTACCTCCAACGCCACAGTCATGAATATCCAGAACGACGACGATGACGACGAAATGCACAAAAGTGTCATAAAGAATGACAAAGATAGCACAGCTTTAAATGACAGACTGGTGTCATAGTCGTTTGTCGTCTTTTGACAAAAAAACCTAGAAGCCGAACAATGAGATAACCCCTCTTTGTGTTGGCGTTTTTTTTTTTTTCATCCCTAATGGCGTCTAACAATCCGTTTTTTTTTTTTGTTCTTTCTTGTAAGTCAAGCCAAGTGTAAATAAATATAATAGTCCACAAAACAAAATAAAGGAAATTATTAACTAAATTGGAGGCAAAAAATATGTGTTTGAATAACTAAATTGAAGACAAAAACAAACACGAACGTTCCAAAAGGTAAATAGATTTTCCAATGGAAGGCTAAGGACTTGGGGTGGTGGGAGGTTAAGGAAAGAGTGGAAAAGGGTAAAGACAAGGACAATTAAAGAACTTTGGCAGTGAACCATGAAAATAAATAACAAGGACATAAGGTCATGGAAAAGGTGGACTCATTGAATATATTATTTAATTTTTTTTTTTGGCTTTATTAAATGTTATATCATTGGGTTTATAGCGATTCTTGAATGTAACAAGCGCAACAAGAAATTTGATACCCATATTGCATGGATTTAAACCTATATTCTCTTATTCATAATAAATCGGATGAAATCTCAACTTCAGAGTTTGGCCACAAAAATGCCGCAATCTAATGGGGGATAATTTCAAGACTTCTCCTGTATTTTATTTAAACCCTTTTAATGCATTAAACAAGGTTTTGATTAAGGATTACTTTCAAAAATCCATTTCAGGATATATTGCAACAATATTGGTAAAAATTGTCCAGGTTTATACTATTTTGGGAATGTCAGAAGCATAACAAGAAATTTGATACCCATATTACATAGGTTTACATACATATTTTCGTATTCATAATAAATCGGATGAAATCTCAAATTGAGATTTTGGCCGAAAAAATCGCGTAAATCAATCTGGAGTAAAGTCAAGACATCTTGTGTTCTTTGTTTTAACTTTTTAATGCATTTAGAAGGTATTTGTGAGAGGATTTGAAAGTAATCCATTTAGCAATCTCTGGAAAAACTATTTCGGACCATATTGTAAGAATTTTGGGTAAAAATGTCCAGGTTTATATTATTTTCAGAATGCCATAAGCATTACAAGAAATTTGATACCCATATTGCATGGGTTTAAACATATTTTATCTCATTCATAATAAATCGGATGAAATCTCAACTTTATAGAATAATCGAAAAAATGCAAAAATTACTTTAAAAATATTTATTAAATTGTTTTCAAACTTTTTCTAAATATGTATGTCCCTTTTAAGGGTGTGTAGTAAGGGTCTATGGATCGATTACATTAAAATTGGAGTTGGGACTCTGTTGAGGTATTTTTGCAAATATTTCCCTTGGTTTATATTATTTTCAGAATGTCACAAGTAAAACATGAAATTTGATACCCATATTGTATGGGTTCAGATATATAATTTCGTATTCACGAAAAATCGGATGAAATCTCAAAATTGCAGAATTGCCTCAAAAACGTCAGAAATACCTCAGGAAGCTAACTTTGGGTTAATTTACGATTTTTAAGGACCCCATTATGGCTTTAAATCATCGAGAGAGAGAGAGAGCTCTTATTGATCGATATATACCGATAATCCTTTTAACTATTTTTTTCTGTGAAAATTTCTCGGGGTTTATATTATTTTTAGTACGTCACAAGTAAAACATGAAATTTGATACCCATATTGTATGTGTTCAGATATATAATTTCGTATTCATAATAAATCGGGTGAAATCTCAAAATTGAAGAATTGCCTCAAAAACGTCAGAAATACCTCAAGAAGCTAAATTTGGGTTAATTTACGATTTTGAAGGACACCATTATGGCTTTAAAGCATCGTAAGAGAGCTCTTATTGGCCGATATATACCAATAATCCTTTTAACTAACTTTTCTGTGAAAATTTCTCTGGGTTTATATTATTTTCAAGATACCACAAGCAAAACATGAAAACTGATACCCATATTGTATGTGTTTAGATATATAATTTCGTATTCATAATAAATCGGGTGAAATCCCAAAATTGCAGAATAGCCTCAAAAGCATAAGAAATACCTCAAGAAGCGAACTTTGGGTTATTTTATAATTTTTAAGGATCCCATTATGCCCATCCCCATCCCATATTATATCGATTCTTATAAAATCGTACGAAAATTTTTAGTAAGTTTTTTGAGTTGGAAATTCGAACCTCTGCCGGGTTTATATTTTTACTGCAATCTCCTCGGAAAAATATGAACCAGGATACCCATATTGCATAGGTTTAATTATATATTTCTTCATTCCTAATAAATCGGGTGAAAATCTCAACCTTATAATATTAACAGAAAAATAACCGCATTGCGCTTTGGAGTCGAATTTGTGATATTTGAAAGCATTTTAGCCATTTTGCGAACAAATTTTACTGCTCGAAGAGTGAAATTATTTTACGTCCGATTCGTACAAAATATTCTAGGATTCGAAATTTAATATTTTGTCGGGTTTATATTTTATATGTTTTCTCCTCGGAAAAATATGAACCCGGATACCCATATTGCATAGGTTTAATTATATAGTTCTTCATTCCTAATAAATCGGGTGAAAATCTCAACCTTATAATATTGATGGAAAAATAACCGCATTGCGCTTAGGAGTCGAAATTTTGATATTTGAAAGCATTTTAGCCGCTTTGCGTAAAAATTTTACTGCTCGAACATTGAAAATATTTTACATCCGATTCGTACAAAATATTTAAAGATTCGAAATTCAATATTTTGTCGGGTTTATATATTTATTGAAATCTCCTCGGAAAAATATGAACCAGGATACCCATATTGCATGGGTTGAAAATCTGCATCGGGTGAAAATCTCAACCTTATAATATTGACAGAAAAATAACCGCATTGCGCTTTGGAATCGAAATTGTGATATTTGAAAGCATTTTAGCCACTTTGCGTAAAAATTTTACTGCTCGAAGAATGAAAATATTTTACATCCGATTCGTACAAAATATTCTGGGATTCGAAATTCAATATTTTGTTGGGTTTATATTTTTTATGATTTCTCCGGTGAAAAATATTAACCACGATACCCATATTGTATAGGTTTAATTATATATTTCTTCATTCCTAATAAATCGGGTGAAAATCTCAACCTTATAATATTGACAGAAAAATAACCGCATTGCACTTAGGAGTCGAAATTGTGATATTTGAAAGCATTTTAGCCACTTTGTGTACAAATTTTACTGCTCGAACATTGAAAATATTTTACATCTGATTCGTACAAAATATTTTAAGATTCGAAATTCAATATTTTGTCGGGTTTATATTTTTTATGTTTTCTCCCGTGAAAAATATGAACTATGATACCCATATTGCATAGGTTTTGTTATATATTCCTTCATTCCTAATAGATCGGGCGAAAATCTCAAGTTTTAAATACTGGCAAAAATCAAGCAAATTGTGTTTTGGAAGCCTCAAACATACGATTTTATGAGTATTTGAACATTGATTTGAGTTTTTTTTTATTGGAAATTCAATCAAATAAACTTTATCCACTTAATTTATTTTTTATTTTTATTAAACAAACTTCAACACTTATCCACAAACATAAACAAAAATGTGTCAATTTTTATTAAACACCGCCAACCGTTAATAATATTTACGATTTAATTTTATGAGCATTCTCATATTACTGGGGAAAAAACCTCTCCGCCACTTCAAGGTGAATTTATTATTCCTGTCGGTTTCATGAAATGAAAAAAAAAATAGTACCTCTAGCATTTTAATTGATTTATTGAAGCCAAGCAAATGAAAAAAATGAACGAACGAACGACCCGACCAAGTCATAAGGATATGTTGTTATAAATAATTACATTAAACGTCAATTGAAATGGAGGTGGAGCTGCCGCCATCATACCAACCAGCATAAGGATAGTATAAATAGCAAAACACTCCTTACAGAAGGCAACGAACAACCAGGTCAGATTAGGAGGAGATGGAGGTCGAGGAAAGCTCTCACATTTTCATCGTATTAAAAATTTATAACGGCAACGATGTAAGAGAGGCAAATTAAATAGAAACTGGAATATTTAATTAACAATTAACAACTAAATATAGAAAAAGTTCCATTACAACGTATACTCAATCAACTGCCACAATGAGGCCATATAAATATATTCAAGTTATTTTTGGAAACGTCAAATGAGTATATTGAGTTCATTAATTATTCACAGCATGGGTGGGTGACACAAATCAGGACTTATGAGAAATTGCTGTAATAAATCCAAATTAAAAGCAATTTCTGCTCTTAATCTCCATAATATGTCACATTTAAAGGTAATAAAACAAAATAAAGCAATTTTGAGTCAATAGCTTAAAGTTGAGATTTCGACCGATTTATTAAGAATGAGGCATTATACAAATTAACCCCCACAATATGGGTACCATATTTCAGGGTTTTCTAAGTACAGTTCAATAAAAATATAAACCCAGCAGAATAATGCAGAGGAAGACCTAAAATAGGTCTAGTGTAAAAAAAATAACAATGACATTATTTTTTACTGTATAATGACTAAAAAATGTCGGAAAATATTTTTAAATGGCTTAAATATAGTTCTAGATTTCAATTTAAGTCTGTATTTGCCCATATTTCAAAGTTGAGATTTCGACCGATTTATTAAGAATGAGGCATTATACAAATTAACCCCCACAATATGGGTATCATATTTCAGGGTTTTCTAAGAACAGTCCAATAAAAATATAAACCCAGCAGAATAATGCATCAGAAGACCCAAAATAGGTCTGGCGTAAAAAATAACAATGACATTATTTTTTACTCTATAATGACCATAAAATGCCGTAAAATAGTATTTTATTGCATAATTATAACTCTAGAATCCAATTTGAGTCTGTATTTGCCCATATTTCAAAGTTGAGATTTCGACCGATTTATTAAGAATGAGGCATTATACAAATTAACCCCCACAATATGGGTATCATATTTCAGGGTTTTCTAAGAACAGTTCAATAAAAATATAAACCCACCAGAATAATGCAGAGGAAGACCTGAAAAACGGTCTGGGGTAAAAAAAAAAATAACAATGACATTATTTTTTACTCTATAATGACCATAAAATGTTTTAAAATGGCCTAATTATAATTCTAGAATCTAATTTGAGTCCGTATTTACCCATATTTCAAAGTTGAGATTTCGACCGATTTATTAAGAATGACGCTATATTAAATAAAACCCCACAATATGGGTATCATTTTTCATGTTCAGCTTAGGGTATTTCAGAAAAAATATAAACCTATCGAAAGAATGCATCAGCAGGTCACACTTAGGTCTGATATAAACATTTTTACAATGAAATCGTTTTTTGCTTTATTTCCTCTTAGAAATAGTTACAAAATGCTGTAAAATACCATTACATTGCATAATTATAGTACTAGAATCCAATTTAAGTCTATTTCGATACATATGCTAAAGTTAAGATTTCGACCGATTTATTAGGAATGAGGGAATATATATGGAAACCCATGCAATATGGGTATCAAAGTTCATGATTTGCTCAGGACATTTTAAACAAGATATAAACCCAATAGAATATTACACTTGAAAGTGTAATATAACCTTTATTCAATTAGGACCACTGCAAAAAAAATATTTGTTCTATCTTAGTTGCCACAAGTCAATGAAACTCCGTAAAGTGTCATTATATGGCATAACTATGAATCCTTAACCCAATGCGTGTTGTGTTTTCACCATATTGCAAACTTGAGATTTCAACCGATTTATTAGGAATGAGAGAATATATATAGAAACCCATGCAATATGGGTATCAAAGTTCATGATTTGCCCAGCACGTTCTAAATAAAATATAAACCAAATGGAGTATTGCATTTAAAATTTTAAAAAATCCCTTTTTTAATTTACTCGGCTTTAAAAGAATTATTTCGTCTATTTTTGCTGGTAAAAGTTAATAAAACATAGTGAAATGTTACCACATGGCATATTTAGCACTTATTAGCGTATTTCCAGTCATTTTCCTACCATATTCTAAACTTGAGATTTCAACCGATTTATTAGGAATGAAAGTATATATAGTGTAACCCATGCAATATGGGTCTCATTTTTCATGTTTCTGCCACGGTAATACAGAAACACTATAAACTTCTTAAAATATTGCATTTAAAATTAAAATAAAAAAAACGATAATTTACTCCACTAAAAAACAACTATTTCGTCTATTTTAGCTTGTAAAAGTTAATAAAACATAGTGAAATGTTACCACATGTCATATTTAGAACTTATTAGCGCATTGACAGTATTTTTCTTACCATATTCTAAACTTGAGATTTCAACCGATTTATTAAGAATGAAAGAAAATATATTGTAACCTATGCAATATGGGTCTCATTTTTCATGTTTCTGTCTGAGGTTTACAGAAAAAATATAAACCCCTTAGAATATTTCACTTTCAAGACATAATTGGACTTTTTTTAAAAACACCATACATTGAACTGTTCTATTTATTTCCCTTATTTTGGGAGTAATATATTTGTAAAATACCCTAAAAAGATAGCATATGACATAATTTCACATTGTCAGTATAATAAGAGACTTTTTTCGCCGATATTCTAAGGTTGAGATTTCATCCGATCTATTAAGAATGAGAGGATATATAATAAAACCCAGGCAATATGGGTATCATTTTAAAGGTTTTGTTAATGGCATTCTGGAATTGATATAAACCCAATGATATTTGTCTTATATCACCCTACAAAATCAATTTTATGTCAGTGCACTCCAACGAGACTGAATTCAATTTAATTACTTTTTTAATATTTGTTTATATAGCAGAATTATTTCTTTGTTTGTTGTTAAAATAATCTTTTTTCGCTTTCTTTTTTCTTTATCTAAATCCCTCACTGACAATCAGTTATATTGAAATACCTTGTCCGTACATGCATTTTATGCATATGTATTTTAAAAATGGTTTTTTTAATAAACATTATTTATTTTTGTCAACTCATTTTATAATCTTATTTTCTTTGTACGATAAGATTGTTGTAAATTCTTCAACGATAAGATAACCTAGCTTTGTGGGGCAGATATTAACAAAAAGTCTCGTTAGAAACTCTATAAATAGTGAAAAGAATTTCGTCAAAGTTCATTTCGGTTTTTTGTTGTCAAGATCAAGCTGATCGTAAATTAATAAAAACGTATGACATTTAAGATATGGGGAATTTTTTTTTTAACAAATTACTTTATTATGGTCTGCCGAGGCTTTGTGGGAAATATTGAAACAATATATCATCACCTGATCTCAATAAAAAAAAGAAAGTTGAGGACTCAAATTTACAACAATTTTTTTCTTAATTTCATTTTTGGTTAATAAATTTCTAGCTTCCATAAGACTTTAGGTTTTGACTAATCTAAATTTGTATTAATCGTACGTTACAATGCACCACTGCTCATTACGTTACGTAGCGATGCGTGACAGACTAACTCACAGCAGCTAATAAAATGTTAACTGAACACAGCTTCGATTGTTAAGGCAGTGTTGCCATATAGCAAATTAACTTATTGGAGGTTTTCCAAGTTTCCTTGAAAGGAAATTCTATTTTTCTTTTAATAAATAATTCTTAAAAGTATTTTTGGCGCATTTCTATTAAAGCACACAAAATTCACTTCTCCTTTCGATTTCAAAAATATACTATGTCGTTCCCATCTTTTAGATATTTCTGAAATGAAATTATTTATAAACATTGTTGTTGTACAAATGCCAAATATTTTTCTGTTCTTTAAAATGTTTTTCTAGACATTTGAATTTTTTTGCGTGCGTTATTTTTTCTTTCTTTTTTTGGCAAATGAGGCTATATGTCGAATGACGAAGATATTTTTAGCATTTTGCCAGACTTAAAGCGCCATCAGCATGTAGACGACACTGGCGACAGAGAAGCAGAAGAACAAAAACAACAATAGCAACAAAATAATGCGTACATTTTCAATTACATGCAAACTATTTTGTTTTGAAAAAATAATGAAAAAGAACCACGCTGAAGGAAAACGAAAGTCTTTTCTAACGAGCTATAGAGGGGAAAGAAAGAAAATTAACAAATTGCATTTCATGAGAAATGTTACAACAAAACAAGAAACGAAAACACTAAGGTTAATGATTTTTTCAATTGTCAATTCTAAGGAAAATTTCATTTTCTATTGAGAACTAGAAAACAATTTCTGTTTATGTTAACGAAGGCCTAGACCTAGAAATAACTGAAAAGTTCAAGCAAATTCATATCATTTTTGCATGAAATTGAATTTTTTTTTGCTAAGGTCGAAGGGAAAATATGAAGGTAAAATAAAACTTATAGCAATTTTAGGGTTTCAGGATACATATATCAAAAGGTTTATAGTGTTTCTAGAAATCCTCTGGCAAGACGAGAAATATGATACCCATATTGCATGGGTTTAAATATATATTTCTTCATTCTTAATAAATCGGGCGAAATCTCAACTTTGTGATATGCGCAAAATAAAGGCGATTTTGTATTTCGAAACTAATATTTTACAATATGGCATCATTTAATAACAATTTATAAACATTTCAATTCCAAAATGAAGAAATAAAAAAGTAATTCGTCTATTTAAAAAAAAAAAATCTCATAATTTTGACTTGAGAAATGTAATATAATTTTGGGTTTATATTTTTCCTACAATGTCCTCGACAAAACAAAAAAGATGATACCCATATTGTAGGGGTTTTACTATATACTTCTTCATTCATAATAAATCGGTTGAAGTCTCAATTTTGTAATATCAACCAAAAATGGCGGGAATACATTTAAAAGTTCTTTATCTATTATATAGTGGCGTTTTATGAAATATATTTATGTATTTATTTATTTATTTATTATTATTATTATTATTTTTTTTTTTTTTTTGGTCCAGAACCAATTTTACTAGAAAATAATATTTTTTCGTCATTCGGATCCAATATTCCATTAGGTTTATATTTTTTCTAGAATGCCATCAACAAATGCTTTACTATGATACCCATATTGCATAGGTTTTACTATATATTTCCTCATTCATAATAAATCGGTTGAAATCTCAAGTTTATAATATAAAGCAAATAACGGCGCCAATGTATTGGGAATTGGGTACCTCTTCATTTGGCATATAGAAAATATCAATTAAGCCTTTATATTGATGAAAAAAAACAGAGTTGCCACCTAGGAGTTTTTTCAATGCAGCTATTTTTTAATGCTAGTTGTGGAATTGTTTATTATTCCCCATTGCTAACGACCGGTAGTTGCTATGCAAATGCATTTAATGGCATTGTTTACAAATAAAGTTTGTTATGCAATTTATTTTCTCTTGCATATTAAATATTGTTTACGATCATTAACATATTATTGTTATTGCAGTTTGAAGTGTGTGTGAGTGAGTGTGTGTGTACAAAAATAATACAATAATTTTATTACAGTCAACAATTTTATGGCAAAAACTTGTGTCATAATTTACGAGTTATTTTATTTTTAAACATTTTTAATTTTAATTCAACTAAATTTTTATTTTTAATCAATAATTTTTTCATTTTATGAAGACAGGTTTGCCATTGAGACTTTTTTTCTTAAAATCGTCCAAACTCGTGTCAAATAGTTGTCGTAAAGAAAATGGAAGGTATAAAAATCTTATCTTCACTGAGCCAGTTTTTTTTTTTCATATATATCTCCATTTCATTTTTAGCCATCCAAGGTTGCAAGCAGACTTTTTGAATTCTGAGTCATCCATTGAAAATAATTCCATGCGTTTTCTTTCATTTTGCAATGGAAAATGTTTATAAAATCTTATAAAACGATGCCAAATTGAAAAATGTCTGTTTCCAAACACAAACGCGCTTTTATTTTGTACATATCACAAAGTTGAGATTTCGCCCGATTTATTAAGAATGAAGAATTATATACCTAAGCCCATGCAATATGGGTATCATCTTTCTTGTTTTAACGAGGACATTCCAGGAAAAATATAAACCCAAAAATATATTACATTTATCAATTCAAAATTGTGAAATTTTGTCAAAAAATAAAAAAAATAAATAATTAATTATTTTTTTCTATCTTCATTTTAAAAAGGGAAATGTTTATAAAATCTTATGAAACGATTCCAAATTGTCAAATGTACGTTTCTAAACACAAAAGTGCTTTTATTTTGTACATATCACAAAGTTGAGATTTCGCCCGATTTATTATGAATGAAGAATTATATACCTAAACCCATGTAATATGGGTATCATCTTTCTTGTTTTATCGAGTACATTCTAGAAAAAATATAAACCCAAAAATATATTACATTTATCAATTCAAAATTGTGAAATTTTGTCAAAAAATAAAAAAAATAAATAATTAATTATTTTTTTCTATCTTCATTTTAAAAAGGGAAATGTTTATAAAATCTTATGAAACGATTCCAAATTGTCAAATGTACGTTTCTAAACACAAAAGTGCTTTTATTTTGTACATATCACAAAGTTGAGATTTCGCCCGATTTATTAAGAATGAAGAAATATATACCTATACCCATGCAATGTGGGTATCATCTTTCTTGTTTTCACGAGGACATTCCAGGAAAAATATAAACCCAAAAATATTTTACATTTGTCAATTAAAAATTGTGAAATTTTGTTAAAAAAAAATTAATAATAATTTTTTTCTATCTTCATTTTGGAAAGGGAAATGTTTATAAAATCTTATGAAATAATGCCAAATTGTCAAATGTCCGTTTCTAAATACAAAAATGCTTTTATTTTTTACATAACACAAAGTTGAGATTTCGTCCGATTTATTAAGAATAAAGAATTATATACCTAAACCCATGCAATATGGGTATCATCTTTTTTGTTTTATCGAGGACATTCTAGGAAAAATATAAACCTAAAAATATATTACATTTGCCAATTGAAAATTGTAAAATTTTGTCAAAAAAAGTAATAATTTTTTTCTATCTTCATTTTGGTAAGGGAAATGTTTATGAAATCTTATGAAACGATGCCAACTTAAAAAATGTCTGTTTCCAAACACAAACGTGCTTTTATTTTGTTCATATCACAAAGTTGAGATTTCGTCCGATCTATTAAGAATGAAGAAATATATACCTAAGCCCATGCAATATGGGTATCATCTTTCTTGTTTTATCGAGGACATTCTAGGAAAAATATAAACCCAAAAATATATTACATCTGTCAATTCAAAATTGTGAAATTTTGTTAAAAAATTAAAAAAAAATAAATAATTTTTTCTATCTCCATTTTGGAAAGGGAAATGTTTATAAAATCTTATGAAACGATGCCAAATTGTCAAATGTCCGTTGCTAAATACAAAAACGCTTTTATTTTGTACAAATCACAAAGTTGAGATTTCGTCCGATTTATTAAGAATAAAGAAATATATATTTTAACTCCTGCAAGATGGGTATCATATTTCTGTTCTTGCCAGGGGCTTCCTAGAAAAATTATAAACCGATCCAAAATATGTATCACAAACCACCCAAAATTGTTATTAGTTTCATTTTACCTTCATATCATGAAAGAAGTCGCATGGAATTATTTTCAATGTCCTAAAGAAAATATACCTGATAGCCCTGGAAGATATGAAAATCTCATCTTCACTGAGCCCAGTTTTTTTCCATATTTATCTCCATTTCATTTTTAGCCATCCAAGGTTGCAAGCAGACTTTTTGAATTCTGAGTCATCCATTGGAAATAATTCCATGCGGTTTCTTTCATGATTTGAAAAAAAAAAATAGCCATAAAAAAATGTGGCAAATAAGTCTTTTAAATGGCTTTTTAACTCTCGAATTTATTTGAGATTTGCATAAATTTTAAATATTTTTTTTTTAAATTTCCAAAGATTTGAAAGGCTTGAAAAGAATATCAAAAATTTGCTAGACTCAGTGACTAACTATGATTTGACTTTCAGTTTTAGGCTTGACTTGTCATTTTTGGTATGAAAAGAGGTGGGTGTAATTCCGAAAAATCATCGCCAAAACACCACCAGCAACAGCAACAACAAAAATAACGGGGGCCATATGAAGAAGAATTCACATATTTTTTTCTGACGACACACTACTTGGGTCTAGACGTCATATCTGTGTCTTGGCCTTCTTTTTTCTTTTTTTTTTTTTTTTGTTTGGTTTTGCTTTTTACCGTATTTGAATGGCAAGCAAATACATCAGTGTATATTAAATCTACATGAGTCTGAGATTTTTTGGCTTCTCTCTCCTTCCTCTCACTCTCTTGGCTACTCTCTGCCAAAATTGTACATAAAATCTCATGGGTCTCTCTCTAAATATTTTAAAAACCCAACTCCATTCAATAATACGTGTGTGCGTGTGGAGAATTAGGCATTTTTTCTCGCTCACTGAAAAAATAGATCGCATACACAGGCTAAATTAAAATTTAAAACTCATGACTAATAACAAATACCATAAAAAAAATATTAACAAAAAGAAATAAATATTTCAATTTGACACACAATAACAACAATTTTGGGTATTTCTGCAGAGAACACACATATATGACCTACCCAAAGCGTAAGAGAGAGAGAGAGTGAGAAACCCCGAGATATGTAAAAAGCCCCCCAAATTAATTGGCGCCCTGGTTTTTACAACAAAAAAATGCAAACAAAAAATATGCTTTGATTTGTTGAATAATTGGCCACCATTCGCCCCCCTCCCCCTCCACCACACCATGGGGTATTCTGTCTGTCTGCACTTGTATGGATTCCCCTCTATTAACAAACATTCACCCTTTTCATGTCCGTTTAGCTGGTTTCGTTTCGTTTTTTTTCTGTTTTGATCACCTCGTTTATTCTTCACTTACTTTTTGCCACAAATTCTGTGGAAATAACTCTTTGGAATTGCATCATACTTTGCTGATGATGGTAGGTCGTCGTCGTAGCTGTCGTACTCGATTGTTTGCTGATTTATTTGAATTGACTTTCTGTTCCTCCATCTGTCTCTCTGGCAATCTGGCCATGCGTTCAATGCTTGATATCTATCATTGGAGTTTGGAATGGTTGGTTGGTATTTAAAAACAATTGACATTGAGACATTAAACATATATTGATTTAATTTTCGGTTTATCAAAGCAGGGTCGGAAAGGGGAGGGGGAAGAGGGAGGAGGGGAAGAGTCATTTATCGTTGATAAAACAATAAATGAATTATTTTTTGGTGGGCGGATATTTCACACGAAAAAATGTTGCAGAACATTGGGGGTGATTAATGGGAAATCCACATGGTAATTCGAAAAAGTTGTTATCGGATAATTTGTCAATGGCAAAGGTTGTTTCAAAGAATTAATCTGCAGAACAGGTTGTTGTCGGATAACTTTTCTATAAAAATTGTTTACATCGAAAACATTTTCTTTAGAAAATACTTTTATCGATTTTTTTATATATGGCTTTTCTCGGTATTATCTATCAAATTGTTGTTATCGACAACATTTTCAATATAGAAATTCGACAACATTTTCTGTATAGAAATTGTTGTTATCGACATTTTCTATAGAAATTGTTGTTATCGACAACATTTTCTATAGAAAATGTTGTTATCGACAACATTTTCTATAGAAAATGTTGTTATCGATGACATTTTCTATATAAATTTTTGTTATCGATGACATTTTCCATAGAAATTGTTGTTATCGTTAACATTTTATATAGAAATTGTTGTTATCGACATGATTTTCAATAGAAATTCATGTTCGCGACATCACTATCTGTAGAAGTTGTTGTTATCGACATAAATTTCTATAGAAATTGTTGCTATCGACAAATATTGTTGTTATCGACATCAATATCTGTAGAAGTTGTTGTTATTGACATAAATTTCTATAGAAATTGTTGTTATCAACAAACATTTTTATAGAAATTGTTGTTATCGACAAATATTTTTATAGAAATTGTTGTTATCGACAACATTTCCTTTAGTAATTGTTGTTTTCGATAACATTTTCTATGCAGAAATTGTTGTTATCGACAACATTTTCTATAGAGAAATTGTTGTTATCGACAACATTTTCTATATAGAAATTTTCTATATAGAAATTGTTGTTATCGACAACATTTTCTATATAGAAATTGTTGTTATCGACATCATTTTCTATAGAGAAATTGTTGTTATCGACAACATTTTCAATAGAAATTGTTGTTATCGACAACATTTTCTATTGAAATTGTTGTTATCGGCTACATTTTCTATAGAAATTGTTGTTATCGACAACATTTTCTATAGAAATTGTTGTTATCGATGACATTTTCTATAGAAATCGTTGTTATCGATGACATTTTCTATAGAAATCGTTGTTATCGACAACATTTTCTATAGAAATTGTTGCTATTGACAACATTTTCTATAGATATTAGTGTTATCGACAACATTTTCTATAGAAATTATTGTTATCGACAACACTTTCTATAGAAATTGTTTTTATCGACAACACTTTCTATAGAAATTGTTTTTATCGACAACACTTTCTATAGAAATTGTTGTTATCGACAACATTTTCTATAGAAATTGTTGTTATCGACAACATTTTCTATAGAAATTGTTGTTATCGACAACATTTTCTACAGAAATTGTTGTTATCGATAGCATTTTCTGTAGAAATTGTTGTTATCGATGACATTTTCTATAGAAATTGTTGTTATCGACTACAGTTTCTATAGAAATTGTTGTTATCGACAACAGTTTCTATAGAAATTGTTGTTATTGACAACAGTTTCCTTAGAAATTTTTGTTATCGACTACAGTTTCTATAGAAATTGTTGTTATCGACAACAGTTTCTATAGAAATTGTTGTTATCGACAACATTTTCTATAGAAATTGCTGTTATCACCAACATTTTCTATAGAAATTGCTGTTATCGACAACATTTTCTATAGAAATTGCTGTTATCGACAACATTTTCTATAGAAATTGCTGTTATCGACAACATTTTCTATAGAAATTCTTGTTATGGACATTGTTTTCTATAGAAATTGTTGCTATCGACAACATTTTAGGCCGCATTTTCTATAGAAATTCAAAAAATTGCACATTTAGTTAAATCCTATTTTTTATGGCAAGTTTGTGATCTTAGTCATCCGCCACCGCCATAACCATTGTTGTCATATAATCCCCATTTCATTTTTGTGTCATAAAATTAGATTTTAATGGGTAGGTACCCGCTGGCAGGCAGTCAGTCAGTCAGACAGGCACATGATAGACATTTTTAGAAGAGTTGTTTTTTTGTTTATTTTATTATTAATTGTTATACAATGATTTGCATCATCTGATGATGCACAAATCCAACAAAATATCAGTTATTTAAAAAATCCATAAAACGCTGGCAATAACGATGAGAATTTTAATTTTTATTTTTCGACAAAGTATTGAAGGTTGGAACGATAAAACACTTGATTAAACATTTACCTGGCAAAAAAATGCACCGGGGTTTAGAAATTGTTTAAATAAATGTTGCAAATTTTGTTTCAGTTAAATCTGTTGGAATTGTTTTTTTATTTATTTGTGGGTGGTGGTGGCTCCACCAGCTGTGCAATTCTTGGCATGTGTGAAGTTGGGCCAAATCTGGCTATTGTTTAAAACAATGGGCGGCACATATGGTTTACATTATTTTTTACTTAACATAAAACAAAAAACATTTCAGTTGAAAATTTTATTTACGTTCTTCATCGTTTAAAAATAATATGATTTTCAATGACGCAGAGATTTTCAAAACATGTTGTTTCGGAACATGTTTAAATCTTTTTTTTTTTAATAAAATAAACAAAGCACGTTGGGGAAATGCGCATTTTTTAATGCGAACGGAACAAATTAATTATCTGTCAGGCGAAAAAAATTAAACGTAAATTATTTTTAAAATAAAAAAATAATAATAAAAAATCGAAACTTAATCTCTTAAAATCCCTCTAAACTATTTCCGTTTTAAATGGATTTTTTAGATATTTTATTTCATATCTGTAGAAACGATAACCATAATTATCGCTTTGATAAATATTTGTTTTACAAAATCCCCACCATAGCCTCATTGTTTATTCTATTGACCTGATTTCTTGAAACCCCCTCATTTTCCCAGGCCCAACCTACACACGCTTGGCTCTGGGCATTCTTAAGTGAATTGCATAAATCCATAGAATTTTCCCACCAATTGCTTTGTTGTTTCCCCTTCAAGACCCATTCGCTTTACGTCAACTGTCGTAAAGATAGCCGCACAACATATGGACACTGCTGCATGACAACAACCATAAAAATTGCTCTAAATATCACGAGAAAAAAACAGAAAACATTTCTTATCACAAATGGATCTCAAAAAATCAAATAAAACTCAATTTTCACCCATCAAAAAGCTAGACTTTCAATAAACACCAAATTCTTGTCAATATTTAGATTTCTGTTGCCATCGTCCGATTCCACAACAAAAACATCAGGCCAAAAATAGGGCATAATTTATAATTGTTTATAAGCGGGGCTTGTGTCCATTTATTTATTTTTATTTTTTGCATTGTTTTTTCTTCCATGACAACAACACCACCCCAGCCCAGTCCGGCGACCAGACGTCACAGATGTTTGTAATATTTTCTCAATCGAGTGTAAATAATTTGTTTTTTTTTTGCTATTGCCGCCATTAAACTAGTTTCCGCCCGTAATTAAGGCTTGTTGATTTGGCATAAATTTAAATTAATTAGTTTACATTAAATAACAATTTGTTGTCCCCAAAGCAAGAAAGAAAGAATCATGTGTAATGGATATGCTGCTATCGTTGATTTGAACAGGTGGTGTTGTTTTGTTTGTCAATAATGCCAATGGTAAACAAAACAATATGTCATTAAATTTACATTCCACAAACTATTATTAAACATTGTATATTTGCAAATATTACATGATCAAGTGGGACTAAAATAGACACAGCACTTAAATAATACGTCGATTATAAAAATTCCTAAACAAAAATATGGTCGAAAACAAGGTTTTTGTATGAAAACATAATCGATAACAACATTTTTAGAAGAAAATACCATCGATAATGATATTTTCATTATTAAATATCACCGATAACAAAGTAAATGTAATCGACAACCAAATTTTTCATGGAAAAGGGCTTCGATAACAATATTTTCGATAGAAAATGTTGTCGATAACAACAATTTCCATAGACATTGTTATCGATAACAACAATTTCTACAGAAAATTTTGTCGATAACAACAATTTCTATAAAAATTGTTATCGATAACAACAATTTCTATAGAAATGGATATCGATACCAATAGTTTCTATATAGAACATCTTGTCGATAACAACAATTTCTATATAGAAAATGTTGTCGATAACAACAATTCCTATACAGAAATTTTGTCGATAACAACAATTCCTATACAGAAAATGTTGACGATAACAACAATTTCTATATAGAAAATGTTGTCGATAACAACAATTTCTATGAAAACCGTGGTCGATAACAACAATTTCTATAGAAACAGTTGTCGATAACAACAATTTCTATAGAAACAGTTGTCGATAACAACAATTTCTATAGAAACAGTTGTCGATAACAACAATTTCTATAGAAACAGTTGTCGATAACAACAATTTCTATAGAAACAGTTGTCGATAACAACAATTTCTATAGAAACAGTTGTCGATAACAACAATTTCTATAGAAAAAGTTGTCGATAACAACAATTTCTATAGAAACAGTTGTCGATAACAACAATTTCTATAGAAACAGTTGTCGATAACAACAATTTCTATAGAAACAGTTGTCGATAACAACAATTTCTATAGAAACAGTTGTCGATAACAACAATTTCTATAGAAACAGTTGTCGATAACAACAATTTCTATAGAAACAGTTGTCGATAACAACAATTTCTATAGAAACAGTTGTCGATAACAACAATTTCTATAGAAAAAGTTGTCGATAACAACAATTTCTATAGAAACAGTTGTCGATAACAACAATTTCTATAGAAACAGCTGTCGATAACAACAATTTCTATAGAAACAGCTGTCGATAACAACAATTTCTATAGAAACAGCTGTCGACAACAACAATTTCTATAGAAATTGTTGTTATCGACAGCGGTAATAAGATTTTTAAGATTGTCGATAATAAGATTTTCTATAAAAAGTCTTGTCGATAACAATAATTTCTATATAGAAAATGTTGCCGATAACAACAATTTCTATATAGAAAATGTTGTCGATAACAACAATTTCTATATAGAAAATGTTGTCGATAACAACAATTTCGATAAAAAATATTGTCGATAAAACGTTTTCTATAGAAATCGTTGTCGATAACAAGAATTTCTATGGAAAATGTTGTTGATGACAAAAATTTCTATGGAAATTGATGTCGATAACAACAATATTTATAGAAATTGATGTCGATAACAAGAATTTTTATATATAATCTTGTCGATAATAAGAATTCCTATACAAAAAATATTGTCGATAACAAGAATTTCTATTAATTCGCCTTAATTTTCTCCTAGTGATTTCATTGATTTCATTTCTTTTATTTACTGCGTAATTTCATGATTTATTTCGGCCATCATCGTGATTAGCATTGCGAACGGAGTTCGTATCCATTAATACTTGTCAAGAGGAGGAAGAAGAAGAAGAAGTGGAAAAAACGGTATGCGTTGTAGCGCACGGGTAATGATTTGCCTTTAAATGACCCTGCAAGCAAAAACTTGCGGACTGTTGAATGGACAGATGGACAGACAGACATATGTATCAAGAGTTCGATCTCCTCATCTCTCCCCTCATCTCTTGTGCGATATCACCGATAATGAGGTCACTGACATGACTTTCAAAACGTAATGTTGTGTTTTTCCTCTCTCTCTCTCTGTCTCCCCCTAATTTCCCCTCCTCACTCATTAATATTGGAATTATTGACAAGTTTGCGTGTGGTTTATTTTTACTCTTTGTTTCTTTTCCTCCTCCTCCAAATTTGGCAAAACCACCTTCTGGTATTTCCACGAATTGTCTGTCTGTCTCTCTGTCAGTTCATTCAACAAATTGAGTTTCTGTTTTCTTAGCTTTAATGTTAAAGCGTAAATACCACAAAAGTTGTTTACAAACATTTAATGAAGTTTAGTTGTGTTTTGTTTTGGGATTTTTTTTTTCTTTCAAATTTATTTTGATTCATAGAAATCGTAGACAACAGCCGCCGACACGACGACATACATCTGAGGAAACGCACAGACAGACTAACCCAGACGATGGACGGACACTCAAATAGTGAAATGTTATGGCTGTTATTGCAAAAATGCGTCAACGCAAATTTTATGGCATTTTTGTTAACAACTGTTTGGAAATCAATTAGTTTGGAAATCAATTGAGATTTGAGTTGATAAAAAATCGATGATTAACTATTTTGGATTTCTACAAATAAAATCGATAAGAATTGTGGAGTAGAGTTTTGACAGAATAACCTACCTTAGGGGGTATCTGGTACTTCACTTTCCCTTGCCGTTCACCCGATGTTTTTCACCCCACTTTTCCTAGTTTTTACTTATCGTTTCTTGCCATTAACCACTTCTAAATATTGTAACCTTCTATGTTTCATTTTTATTTATGATCGCTAATATGATTTGTGGTTGTTGCTGTTGTTGTTAAATGGTAAATCACGTTTCATTGATAAAACAATTAATGGGCTTTAGTCCAAATTAAGGTTATCTTATCGATCTATCGATTGATTAATTGCTTAGTTAACCGACTCCCTCGAATCGATGATGTCATAAAATAATAGTAGCTTCGTTGGATGGAATATTTGGTCGTAAAAGGAGGCAATATTTTAGAAGATATGTTATCGATGACGTTTTTCATAAAAAAAGACGCTTGTGAGGTTTTTTTTATAGAAAATGTTGTTATCGGTGACATTTCCAATTGATAAGTGATTTTTTCGTTCATTGTTTCTAGAAAAAATTGTTGTTATCGATGACATTTTCCATAGAAATTGTTGTTATCGATAATATTTTCTATAGAAATTGTTGTTATCGACAAGATTTTCTAAAGAAATTGTTGTTATCGACAACATTTTCTTTATAGCAATTTTTGTTATCGACAAGATTTTTTTTTATATAAATTGTTGTTATCGACAATATTTTCTATATAGAAATTCTTGTTATCGACAACATTTTCTATATAGAAATTCTTGTTATCGACAACATTTTCTATAAAAAATTTTGTTATCGATAACATTTTCTATAGAAATTGTTGTTGTCGACAAGATTTTCTATAGAAATTCTCGTTATCGACAAGATTTTCTACAGAAATTCTTGTTATCGATAAGATTTTCTATAGAAATTCTTGTTATCGACATGAATTTCGACAACATTTTCTACATAGAAATTGTTGTTATCGACAACATTTTCTATATGGAAATTGTTGTTATCGACAACATTTTCTATATAGAAATTGTTGTTATCGACAACATTTTCTATATAGAAATTGTTGTTATCGACAACATTTTCTATATGGAAATTGTTGTTATCGACATTTTCTATACAGAAATTGTTGTTATCGACATCAATTTCTATAGAAACTTTTGTTATCGACATCAACTTATATAGAAAGTGTTGTTATCGACATGAATTTCCAAAGAAATAGTTGTTATCGACTTGATTTTCTATAGAAATTGTTGTTATCGACAACATTTTCTTCATAGAAATTGTTGTTATCGACAAGATTTTCTATATAGAAATTCTTGTCATAGGCAACATTTTCTATATAGAAATTCTTATTATCGACAACATTTTCTATATAGAAATTCTTGTTATCGACAACATTTTCTATATAGAAATTCTTGTTATCGACAAAATTTTCTATACAAATTGTTGTTATCGACATCAATTTCTATAGAAATTGTTGCTATCGCCAATATTTCCTATAGAAAATATTGTAATCGATTATATTTTCTATAGAAATTGTTGTTATCGACAACATTTTCTTTATAGAAATTGTTGTTATCGACAAGATTTTCTATATAGAAATTGTTGTTATCGACATCAATTTCTATAGAAATTGTTGTTTCTATAGAAAATATTGTAATCGATTATATTTTCTATATAGAAATTGTTGTTATCGACAACATTTTCTATATGGAAATTGTTGTTATCGACAACATTTTCTATATAGAAATTGTTGTTATCGACCACATTTTCTATATAGAAATTGTTGTTATCGACAACATTTTCTATATAGAAATTGTTGTTATCGACAACATTTTCTATATAGAAATTGTTGTTATCGACAACATTTTCTATATAGAAATTGTTGTTATCGACAACATTTTCTATATAGAAATTGTTGTTATCGACAACATTTTCTATATGGAAATTGTTGTTATCGAGATTTTCTATACAGAAATTGTTGTTATCGACATTTTCTATACAGAAATTGTTGTTATCGACATCAATTTCTATAGAAACTTTTGTTATCGACATCAACTTATATAGAAAGTGTTGTTATCGACATGAATTTCCAAAGAAATAGTTGTTATCGACTTGATTTTTTATAGAAATGGTTGTTATCGACAATAGTTTCTATAGAAATTGTTGTTATCGGCATCAATTTCCATGTACATTACTGTTATCGACATCAATTTCCATAGAAATTGTTGTTATCGACAACATTTTCCATAGAAATTGTTGTTATCGTCAACATATTCTATAAAAATTGTTGTTATCGACAATAGTTTCTATAGAAATTGTTGTTATCGGTTGTTATCGGTTGTTATCGGCATCAATTTCCATATAAATTACTGTTATCGACATCAATTTATATAGAAAGTGTTGTTATCGACATGAATTTCCAAAGAAATAGTTGTTATCGACTTGATTTTTTATAGAAATGGTTGTTATCGACATAAATTTCTAAAGAAATTATTGTTATCGGCAACCTTTTATATAGAAAATTTTGTTATCGATAACAATTTCTAGAGAAATTGTCGTTATCGACATGAAATTCTAGAGAAATTCTTGTTATCGACATAAATATCTATCAAAAGTGTTATCGACATCAATTTCTATAGAAACTGTTGTTATCGACAGCATTTTCCATAAAAATTGTTGTTATCGACAGCATTTTCCATAAAAATTGTTGTTATCGACAACATTTTCCATAGAAATTGTTGTTATCGTCAACATTTTCCATAGAAATTGTTGTTATCGACAATAGTTTCTATAGAAATTGTTGTTATTGGCATCAATTTCCATATACATTACTGTTATCGACATCAATTTCCATAGAAATTCTTGTTATTGACACCATTTTTTATAGAAATTGTTGTTATCGACAAGATTTTCTATAGAAATTCTTGTTATCGACAAGATTTTCTATAGAAATTCTTGTTATCGACAAGATTTTCTATAGAAATTCTTGTTATCGACAAGATTTTCTATAGAAATTCTTGTTATCGACAAGATTTTCTATAGAAATTCTTGTTATCGACAAGATTTTCTTTAGAAATTCTTGTTATTGACATGATTTTCTATTGGAATTGTTGTTATCGGTGGAATTTTCACAAGAAAATATTGTTATCGAAAACGTTTTAGTCAGCAACTTCTATTATCGATAGCATTCTTTGTGGAGAATATTGTTATCGATGACATTTTTGTTGGAATTTTTTGTTATCGATGAAATTTTCTCTCGAAAATGCGGTTATCGATGACAATTTCTTAAGAAAATATTGTTAGCGATGCAATTTTCTCTTGAAAATGTTGTCATCGATTGTATTTTTTGAAGCAAATTTCATTATCCATTGCATTTTTGCTTCGAAAATGTGGTATTTGACGCTATTTATTAATGGATATCTTATTATATGTCTTTCATGTCTCACTTCAAAGAGTTACGCCTCCTCGTGTATGTCGCCGTCTCAAGGAATTTCCCTTCGGCAAACAACCCCAATTATCGTGTTTTAAGAATTTAACACTCAATGATGTGGCCAAAGGCAAATATTTCATCATATCTTTTAAAGTGTCCAAAAATAGCCTTTGTTTGAGGTGGCTATTTTTGGCTTTAATTTTTTTGTAAGTATTTTCCGTTTCTTTTTATTTTGATCTCATTATTGGTCATTATGTTTTCGCTGGAAATTTTATCACGTATATCTCATTGAGATGGCGATTTAATGTTTCGTTGTATATTTCTTTAGTCTGTAATTGAAACAAAGAGTTTTTAAAGTTTTTTTAATTTTATTTATTTATTTATTTATTTTTTTTTTTTTTTGGGAATGCCCTGAAAACAACAAAAGCAACAGCATATGCGCTTTTTAAGCCATTTATAACACTTTATATAACAGCTGAAGGATTTTTTTTGGAAATTACCCAGACGACTTGTTGTTGCTGTTGTCATTGCCTTTTACTTTTATTTCAATATTTATGAGGGTATATATTTCGGTTTATTTGTCTTTTTTTGGTAAATGTAAAACAAAAACGAAATAAGGAAGCATTTTTCGAAGTCATTCCCCCTTGGCATCTCCAAAAACACCCTTCAGTCAGAGGCAACTGAACGAACCTATGAACTGAACCTTTATTGTTTTTATTATTATTTTTTGAAATTCTCAACATTTATAGATTATTGAAAAAAATATAGTCAATGCGGAATCTGTTTCCGGTTGCCTTTACTTGACATATAAATCACATTAAAACAATGAAATATATATGTGATTTATAAGTTGAATTTTTTTTCGAATAATTAAATGTCGTTGACATGCTGCAGCAATTGACCATTGATAAATGGCTATTGGTGGCCCACAAAAATATTTAATTTCAATTATTTATTTTTTTTTTAATTAAAATTCAGTGCATTTCTGCTGGGTAATAAAATTCGAATACCATATCAAGAAGTTGGCTGTGAGTGTGTGTGTGTTCGGGTTGTAAATACCATAAACAAATTTAAAATAAATCATGAATAAAATTGTAATAAGATTACAAAATTTTGTAAATCACAAGAGAAGAGAGATATAACAAAATCGAGAGAGAATTTTCATTTGGGAGATTTTTTTTTAAATTAAAACCTAAAAAAACTGCAACCAACTTTAGACTGTTGTCATTTCTCGTCCGACAGCTGCTAAAATTATACCAGTGACAGGGCCAAAATATCGCAGAGCCACATTCGGACAGCTACGGTTGTGACGGTTTTATTGGCCGTTTGAAGGCCATAATTCGTGCCAAAGGTTACCAATTCGCACAAATCTTAACTTATTTTAAAATTTGATGCTATTTCCGATATTTTTTGTTTTCATTCAATAAAATTTGAAAAAAAAATTAAAAATTATGGCGCTTGACTTTATTGCAGTTTCTTTTTTATCTCACCCTGTATTTATAACTCCCATTAAACTTATTATAAAAAATCTATATTAAATATAAATTGCGTGTTCTATCGTCTCTCTCTCCCTGCTCTCTTCATATCCTCTCTTATTTATGCATTCAATAATAACACATAATTACAACACGCAAAATATCTTTTTTTTTTGCGGTTTTAAAACATATTTAGTATTTCGATTTTTTTTTTTTTTAGAACACAGCCAACGGAAATGATAAAGGCAATTGGCCTTTTTGTGGCTTGTAATGACTTTTAGAATAATTTAAAAAAATATTTATTTATTGTTTTTGTTTTAATTACAAAACACAACCTTCAAAAGTAAATAACTTAAATTCACACAATAAATTGTTTAAGTTTTAATTAACATTTATTTTTTTTTTTTTTCATTAAATAATAGTTGAGTGTTGGACATTCCAATTTAACACTTCAAACAAGTTCAAGTTTATTGGAGGGTACCTTCGAAATAAATATATGTAAACATTTATTTAAGTTTATAATTAAGAGTTCTGCTAATTAAGTAGTGGAAAGTAAAGTAAATGCATAGCTTCTGACTGGGCCGGGAGTGTTAAAAATATTTCAAAATAAGTAAAAAAGCTGTAAGATCGGCCGTACCGAAATTTGAATTCCCTCCATCATTTGTAGCGAATTTGATAATTTTCAAACAAAAAATTAAATCCGTTAAAAATTTTGTTAAAATCTTAAAAATACCAAATGTATGTAGCCGTCATATTAGGGTCTATACGACGACGTGGACCTGCATAGGCATTGTTTGTCGTAAGCCATTACAATATTCAAATGAGAAACTTGAAAAAAATCGGTGAATAATGTAGCTAAATATAGGGAGGTAGTATTATATGGGGGCTATATCAAAATGTTGACCTGCACAAATTTCTGCCTGAGGCTGCAGTATCCATTACGAACTTCAAATACCAAATTTGAAACATTTCCGGAGAATAATGTCGCTAAAATCATCAAAATACCGAATATAGGGAGGTGCTTTTATATGGGGGCTATACGAAGACGTGGACCTGCACGGACAATTTTCTGTCATAGGCTGTAGTATCCGTTACTAACTGTAAGTGCCAAATTTGAAACAATTCCGGTGAATAATGACGCTAAAATCACCAAAATATCGAAAATAGGGAGGTACTGTTATATGGGGGCTATAGGAAGAGGTGGACCTGCACAGACAATTTTTTGTCATAGGCTGTAGTACCCATTACGAACTTCAAATACCAAATTTGAAACAATTCCCATAAATAATGTCGCTAAAATCATCAAAATACCGAATATCGGGAGGTATCGTTATATGGGGGCTATACCAAAACGTGGACCTGCACGGACAATTTTCTGTCATAGGCAGTAGTATCAATTACGAACTTCATATACCAAATTTGAAACATTTTTGGGGAATAATGTCGCTAAAATCATCAAAATACCGAATATCGGAAGGTACCATTATATGGGGGCTATACGAAGACGTGAACCTGCACTGACAATTTTTTGCGTTAGGCTGTAGTATTCATTAAGAACTTCAAATACCACATTTGAAACAATTCCGGTGAATAATGTCGTTAAAATCCTCAAAATACCGAATATCGGGAGGTAGCGTTATATGGGGGCTATAGGAAGACGTAGACCTGCACATACAATTTTCTGTCATAGGCTGTAGCATCCATTACGAACTTCAAATACCAAAATTGAAATTTTTTGACTTAGCCTGTAGTATTCATTACGAACTTCAAATACCAAATTTGAAACAATTCCGGTTAATAATGTCACTAAAATCATCAATTTTCGAGTTGAGGCCTAAAAGTTTTTGTTTTAGGCAAATTGCATCAAAAGAAGAAATATTCTACACAAGATTTCACTACAAGTCTCAGAATAAACCATGTATCTAGGTACAATAGTTTTTATGAAAATCACAATCGAAATTTATGCACAAAAAGTTAATATCGTGTGTTTGCCTTTCACTACTCTCAATTTCACATGTATCCAAGCCGAGACAAAATCTCCCTTTAAACTTCATATTTTGGGGGAGGTGTCAAAGAGAGAATTATTCTAGATCGAATTTCATTGTGGGTCTCTGAACAAAAGAAATTTATATATTCAAGATGTACCATGAAAATATATTATCAATTTGTTAATGATTTCAGTTATTGCAAGATTTTTGGTAATATTTTCCAATGTTCTTATTAGCAGAATTTTATGCTATTTTTTCCATTGTACATATTAAGCGTACAAATTTCTTTTGTTCGGAGACTCACAATGAAATTTGATTTAGAATAATTCTTACTTTGACACCTTTCCCAAAAAACGAAGTATTAGTGGAGATTTTGACTCGTATTGGGTAGGCGTTAAAATAAGGGTAAAACATTAAAGCACATAATTTTCACTTTTGGCTCATATATTTCGAATGCAATTTCCATAGAAACTATTGTACCCAGATATATGGTTTATTCTGAGATATGTTCTGAAATTTTGTATAGAATATTTCTTCCTTTCATACTTTCCACCTAAAATGACATTTTATGCCACTTTCAGGCCTCAACTCGGAAAAAAGGAAAAATTATCAAAAATATTTGGGAAATATTTTCGGACGGATTTTTTGACAACATTGATGCAAATATTTTTTGGATATTCAATGGAAACCGAGATTTCTTTTCTTTGGTTACTTATAGTGAAATTTGATGGAGAACATTTCTGTCTTTTACGTCATTTTCCTAAAATTACGCTTTCTTGGAGATTTTATAACAAATTCACAGAAAGTACGATTTTAACCCTAAAATGTGTTTTTAATGTTTATGAATTCTTGGTGTTTAGGTAGGATTTAGACTTTTGATGTCTTTAATGACAAATAATTTTGTAGATTATTTTGACTTGCTACAACCCCGTTTTAAGGGAGTTTTGACCCCTATTTTCCAAAAAGGACCAAAAAGACCCCTTTGTTTAATCGCTTGAGGGTTAAAATATTCCGCCAAAATATTCCTCATATTTAAATCTACAATATTGCCAAAGACACCATATACCTAAAATGCATGGATTCCGAGGAATCTTATTCCAAAAATTCCCAAGAGAAGAGAAGTTGGAAAAGAGAAGAACTTGGCCTCTCCATTTAGGTTATTGCCAAAGACACTATATACCAAAAATACATGAATTCCTAGGAATCTTATTTCAAAAATTCCCAAAAATGTGGAAGAGAGGAGAACTTTGACACGACCCCCCTCCCCCCATTTAGGTAATTGCCAAAGACACTATATACCTAAAATGCATGGATTCCGAGGAATCTTATTTCAAAAATTCCCAAGAGAAGAGAAATTGGAAGAGAGAAGAACTTGGCCCCTCCATTTAGGTTATTGCCAAAGACCCTATATACCTAAAATTTATAGATTCCGAGGAATCTTATTTCGAAAATCCCCAAGAGAAGAGAATGTGGAAGAGAGAAGAACTTGGCCTCTCCATTTAGGTTACTTTGCCATGAAAACTTTCAAAACTTGCCGATACACGTGTCCTCTTTTTTAGCTCTACTTTCATAATCTGCTGGAATTTTCCCTTAAATATTGAAAAAAATCGATTTTGTCGCACAGTGTTCACAACATTTTATTGTCACCCAGTCCAAAACAGGTTTGCTTGGCTGTTGTTGCAGGTACGACAGCACCACATTTTTTTGTGGAGCACAACAATATTATTGTGCACCAACATCCCCACCCATTGTCATTTCGAGGGCGTGGTAGTGGTGGTGGTGCTCTGTGCGCATCACCATCATCGGTTACACCATCCATATCACCATTACCTCCAGCAACCACCACCAATGTCTGACAGATAGACAGGCCATTTTGACAATAACAACAAAACTCCACATACACATTATTATTATTATTATAATTGTTGTTGTTTTTATTTTTTTGTTGTTGCTATCATATAACGTCATTGCATAATCATTAAAAGCTTTTTATGGCATTCTAGAGCAGGGTTTTTACAGTTTTTTTTTTTTTTGCAATTATTTTTGCAGCTCTGCTTTTGTTTCATTTTCCATGTGTTGTTTTTTCTTCTTGGGTATCAATCAAACAACAACAACAACAACGAAAAAAGGAGTGTGAATGACACTTACAATAACATGTCAAAGAAAAAATTGCATAATATAATATTTATGATGTGGCGGATTTAAATAAAGTTAAAAAATTGCATAAAAATTCCGCTCGTTTTTTTTTTTATGTGGGCTTAATTTTTCCCCCTCCCTAAAAAACTCGATTTGGCTTTTGAGGGTTTTTTTATTATTGAATTATAGGGGATTTTCGGGTTAATTATGGCAGAATATAAAAGTAAGGTTTTTCCATTTTATTATACCCTACACCACAGGGTGGTAAGGGTATTATGTCTTTGTCCATTTGTTTGTAACATGGAGAAGGAAGCGAGATAGACCCATAGTTACTTTTGAGGATCTCCATAGAATCACTTTCTGAGTTGATTTATGAATGTCCGTCCGTCCGTCCGCTGTCCATGTATTCTTGTGAACAAAATGCAGGTCGCATTTATTATCCGATTGAGATGAAATTTTGCACAAATCATTTGTTTGGCCCAACGACGAACCCTATTGAAATTGGAGATAATCGGTAAAAATTTAGATATAGCTCCCATATACAACTTCGTCCGATTTGCCTATTATTGTGCAAGAAACGTGTAATATCAGCCCGAATAGTATGAAATTTTGCACATACCGCCAAATTAGGCCTGAAAATCAGTATGCCAAATTTGATCGAAATCGGTTCAGATATAGCTATAGCTCCCATATATATTGTTCATCCGATTTGTTGTTTTTTGTCCTCCACAGCCGTAATATGCACTCTGTAACAACAATATTTGGGGAAATATATCAAATGCAGCTCAGAAATACCTCTGCTAAATTTCATCGAGATCGGTTCAGATTTGGATATAACTCCCATATATAACTTCGTCCGATTTACTTTTTATTGAGCGCCAAACTTCTAATATTTGCCCAAATAGGATGGAATTTGGCACATGCGACCGAATTGAGTCTAGATGCTAGTATGCCAAATTTGGTGAAGATCGGTTCAGATATATCTATAGCTCCCATATATATTGTTCATCCGATTTGTTGTATCAGCAGAAATGCTTCGAAAAGTAAAGAAGCGACTTGATCGAAACCCGCGTCCAAAAAATGGCTCGTGAGCTGGACATGTCGCAAATATTCTATTCGGCAAATATTGAAAAATGAGCTCGGGCTAAAGCCGGTGAAATTCAAATTCCAAAAAGTGCCAGAACTTACACCGCAACAGAAAGAAAATAGACTCAAAAGAGCTAAAGTGTTGCTTTGCTTGACCGGGAAAGTGGTGAACTGCCGAATTTGGTGTTCTCCGATGAGAAAACATAAGTTGTCCAGCAGTGTAAACAAACAAAATGATCGTGTTTACTTGCCAAAGAGGTCAGATCAGCTGAAAATGGTTACCTTCGGTTGGCCACCAGATCTCAAGCGCCGGCCATGGTGATGGTGTGGGCCGCCATAACAGCCAATGGTCGCTCTCTCCGCTCGTATTAATCGACCGTGGCATCAGAATAGATTTTGAACATTATCGCGAAAATATTCTGGAGGGTATATTTAAGCCTTGGGCATGCAAACATTTTGGCCGCAGACATTGGACATACCAACAGCACATCACCATCGCACTCAGCACACGTCACCCAAGAATGGTTACAAAATGAGGTTCCTTGCCTCATTTCCAACGCACAATGGCCACCAAAATCTCCGGATACCAATCCGTTGGACTATTGTGTCCGGAGTATTTTGAGAAGCAAGGTTGGTACTAAAAAATACCAAAGTGTCGATCACCTCAAGCAAGCGCCTTGTCGGGAATGGGAAATGGTACCGCAGAGCAACATTCGAGCAGCTTGTGACGCGGTTTCATTGGCCGTTTGAAGGCCATAATTCGTGCCAAAGGTGACCAATTCGAACAAATCTAAACTTATTCGAAAATTTGATGCTGTTTCCGATATTTTTTTGCTTTCATTCAATAAAATTAAAAAAAAAAATGTCAAAATTATGGCGTTTGACTTTGTTGCAGTTTTTTTAACTCACCCTGTATGTTCTTGATCAGCACAAAATTCTATGTCGATTTAGCAATGTCCGTCCGTTTGCCCGCCTGGAAATCACTCTAGCTTCCGAACGAAATGATGTAGGTTGATAAAATTTTACTCAAATGTGTATTATGTCTGCAGGACTTTTGGTATTGAAAATGGATCCTGTAGGTCCACATATAGCCCCCATATAATGGTACCTGTCTTTTTCGGCATTTTGGCGATTTAAGGGACATTATTCACCGGAATTATTTAAAATGTAGTGTCTGAAATTCGTGATGGATACTACACCCTAAGACTAAAAATTGTCTGTGCAGGTCCACGTCTTCGTATAGCCTCCATATAATGGTACCTCTCGATATTCGGTATTTTGATGATTTTAGCGACATTATTCACCGGAATTGTTTCAAATTTGGTATTTGAGATTCGTAATGGATACTACAGCCTATGACAGAAAATTGTCTGTGCATGTCTACGTCTTCGTATAGCCCCCCTATATAATAGTACCTCCCGATATTTGGTATTTTGGTGATTCTAGTGAAATTACTGACCGGAATTGTTTCAAATTTGGTATTTGAAGTTCGTAATGGATACTTCAGCCTAAGACAATAAATTATCTGTGCAGGTCCACGCCTTCGTATAGCCCCCATATAATGGTACCTCCCCATATTCGGACTTTTAATGATTTTAACGACATTATTCACCGATTTTTTTTAAAGTTTCACATTTGAATATTCTGTTGGCTTATGACAACAGTTGCCTACGCAGGTCCATCTCGCCGTATAGACCCTAATATAACGGCTACATACCGAATGCCTTAAGAGTTTAACAGAATTGTTAAATGAATTTTATTTTTTTGAAAATTGTCAAATTTGCTTCATTTGGTGGAGGGTATTCAAAGTTCGGCCCGGCCAAACTTACAGCTTTTTTAATTGTTGTATTTTGATTTTAAAATATAATAAGTAAATAATTAATTTTTTTTTTAAATATAATAACTTCATAAGAAAGTATGTAGGCTCTAGGCTCCTTTGTATCTATTTATTTTTTAAAGCAATTTATATTTAGAATTTTAGAATTTTGTCTAGACGTGTTGAAAAAAATATACGGGTTGCCTGTCACATTGAATATTTGCATAATCGCTCGAATATTCTCCTGTCAGGGCTTGTAGTATTGATGGATCGATTTTTTTTTCGTGAGTAAACATAATCTTTCATCATCTCCCCGCCCTATCCTCCAGTTGTGAGGACGAAAGTTGCGACGTAAGCAACCATCACTGAAGTCAATATAAGTGTTTTTTTTATTTAATCAATTAATTATTTCGCATCTCCAGGCAAGTCCGGAGATTCATATTTACCAGAATAATTATCAAGAAAAAAATAATAATAAATAATAAACAAATTAATAAATATTTCACGTGCACGTTATTTACATCATCACCATCATAATTATCACCGAAGTAAAAAAAATACAGGGAATACAGAACAAATTGTAGGCAAAGGAAACATTTTGTTTAATTTTTTAAAAAAATAAAATAAAACAAAAAATGAAAAAATAAATATAACCAATTTTGGAAAATAAAAAAAAAAAACAATTTAAAAGAATCAACCGGTTGTGCCCACATATGTATACCCTGAGCCAATGTTCGATTATTTAAAAGTATTTTGACTTCTGTTACGATTACTCAAATCATTCATATTTCATCTAATACAGATAAAAATATTGGTATGGGCAAAATTACAAGAAAGTCGAACATTTATGTCCATTTATGTATATGCGAAATCATAAATTCCATATTTATCTCAGGTTTCTGGTTGAGAGAAATATTTAGTTGTAAAGAATCGCTGACTTCTTTCGCCAGGTATAAACAGATAAAAGTATTGAAAATTGTTACCCTTTGTGGCTGAGGTACCAGAAGAGGTTTGCAGATATACATCACCTCCACAACAGATCTTGTGTTAGCAAAAATGTTTGGATGTGTGAAATTTGAAGAGAGTTGGAGGCTAATTTCGCTATCTTTGAGCGTTTTGTTTTTTCAAAAATCTTGAACCCTATGTGGGGGAGAAAAAATAGTACGATCTTTATCATATTCATAATAGATCTTGTGTTGATGGAAATATTGAAATGTACCAAGTTTGAATGGAATCGGATGTTAATTTCGCGTTTTGTGAGCTTCATTGGTATTAAAAATGTTGACCCTTTGTGGGGGTGGTACCAGAAGAAGTGAACCGATAAATCCCATTTTTACAGCAGATCTTGTGTTGTGAAGAAATAATGAGATGTGTGAAATATGAAGAGAGCCGGATACTTATTTTGGATTTAATAATCGTTTCGATTATTCGAAACTATGACCCTTTGTGGGGGAAAATACCAGAAGAAATGATCCAATCCCAACTATCTTTATAACAGATCTTGTATTGCTAGAAATAATGGAATCGGATGTTAATTTCGCGTTTTAGAGTATTCAAAATTTTTGCCCTTTAAGGGGGAGGTACCAGAAGGAATGGACCGATATATCCCATCATCACTCCACACCTAGGGTTAATAAAAATATTGTGATGTGTGAAATTTGAAAACAATCTTACATCACATTTTGTAAGAGTTGTAATTATTCAAAATTTTGACACTTTGGGGGGGGGGGGGGGGGGGGAAGTACTTGATGCAATGGACCAATATTATACATTTTCGCGCCTGACATAGCACTGGCAAAGATATTGGTATTTGCAAAGTTGGAGCAAAATCGGATCATCCCTTCCCTTTCTGTGCAGAAAATATATTTTTTTTAAATTTCGACCTTTTGTGGGGAAGGTACCACAAGGAGTGGATTGATATCGCCCATCTCCGAACTCGATCTAAGTTTGGTAATAAAATCACGATGTACCAGGTTTGAACCAAATCGGATGCTTCCATCGATAGTGATCGGCCGAACCAGTCAGACAGATGGACGGACATCATTAGATCTACTCCAAATGTCCTTAAACGGATTTGGCCAAAGAGACCTAGGGTCTAAAACTGCTATTTCGATAAGGCACGTTTTGACCGTATCAAATGATATATGCCCTCTCTAGCTTTTTTATTTAATTTCATATTTCAGAAAAATAGGTTTTACACAGCGTATTTTTTTGCACCTTCATCTTCCAACTGAGACCACTGATATTGTAGGTGCGACTCATCCAAAGCCTGTACACAATTTCAACGTACATTTACATAGCGATGGCTTAGGCTGTCAGACGAGTCCGAAATCTTCCGCCAAAGTAAGCGAATGTTGGATGGGTCCGAAATCTACCAACATTGTAAGCGAAATTCATCGACATCCGATTCAGATGCAAGAGCAATGGACACTTTTTGTTATATTTTGTTTTGTTCTATAATTCTATAATGGATTTTGTTTCACAATGTAATAGCAATACGACTCATCTAAATCGGATGCTAGGTGTATGCTATTAACCACTGTTGCTTCATTTTTCCTATTGACAAAATAGCATACATTTTGATGGGTAACTTAAATATTTCTCATTATTTTTAAATATTTAATTTAATTTATTTATTTCCAATTATAAGCTATTTTTCCATTAAAAATTATCAAAATTCTATGAAATAATACATGATACACTGCTGTAATGATCTCCTGCCACACACATTTACTTCAAGCTCTTTTCTCATCTCCCTATAAATGCACTCATTTTACATAAAATGCACTCTCTCTCTCTTTTTCTCGAAAATTCTCCGTTAACATATGTACCTATGTTTAGCAAATTGTTAAAATATTTTAGCCTTAAATCATCACAAAAATTCTTATTCCACACTCCTCCTCTCTCTCTCTCTCTAATTACTACCGAGAAATCTATCTTCTCACTCATTATTTTAGTATTGGAAATGGATTTTTTGCGGGTATATTCTTAATGATCTTCAAAATTCTCGTCATTTCATTGATTATTGCTTTGGCTTATTGTTGTTGTTGGTGTTGTTGATGGTCTTGCATTTCTTGCATGATTTTGTTTAAAGTGCCACCAAGTAAATGGTTGCTTCTTTGATTTGTTAACAAATGGACAAAGTGATTGCAAGTGAAAGAGTAAGGGAAGAGAGAGAGAGAATGAATGGTATCCCCTTCTTGTGAGAGCGCCCTTGTTGAGATGGCTTGTTTCGTTTCTTTTGCATTCACTCAGTGCCTCTCTCCCTGCTCGTCTTCATGATAATGGTCAGAAAGATGTTGTTGGTCTTATTGGATACATGTTGGGGTTTGCAAAAAAAAATAAGATTTTATGTTTACATTTTATTTTTGTGCTTGTTATTGTTGTTGTTTTTTTTTTTGTTTTTTTTTTTCTCTCTTTTGCATTACACTCCTAAGTAGGATGTCTGTCGTTCGTATGAAAAAAATACTCGTTGTTGGCTGTGTGAGCTCATGGTTTTACCAACAGCAGACAGCCGAAGGCATGTTTGCAAATCAAAATTTAAATAAAAATGCGTAAGTAAAGGGTAACCACGTTTGGAATGTACTTTTTGTTAAATTAAAAAATTAAATAAAGAAAAATGCCTTTAAAATTAAATTATTTTAATTATCAAACCGAAAATTAATACAAAATTAAAAAGTAAAAAATAATAAAATTAAAAAGTTAAAAATCAAAAAAAATATATATATAAAAAGAAAAAAAAAAAAACAAAATAATTCAAAACTTTTAAAAATAAAAAAAATAAACAAGTAAAAAAGCAGCTAAGTTCGGCTGGACCGAACTTTTAATATCCTCCACCATTTCGAAGGAAATTGAAAATTTTCAAAAAATGCCGAAAACCATGTGAATAATGTCGCCAAAATCATGAAAATAACGAATATCAGGAGGTACCGTTATATGGGGGCTATACGAAGATCAGAACCTGCATACAAAAATTTTACCTATTGGTATCTTCCAGTACGAAATTTGAAAATATGCCGGTACGTTATTGTGCTGAAAGCATCAAAATACCGAATATCGGAAGGTACCATTATATGGGGGCTAAACGAAAACCTGCATTCAAAAATGTTTATCATAGGCTATAGTATACCGAATATCGGGAGGTACCTTTATATGATGGCATACGAAATTTTTTTGCCATAGGTTGTAGTACCCATTACGAACCTCAAATACCAAATTTGAAACGATTCTGGGGAATAACTTTGCTGAAATCATCAAAATACAGAATATCGGGAGGTACAGTTGTATGGGGGCTATACCAAAACGTAAACCTGCATACAAACCTTTTTGTCATAGGCTGTAGTACCCATTACGAACCTTAAATATGAAATCTGAAATAATTCCGGTAAATACTGTCGCTAAAATCATCAAAATACCGAATATCGAGGTACCTTTATATGGGGGCTATACGACGACGTGGATCTGCACGGACAATTTTCTGTCACAGGCTGTATTATCCATTACGAAATTTAAATATGAAATCTGAAATAATTCCGGTAAATACTTTCGCTAAAATCATCAAAATACCGAATATCAGGAGGTACCGTTATATGGGGGCTATACGAAGAAGTGGGCCCGCATACGAAATTTTTTGCCATAGGTTGTAGTACCCATTACGAACTTCAAATACGAGATTTGAAATAATTTCGTTAAATAATGTCGCAAAAATCATGAAAATACTGAGTATCGGGAGGTAAAGTTATATGGAAGATATACGAATACGTGGACCTACACAGACAATTTTCTGTCTTAGGTTGTAATATCCATTTCGAATCTCAAATACTAAATTTGAAACAATTTCGATGAATAATGTCGCTGAAATCATCAAAATATTGAATATCGGGAGGTACCGTTATATTGGGACCATACCAAAACGTGGACCTACATGGCCCATTTTCAATACCAAAAGTCCGGCAGACATAATATACATTTGAGTGAGATTTTATCAATCTACTTCATTTCGTTCGGAAGCTAGAGTGATTTCCACAGACGGACGGACATCGCTAAATCGACATGGAATTTTATGCTGAGCCAGAATATATACTTTGTAGGGTCTATTATAAATATTTCGAGGAGTTACAAACGGAATGACAAAGTTAATATATCCTCCATAGAATGGTGGAGGATATAAAAAATGATCAAAATGTTAAAAATATCTGGTATTTTCCGGGTACACCTTTATATGGGACCCATACCAATATGTGGACCGACGACACACATATTTTGTGCAAAAAATTCTAAATAAATAAATTAACCAAAGGTCTGCATCAAATTTTAAAGCTCTATCTTAAATTTTGCAAAGAATACAGCAATATATTTGAGGGTCTTTGTGTACCTAGGAAGCCTATGGCCTAGGAAGCCAAAATCCTTTTGGGATTTTGATCTACAAACCGAATACTATCACATTGGCTTTTGCCCAGTGTAACATAAGTTATCCACCACTCATGGCATCCCAAACTTCAATTTAATAAAATTCTCTCACTCTCTACTGGGTCACCCTTTAACTTTGGTATTTTTTTTAATTTTGTTTTTTTTTCTGCTTTTCGTTTTCTCTGCATACTCATCGATCGCCCCGAAACATAACGAGCTAAAACAAAATGCGAATTTTGCGATGGTGACGTTTTAATGGAATTTTCCATTCCATTTCCCAACGTCTTTTTGGTTGGTTATCTATGCTAGCTAGGTAGCTAGGTAGGTAGGTGGGTAGGTAGGTATGTATGTTCTGGTTTTCTTGGCGTCGTCGTATGTCGCCCAGTTGGATTTTTTGTTGTCTTTGCTGAAGACAAGCGCATTTATGCATTTTCATTGCTGCGGATTCTTGGGCTAAAATTAATTTGCAAATTGCTGGGGTTTTTTTTGAGGAGTTGGGAAATTTCTTGAAGCTTTGGAGTGGGTTTCTGGGAGATTATTCTGTGGTTTAATAACAACTTTAATTTTTTTTTAATTTGAAAGGGTTATTTGGAATATCGGAAATCATTTTCTAAACTTTGGAGTAGGTGTCTGGGAGATTATTCTGGGGTAAATAAATGACTTTATTTTTTGTTTTATTTCAAAAATGTATTTGGAATATCGGAAATCATTTTCTAATAAAATCTCCCCCAGGTCTAAAAATGTAAAAGTCCAAAAAAAATATTTTTTGGCATTTAGTCAATGGCATAAACAAAATATCTCTAAAAAGGAAAATTTCCTTTAAAATTTGCCAAAAAAAGATATATTTATTTTCTTTGATTTTGGATGGGAATTTTTTTTTGCTTTTAACCCAATTTTTAATAGTATTTTCCATAGAACGAAAAATTTCTAATTTTGCGCCAAAGTTCTTGGAAATAAAAAAATCCTCGTAGGGAAATTTTAATTTTCGGACAAATTAAGAAATTCTTTCACATTTAGTTACAGAACGATAAGAAAAACAGACTACCACTGAAAATAAAATTTCCTAAGGAAAAATTTTTTATTTATTTATTTATTTATTTATTTTATTTTTTTTTTTTTGTTCCATTTTGTTTGAATTTTTATCCAAAAAACCTTTTATTTATTTATTTTATAAGAAAAACAGACTACCACTGAAAATAAAATTTCCTAAGGAAGAAATTTTTATTTATTTATTTATTTTTTTTTTGTTCCATTTTGTTTGAATTTTTATCCAAAAAACCTTTTATTTATTTATTTATTTTTTTTTTTTTTTTTGAATTTTTATCCAAAAATTTTTTCGGCTTCAAAAATTACTTTTTAATGTTTAAATATATCATCTTTTAATAATTTCTACAATAAAAATAAAAATACCCCAAACTTTTGATCATCACTGTGCCAGAAACACCCATGAGCACACACACACGCACACTAAATACTCCTTCCTTCCGCCACCTCTCTTCTTCACATCAACACTCATCATTGATGACGAGGACGCCAACGTAAATGCTTACTCATGACGGCTGAGTAGTAGGCAATGCTCGCCGCCTTAGCCAGCAATCCATTAAACCCCAAAAGCAAAAAAAAAAAAAAAAAAAAAAAACACAAGACGATCAAATATTCGCAAAACCTATTTAGCATGATGAAAGGGAGGGCGGGCGTCATAAGGGGCTTGCCACGCGCTGTAATTAAAAATATCTTAAGACGGCGAAGAGAATGGCCAATGAAGTACCAAAAAAAAATAGATAGAGGCAACATAACAGAGCATAAATTTAAAATTCCCCACACATACCCACACACTCTCTCTCTCTCTCTCTCTCTCTTTTTTTTTTGATGGGGATCAAATCAATGAGAGTAGAAGAAGAGGGCATTTAATTGAAAGCATCTTTAAAATTGAAATGAGATATTACCGTAAGAGGAGGTGTGTTTCCGTGGGAAAGAGAGAGAGAGAGAGAGAGTTAGTGGCAATTAGAGTTTCTAAACCTGATTTAAATAAGAGAAATAAAAATTATCAATTCATAATCTATGAGTGAAGGTATGAAGAACTCGAACAATTAAAGAAACTGAGACTTAAAAATAAATTTAAATGGAATAATGGGTGGGTTTGTTTTAATTTAAAAAAAAAACATTTTTTTTTGGTTTTAAGAGCTAATTTAAAAAAACAACTGGTAGAAAGCAGTTGTTTTGGAAATTTACTAGATACGAAGAAACTGGTCAGTTATTTTTGAATGAATCTGGATTTTTTTATTGGAAAAGAATCAGATGACTTTACTCCGATTCAAGATTGATAAGATCTAATGCCTTATCCATGCAAACATTTTGGCCGCAGACCTTGGACTTTCATCAGGACTCGGCACTATCGCACTCAGCAGCATGCGCCACCCAAGATTGGTTACAAAATTAAGGTTCCTCGCTTCATTTTTAGCTCAAAATGGCCATCAAAATCTCCGGATACCAATCCATTGGACTATTGTCTGGTCTGGAGTATTTTGGAAAGCAAGGTTGGCACTAAAAAAGTGCCCAAAGTGTCGATCACCTCAAGCAAGCGCTTCGCCGGGAATGGGCCAAAATACCTACCGCAGAGCAACATTCGGGCAACGTGTGACGGTTTCATTGACTGCTTGAATGTCATAATTCGTGCCAAAGGTGACCAATTCGAACAAATATAAACTTATTCTAAGATTTGATGCTATTTCCGACCTTTTTTGCTTTCATTCAAAAAAAATTAAAAAAAAAAATGTAAAAATGATGGCATTTGACTTTGTTGCAGTTTTTTATCTCACCCTGTATATGGGGAAACTATAGCTAAATCTGAACTGATCTCGATAAAATATGGCCGAGGTATTTGTGGGATGTATCTGATATCTGGTACCAAATATCATTCTGGTGGCGGTGCATATTACGAATATGAGGAACTTAGAACCCCAAATCGGATGAAACATATATATGGGAGCTATAGCTAAATCTGAACCGATTTTCACCAAATTTGATGTACTTGCTTCTAGACTGAATTCGTTCGGATGTGCCAAAATTCAGGTTATTTGGACTGATATTGGCCATTTGGTGCACAATTAACACGAAATCGGTAGAACATATATGTGGGATCTATATCCAAATCTGAACCGATCTTGATAAAATTTGACAGAGGTATTTTTGGGCTGTATCTGATGTCTGATACCAAATATCAATCTTGGGGGGTGCATATTGCGAATGTGAGGAACTTAGAACCCCAAATCGTGTGAAACGTATATGTGGGAGCTATAGCTAAATCTGAGCCGATTTTCACCAAATTTGATGTAATTGCTTCCAGACTGATTTATGTCGGATGTGCCAAAACTCGGGTCATTTGGACAAATATTGGCCATGTGGTGCAAAATTAACTCGAAATCGGTTGAAGATATATCTAAATTTTAACCGACTCTCACCAATTTCAATAGGGTTTTCCTTGGGCCAAACAAATATCGGACAACCAGCATTTTGTTCACAAAAATACATGGACAGACGGAATGCATAAATCGATTCGGAAAGTGATTCTATGAAGATCCTCAAAAGTAACTATAGGTCTATCTCGCTTCCTTCTCCATGTTACAAACAAATGCGCAAAGACATAATACCCTACCCACACTATGTGGTGTAGGGTATTAAAAACTCCCCATTTCTCCGGAAATACAGATAAATCATCCATCCACGGAAAATAAAAATTCTCGCAAGAAAACATTAACCCATAACTGAAAACCTCCTACGGAACACGCGCGCCTTTTAAGAAACGTCATCAATAAATTAACATTTTTAGATGGTTTGGCAAGGCAAAGCCAAAAAAAGAAGATGAAACCTGAGAAGAGAAGACGACGATAATGATGATGAAAAAATAACAACAACAACATCACATCCCAACAAAACATTGAATAAGTCACATTTTTGCAAGTCTGGTCTTGTTTGTGGTTTCTACTTTTTTTTCAAAAAAATTCAAGCTTCTTCGAGTTGAAGAAGCTGAAACGCCAAGAAAAAATGTTTTGGCAGCAACATCGGCAAAGAGCGGCCCAAAACGGAGAGTAAAAGAGAGCCATGCGAGGTTAGAGGGCTGTGAGAGGCTTTTATTTTTTCTTTGTGGGCTGGTCTTTTGGATTACTACTCTGCCTAACTTTTTTTTTGACTTTGAGAAGTAACCCAGCCAACAATCAGCGAGCGAAGCAAGACCACAGCGTGCTATCGAAGACGAGTGGTGGGGTGGTTTGGGGGCTCTGCTGGCAAAGAAGAATTTTGCAGAAAATTTTCCATTGATAAGTAGTCACCAATACAATGGCAAAAAAACTCTGGCGTCTCTGAGTGGGGCTTTTAAGAAGCCACCAACATTAAAATTTCATACAGGAATGATGAAATTGTTGTGGATGTGTGGACTGACTGGAGGAGGAAAGAGCAGGCAGTAAAAGAAGCTACTTCTTCTTCTCCGTTGGGATTAGCATTGGAGTTGGTGGTTGACAAGACAGAGAGGTTGTTGTGTTTTTTTTTTTTTTTGGCCAATGTGTCAGAAAATTTTCCATTGATAAATACCAGAGGTACACTGAGAAAAAGTGAAAAGTCCACAAAAAAGAGAAAATTTTGAAATTTGAAAAATATTTTCATAAAATATTTATTATTTGGATAAAATATTAATCTTTTTTTTTCATAAATTTTCATAAAATATTTATTATTTGGATAAAATATTTATAAATACCAGAGATACACTGAGAAAAAATGGAAAGTCGAAGAAAAAGAGAAATTTTTGAAATTTGAAAAATATTTTCATAAAATATTAATTATTTGGATAATATTTATTTTTTCATAAATTTTCATAAAATATTTATTAAGGATAAAATATTTGTCTTTATTTTTTTTCCTTGAATGGATAACGATTTTGTGTCGCTCGGATAACTTGGATAAAGAATGGAAGTCATTTCGATAATATGGATAAAAAAATTGTCGGCAATTTTATAATCTGGATAAAAAGAATTCAAGTCGTTTGGATAAAATGGATAAATTATTTTCGGTAAATTTATAGCGCGGATAAAGTGTTTTCGGCATTTGGAGAGTGTGGATAACAAATATAAATTATGTGGATAAGGTAAACAATTACTTTACGTAATTTAGATAGGGTGGATAATGATTTTCAGCAAATCCGATCAGCAAATCCGACTAATCGGATGACATGAAAATTAGTTTTCATTATTTTTGTGACGTGGAAAATAATGTTTTCATTATTTTTGTGACGTGAAAAATAATTTTAAGCAATTTGGATAACGCGGATAATACATTTAAGGTAATTGGATAACATGGATAATGAACTTAAGTTAAATGGATAACGTGGATAATGATTATTTTCGGTAATTTTATAGCGCGGATACAGCGTTTCGGCATTTGGAGAGTGTGGATAAAAATATTAATTATGTGGATAAGGTGAATAATTACTTTACGTTATTTGGATAACGTGGATAATGATTTTCAGCAAATCCGATAACGGGTATAACTAATTTATTGCAATAGGATGACATGGAACATTAGTTTTCGTCATTTCCGTATAGTGGAAAATAAGTTTAAGCAATTTGGATAACGCGGATAGTAAATTTAAGCCAATTGGATAACATGGATAATGAACTCAAGTTAAATGGATAACGTGGATAATGATTATATATCATTTCGAGACTGTGGATAATGATTTTACATCATTTGGATAACGTGGATAAGTTATTAACTTCATTTGGATAACGTGGATAAAGCATTTATGTCATTCTGGATAAATCGGATAAGGTAAAAATATCGTTTGGATAGCGTGGATAAGATATTACTGTCATTTGGAGAACGTGGATAAGTTATTAACTTTATTTGGATAAAGTGGATAAAGAATTAACGGCATTTGTATAAATCGGAAAGGACAAAAATATCGTTTGGACAACTCGAATAAAATATTACCGTCATTTGGATAACGTGGATAAGTTATTAACTTTATTTGGATAACGTGGGTAAAGCATTACCGTCATTCGGATAAATCGGATAAGTCAAAAATATTATTTGGATAACGCGGATAAGATATTCCCGGCATTTGGAGAACGCGGATAATGATTTTACATCATTTGGACAATTTGGATAAAGCATTTGATCGCTTGGATAATTCGGACAAAGTATTTACGCCATTTGAATAAATCGGATAACACATGTAGCATCTTTCTGATAACGCGAATAGGGTATTTATGCCATTTGGAGAACGCGGATAATGATTTGACATCATTTGGATAACATGGATAAAGCATTTAGTCGTTTGGATAATTTGGATAAAACATTTACGACTCTTGGATAACGTGGATAAGACATGAACACGATTTGGATAGCATGGATAAACACACACGTCATTTGGATAACCTGGATAAGGCATTACCATTTTTTGGATAACGCGGATAAGCCGTCAATGTTATTTGGATAGCGCGCATAAGGCGCTAACATTACTGGAATCACGCGTATAAGGCACTAACGTTATTTGGATAACGTGGAAAAAGCCTTAACCTCATTTGGATAACGTGGATCAAACATTAACGTCATTCGAATAACCTGGATAAGGCATTTATGTCATTAGGAGAACCTGGGTAATGATTTTACATCATTTTACATTTTACATCATAACGTGAATAAGACGTGAACATTATTTGGATAAATCATTTATGCCATTTAAAGAGTGTCAATCAAGGATTTAGTCGTTTGGATAATTTTTGGATAATGTGGATAAAGTATTAACGTCATTCGGATAACCTGGATAAGGCATTTATGCCATTAGGAGAACCTGGGTAATGATTTTACATCATTTGGATAACATGGATAAAGAATTTAGTCGCTTGGATAAAGTGGATAGCAAAGATAATCAATTAACGTCATTTGCATAAAAAATTTCCATTATTTGGATAAACTGGAAAGGCAGTAATGTCATTTGAAAACAGTGGATAAAGCATTTACGACATTTGGATAACGTGGATAATCGTTTTGAGTCATTTGGATAATGTGGATAATCGTTTTCAGTTATTTGGATAACGTGGATAAAAGTTTACGTCATTTGGATAACGTGGATAAAAAGTTTACGTCATTTGGATAACGTGGATAATCGTTTTGAGTCATTTGGATAACGTGGATAAAGGGTTTACGTGATTAGGATAACGCGGATAATCGTTTTGAGTCATTTGGAAAACGTGGATAAAGATTTTACGTCATTAGGATAACGCGGATAATCGTTTTGAGTCATTTGGATAACGTGGATAAAGAGTTTACGTCATTAGGATAACGTGGATAATCGTTTTCAGTCATTTGAACATCGTGGATAATGAGTTTACGTCATTACGATAACGTGGATAATCGTTTTGAGTCATTTGGATAACGTGGATAAAGATTGTACGTCATTAGGATAACGCGGATAATCGTTTTGAGTCATTTGGATAACGTGGATAAAGAGTTTACGTCATTAGGATATGGTGGATAATCGTTTTGAGTCATTTGGATAACCTGGATAAAGAGTTTACGTCATTAGGATAACGCGGATAATCAATTTGAGTCATTTTGATAACGTGGATAATCGCTTGGGAACATTTGGATAACGTGGATAAAGAGTTTACGCCATTAGGATATCGCGGATAATCATTTTGAGTCATTTGGATAACGGGGATAAAAAGTTTACGTCATTAGGATAACGCGGATAATCGTTTTGAATCATTAGGATAACGTGGATAATCGTTTTGAGTCATTTGGATAACGTGGATAAAGAGTTTACGTCATGAGGATAACGTGAATAAAGAGTTTACGTCATTAGAATAACGCGGATAACCGTTTTGAGTCATTTGGATAACGCGGATAAAGTGTTTACATCATTAGGATAACGTGGATAAGGCATTGGCTTCATTTGAATATCGTGGATAAAGAGTTTACGTCATTAAGATAACGTGGATAATCGTTTTGAGTCATTTGGATAACGTGGATAAAGGGTTTACGTGATTAGGATAACGCGGATAATCGTTTTGACTCATTTGGATAACGTGGATAAAGCATTTACGACATTTGGATAACGTGGATAAAGAGTTAACGTCATTAGAATAAAGTGGATAAAGAGTTTACATCATTAGGATAACGTGTATAATCGTTTTGAGTCATTTAGATAACGTGGATAATCGCTTTGAGGCATTTGGATAACGTAGATAAGGAGTTTACGTCAATAGGGTAACGTGGATAATCGATTTGAGTCATTTGGATAACGCGGATAAAGAGTTTACGACATTAGGATAACGTGGATAAAGAGTTAACGTCATTAGAATAACGCGGATAATATTTTTGAGTCATTTGGATAATGTGGATAAAGAATTTACGTCATTAGGATAACGTGGATAATCGTTTTAAGTCATTTGGATAACGCGGATAATGCATCTACGTCATCTGCGTACGGCAGATAAACTTCATTGCCTCTCCAATCATTAAATTTGAAGACATTTTGCACTCTTCTTTCTCTGAGAGCAAATTAATATTTATCTCCAAAGAGTGTTAGTGACTTTCTAAGAGGAACAAAATTACCCTCCCTATTTTTTTTTATAAAAAAAACTAAATAAATTGAAATCCAGCAAATCAAAAACAAATATAAAATTTTTGTATGTGGGTTGTGGGCTTACTGTTTCAAAATTGGCATAAAACACATTTGGTCCTTCGTCACCAAGCCGGCCAGTCAGCTGTTTGTTTTGTTACAAAATTTGCTCAACTAGCTGGTATGATGTTGCCATATCTTTTGAATTGCTGGAATTCAAGCAGTAATGGAATATTTCTCTCACAAATTTTCAAAACATATAACAAAAAGAGAGAGAAATTTTGCCTTTTAAAAAATTTTAATATTATTTTTTTTAATTTCCAAATCAAAATAATTTTACAAAAAAAATATATATTTTTTTTAATTTATTATTTTCACTTTTCCAAATCTTTTTTCTTTTTCCAGAAACCACTCGCATTTCACTTATTTCAAATACCCACAATATTTCGCTTCTTTCACAAAAATAAAAAACTTCAAACTTTGTGATGAAATTCCAAATTCACTTTTTTCAAAATTCGTATCGATTTTTTTCGCTTTTGATATTCAAACAAAACACACACACACACCGATGCAAAAATATTTTTAGAAAAATAAATTTAAAAGAAGAGCATAAACTTTTTTCTTCTTCTTCTCATTTAAACAAAAAATTAAAAAATTCGCTGATGTTGTTGTTGTAGTTGTTTGTTTGCTTTGCATTAATCACTGACGATGATGACGACGACGACGTAAGAGCGCGCGCAATTTTTACCGCTTTCGTACGAGGTGCGTTTAGGTTAGCGTTCAAAAGTAAACTAACAACAAACCGAAAAAAAATTCCACATTTGGGGAGCTGGCGTTTTTGGAGTGAAGCAGCAGCAAAGCAGTACAAAAACAAAAACAACAACAACATCAAAAATGTTTTATGCATTACTCTATGTACAGCAGCAGCAGAAGCAGAAAAAGAAGCAACAGCAACACTAAATCCGTCGCATACTCAACCGGGCTGGGAGAGTCAGCAAAGTCAGCCAAGCTAAAAAGCCAACCAAAAACACAGTCATGCAGGTTAGTCAGACCGGCATATAAAAATAAACGCACTAGACACAACGACTATTTGACGGACTTGCCAGCTGTCAGACGGACAGACAGACTCTAAGTGAGTGAGTTGAGTTCACATATACACAACACCTTGTACTGTGGAGTAAAGTACACAAGTACCACAACTACGGAGCGGCAAAAGCAACATATGTTAGCGTTTAAAAACACAACATTAACAAGAACAACAACAAAAAAGTGATCGCAAAAAAGCAAACGAGACCAAAAATGAAGCTCAAACAGAGGCGTGGGTTATAGGCAACTTTATGGGAGGGAGGAAGAAGACCAAAGTTAGAAAATTTTGTTACTTGGAGTCATTTGGGTAAAGAGGGATAAATTATTTGAATAATGCGGATAAACCTTTTTTGACAATCTTATAATGTAGATAATGGATATACGTCATTTGGACGACAAGGATAATAAAATCGATTCATTTTGATAACCCGGATAAACCATTTATAGCAATTTTATTATGTGGATAATAAATTAAAGCCATTTGGATAACGTGGATAAAACTTTTTTTTCTGACATTTTAAGGAATTTGGATAATTTTTTTTTGCAAATTTCAGGCTTTTGGATAACGTGGATAAACAATTTTTTGTGAATTTAAGGCATTTGGATAATGTGGTTAAAACATTTTTGACAATTTAAGGTATTTGGATAACGTGGATAAACAATTTTTTGACAATTTGAGGCATTTGGATAACGTGGATAAACAATTTTTTGACAATTTGAGGCATTTGGATAACGAGGATAAAAGTTTTCTGCATATTGAAGGCATTTGGATAACGTGGATAAACAATTTCTGACAATTTAAGGCATTTGGATAATATGGATAAACAATTTTTGACAATTTAAGGCATTTGGATAATATGGATAAACAATTTTTGCAACTTTAAGGCATTTGGATAACGAGGATAAACTATTTTTGACAATTTAAGGCATTTGGATAACGAGGATAAACTATTTTCGACAATTAAAGGCATTTGGATAACGTGGATAAAAAATTTCTGACAATTTAAGGCAATTGGATAACGAGGATAAACATTTTTTGCAATTTTAAGGCATTTGGATAATGCGGATAAACAATTTGAGGCATTTGGATAACGAGTATAAAAAATTTCTGACAATATAAGGCATTTGGATAACGCGGATAAACAATTTTTAACAATTTAAGGCATTTGGATAACGTGGATAAACAATTTTTTTTTGACAATTTGAGGCATTGGGATAATATGAATTACAAATTTATTTCATTTGAATAACAATAACATTACGTGGATAATAAATATACATCATTTGGATAACACGGATAACCCATTTTTGTTAATTTTATTCTCTAGATAAAGCACTGTAGTCATGTGGATAACGCGGAAAACTTTTACAACAATTTTTTTTCAAATGGATAATGAATATTAATTATATGGATAAAGTGAAAACCCCATTTTAGATCGTTGCATAATGTGGATAAACCATTTCGGATAATTTTCTTACATGGGCTATAGATTTAAGTCATTTGGATAACATGGATAATGATTTTAAGTCAATTGGATAACGCGGATATGCACCAGAATAACGTGGATAAAACATTTAAGTAATGCGGATAACGCGGATAAAGCATTTACGACCCTTCGATAACGTGGAGATAGATATAAGTCTTTTGGATGACATGGATAATGATTTTAAGTCAATTGGATAACGCGGATAAAACATTTAAGTAATGCGGATAATACGGATAAAACATTTGCGACACTTGGATAACGTGGAGATAGATATAAGTATTTTGGATAACATGGATAATAATTTTAGGAACTGAGTAACGTGGATGAAACATTTAAGTAATGCGGATAATACGGATAAAGCATTTACAACACTTGGATAACGTGGACAAAGCATTTACTTCATCTGGATAACGATTTTATATCATTTGGATAACGCGAATAAAGCATTTACGACCCTTGGATAACGTGAAGATAGATTTAAGTATTTTGGATAATAATTTTAAGTCAATTGGATAACGCCGATAAGAACCTGAGTAACGTGGATAAAGCATTTAAGTAATGCGGATAACACGGATAAAGCATTTACTTCATCTGGATAACGATTTTATATCATTTGGATAACGCGGATAAATCATTAATGTAATGCGGATAATGCAGATAAAGCATTTGTCATTTGAATAACCTGGATAAATCATGTACAACATGCGGATAAAAGATTTAAGTCATTTGATTAACGTGGATAAAGCATTAACGTTATCTGGATAACGTGGATAACGATTTTATATTTTTTGGATAACGCAGATGAGGATTTTACATCATTTGGATAACGCGATTAAAGCATTTACGTCATTTGGATAACTCGAATATTGGGTTTAAGGCATCTGGATAATGCGGATAATAGATTTATGTTATAAAAATAACGCGGATAATTAAATTACAGCATTTGGATAACGCGGATAAGGCGCTTACTCCATCAGGATAACATTGATAAAGTTTCTACATCATTTGGATAATGCGGATAAAACATCTACGCAATGTAGATAACGCGGATAAAGATTTTACGCCATTTCAATAACGTGGATAGATCATTTACTCCATCTGGATAATACGGATAAGGATTTCCATTATTTGGATACCGTGGATATGTAATATGGATACCGCGGATAAAGCATTTACGTCATTTGGATAACTCGGATATTTGTTTTAAGACATCTGGATAACGCGGATAATAGATTTATGTTAAAAAAATTACGCGGATAATTAAATTACATCATTTGGATAACGCGGATAATGCGCTTACTCCATCTGGACAACATGAATAACGTTTCTACATCATTTGGATAACGTGGACAAAGAATCCACGAGATGTAAATAATGTGGATAAGGTATTTACGTCATTTGGATAACGCGAATATTTGGTTTGAGGCATCTGGACAGTGCGGATAATAGATTTATGTTATAAAACTAAAGTGGATAATTAAATTACAACATTTGGATAACGCGGATAAAGCATTTACTCCATGTGGATAACATGGATAACGATTTAACCTTATTTGGATAATGCGGATAAAACATCTACGCAATGTAGATAACGCGGATAAAGATTTTACGCCATTTCAATAACGTGGATAGATCATTTACTCCATCTGGATAATACGTATAAGGATTTCCATTATTTGGATACCGTGGATATGCAATATGGATACCGCGGATAAAGCATTTACGTCATTTGGATAACTTGGATAATTGATTGAAGGCATCTAGGTAATGCGGATAATTTAATTACAGCATTTAGGTAACATGGATAAAAGGTTTTTCTTATAAGAATAATGCGGATAAATGATTTTCACTTTCCGGATGACGTGGATATTTAATTTTTGTCATTTGGATAATACGGATAATTGATTTATGTTAAAAAAAAGAAAATCTGGATTATTGGGTTAAGGCGTTGGGATAATGCGTATAATAGATTTACGTTATAAAAATAACGCGGATAACTGAAGAATAGCACTTGGATAACGTGGATAATTGTTGTTTATCATTAGGATAACGCGAATGATAAAACGGATAATAGATTTCCGTCATTTGAATAACACGGATAATTGAGTTTCACCCACTGGATAACGTGGATAACACATTTATGTCATAAAAATAGCGTGGATAATTGAGAAATAACTTGGATAATCGGATTCAGGCATTTGGATAACGCGGATAACTGAGTTTAAATTACTGGATAACGCGGATAACTGAGTTTAAATTACTGGATAACGCGGATAACATATTTATGTTATAAAATAGCGTGGATAATTGATTTTAACTATTTGGATAATTTGGATAATTAAATTATGTTAAGAAAAATATGTTGGATAATCGATTTGAGACATTTGGATAAAACTGATAATAGTTTTTGTCATTTGAATATATCCGCGTTATTCAAATGACAAAAACTATTATCCGTTCTATTGATTTTCACCTACTGGATAACGCGGATAATACATTTATGTCATAAAAATAGCGTGGGTAATAGATAGATAACTTCTATAATCGGTTTCAGGCATTTGGATAATGCGGATAATTGAGTTTCACCCACTGGATAACGCGGATAACATATTTATATCATAAAAATAGCATGGATACTTATTTCGAACTATTTGGATATTGTGGATAACGCGGATAATTGATTTATGTTATGAAAATAACTTGGATAATCGATTTTAGGCATTTGGATAAAACGGATAATAGATTTTCGTCATTTAAATAACACGGATGATTAAGTTTCACTTACTGGATAACCCGGATAACATATATATGTCATAGAAAATAGCGTGGATAACTATTTTAAATATTTGGATATCGTGGATAATTGATTTTTCTCATTTGGATAATACGGAAAATTGATTCATGTTATGAAAATAACTTGGATAATCGATTTGAGGCATTTGAATAAAATGGATAATAGATTTTCGTCATTTGAATTACGCGGATAATTGAGTTTCACATACTGGATAATGCGGATAACCTATTTATGTCATAAAAATAACATCGATAATAAATTTAACTATTTGGATATCGTGGATAATTGATTTGGATAACGCGGATAATTTATTGATGTTACGAAAATAACTTGGATAATCGATTTGAGGCATTTGGATAAAACGGATAATAGATTTTCGTCATTTGAATAACACGGATAATTAAGTTTCACCTACTGGATAACTCGGATAATATATTTATGGCATACAAATAACGGGGATAATTAATTTTTTAATTAATTGATTTGGATAAGGCGGACAACATATTTATGTCATAGAAATTGCATGGAAAATTGATTTAAGGCATTTGGTTAATACGGATAAAAGGTTTTTGCCATTTTGAATAAAGCGGATAATTGAGTTTCACCCACTGGATAACGCGGATAATATATTTATGTCATAAAAATAGCGTGGATAATTGATTTTAACTATTTGGATAACACGGATAATTGATTTGAATAACGCGGATAATTGATTTATGTTATAAATATTACTTGGATAATCGATTTGAGGCATTTGGATAAAACGGATAATAGATTTTTGTCATTTGAATAACGTGGATAATTGAGTTTCACCTATTGGATAACGCGGATAATATATATATGGCATACAAATAACGTGGATAGTTTATTTTAACTATTTGGATATGGTGGATAATTGATTTGGATAACGCGGATAATTGATTTATGTTGTAAAAATTACTTGGATAATCGATTTGAGGCATTTGGATAAAACGGATAATAGATTTTCGTCATTTGAATAACGTGGATAATTAAGTTTCACCCACTGGATAACGCGGATAATATATTTATGTCATGAAAAAGCGAGGATAATTGATTTTAACTATTTGGATATCGTGGATAATTGATTTCTCTCATTTGAATAATACGGATAATTGATTTGAGGCATTTGAATGAAACGGATAATAGATTTTCGTCATTTGAATAATGCGGATAATTGAGTTTCACCTACTGGATAACGCGGATAATATATTTATGTCATAAAAATAGCACGGATAATTAATTTTAACTGTTTGGATATCGTGGATAATTGATTTCTCTCGTTTGGATAATACGGATAATTGATTTATATTATGAAAATAACTTGGATAATCGATTTGAGGCATTTGAATAAAACGGATAATAGATTTTCGTAATTCGAATAACGCGGATAATTGAGTTTCACCCACTGGATAACGCGGATAATATATTTATGTCATAAAAATAACGTGGATAATTGAGAAATAACTTGGATAATCGGTTTCAGGCATTTGGATAATGCGGATAATTGAGTTTCAACCACTGGATAACGCGGATAACATATTTATGTCAAAAAAAAAACCTGGATAATAAATTTTAACTATTTAGATATTGTGGATAATTGATTTTTCTCATTTGGATAATACGGATAATTGATTTATGTTACAAAAAAATATGTTAGATAATCGATTCAAGGCATTTGGATTATGCGGATAATAGATTTTCGTCATTTGAATAAGGCGGATTATGAAGCTACAGCATTTGGACAGGGTAAATAAGAGACTTATTTCATAAACTCTAGGTGGATAATTCATTCCCACTATTTGGATAATGTGGATAATTGATGTTTGTGATTTGGATAAATGTGGATAATAGATTTTTGCTGTAAAAATGATGCGGATAATTGAATTACATCATTTAAATGATGTGGATAACAGATTTACGTAATAAAAATTATGCGGATAAATGATTTCTACGATTTGGATAAAATGGATAATGGGCGCAGAGATTTCCTCTACTTGGATAACGCGGATATATAATTTCCAATTTTTGGATAAAACGGCTACTGAATACATAATCATTTCAATAACATGGATAAACCACCGACATGACTGAGAAAAATATATAAAACTTCTCCTCCCCCCTCCCCCCTTCCTCCCCAGCCATGGAAACGCCTCTGTACTTTTCATAATGAGGCGCCTAACTTTTGCCACCAACCTAAAAAACAAAAAACCATGCTAAGTCAAGCAAAAAAAAAGTGAGCTGCGTCGGTTTCAAAAGCCAAGCAAAATTATTATCTACACTTTGGCAGTGGAACCCTCATTTCTGAGAATTTTCAGCACCAGAGGAAAGAAGAGACGAAGAAAACTTGGAGGTTGTGTTGTGTTGCGAGCGAGGCCATGGGAAATGCGATAGCTCTTTGAGTGCTACGTTTTTCACAAAATATTAAAATATACCAAAAGAAAAAAAAACGTTTCAATTTCATTGCAATTTTTTGGAGGTTATGTTCTGAGCCACCCAAGATCATCTGGGTGGATTTTTGGGAAAATAAATCATAAGACGTTTTGTGAAGGAGGAGAGTGCCTCTTATCAATAGTAGAGCACATATTGTGAGTAACTCTATTCTAAACCAGTGTTGATCAAAGAGAGTCTCCTCTGTACTAAGTCTCGGTGGATGAACATAAGACCAGTAAGGAAAGGTAATAAATGGTTCGCAGAAACCCGCGGCGTCGCAGTGGCCGAAAAATGGCTCGTGAGCTAAACATATCGCAATATTCCATTCGGCAAATATTGAAAAACGAGCTCGGGGTAAAGCCATTGAAATTCCAAAAAGTGCAAGAACTTACACCGCAACAGAAAGAAAATAGACTCAAAAGAGCTAAAGAGTTGTTTTGCTTGGCCGCAAAAGTGGTGAACTGCCGAATTTGGTTTTCTCCGATGAGAAAACATTCGTTGTCCAGCAACAAAATGATCGTGTTCACCTGCCAAAGAAGTCAGGTCAGCTGAAAATGTGCATCCTTCGCAGTTGGCCACCAGAATTCAAGCGCCGGCCATGGTGTGGGTGTGGGCCGCCATAACAGCCGATGGTAGCTCGGCGCTCATATTAATCGACCATGGCATCAGAATAAATGCCGAATATTATAACGAAAATATTCTGGAATGTGTCTTAAAGCCTTGGGTACGCAAACATTTTGGCCTTGGACATTCCAACAGGACTCAGCATCATCACACTCAGCCCGCGCGCGCCACCCAAAAATGGTTACTAAATGAGGTTCCTCGCTTCATTTCGAGCACACAATGGCCACCAAAATCTCCGGATACCAATCCGTTGGACTATTGTCTGGTCTGGAGTATTTTGGAAAGCAAGGTTGGCACTAAAAAACTATCCAAAGTGTCGATCACCTCAAGCAAGCTCTTCGCCGGGAATGGGCTAAAATATCGTAGAGCAACATTCGGGCAGTGTGTGACGCGGTTTCATTGGCCGTTTGAAGGCCATAATTCGTGCCAAAGGTGATCAATTCGAACAAATCGAAACATATTCTAAAATTTGATGGTATTTCCGACATTTTTTGCTTTTATTCAAAAAAATTAAAAAAAATGTAAAAATTATGGCGTTTGACCTTGTCGCAGTTTTTTTATCTCACCCTCTATATGGGAGCTATAGCTATATCTAAACCGATTTTCACCAAATTTAAAGTACATGCTTCTAGGCTGAATTCGGTCGGAAGTGCCAAAATTCACTTCATTTTGGGCTGTTATTAGCCATTTGGTGCACAATAAACCCTGAAATCGGATAAAGTTATATATGGAAGCAACATCCAAATCTGATCCGATCTTGATAAAATTTGGCAAAATTATGTTCGAGCAGTATCTGATGTTCGGTATCAAATATCATTCCTATGGAGTGCATATTACGCATGTGGGGGACTTTAGCATCAAATCGGATGAAACATATATAAGGGAGCTAAAGCTTTTTCTGAACCGATTTTCACCAAATTTAAAGTACATGCTTCTAGGCTGAATTCGGTCGGAAGTGCCAAAATTCACTTCATTTGGGCTGATATTAGCCATTTGGTGCACAATAAACCCTGAAATCGGATAAAGATATATATGGGAGCTACGTCCAAATTTAATCCGATCTCGATAAAATTTGACAAAGGTATTTCGGGGCTGTATCTGATATCTGATAGCAAATATCATTCTTGTGGAGTGTACGTTAAGCAAGTGAGGGACTTAAAATCCCAAATCGGTTGGAACATATATATGGGAGGTATAGCTATATCTGAACCGATTTTTATCAAATTTGAAGTACTTGTTTCTGGACTGAATTAGGTTGGATGTGCCAAAATTCAGGACATTCGGACTGATATTGGGCATTTGGTGCACAATTAACCCGAAATAGGTTGAAGATATATATGGCAGCCATATCTAAATTTGAGCTAATTCTCATCAATTTCAATAGGGTTCGTCCTTGAGCTATACAAATATTCTTTAGAAATTTTCATCTCAATCGGATAATAATTGCGACCTGCATTTCGTTTACAAAAATACATGGACAGACGGATGGAGAGAGGGAAACACTAACTCTAAAACTCATGTCTGGTTGAAACTCTAAACAAACACTTCATTCAATTTGATTTCATTGCATCTCTCTCTCTCTCTCTGCTCTCTTTTTATATTGCTCTCACTGGCAAAAAGAGCTTGAATGGTGGTGTTCAATAAAGCGCTGCCTTTTGTGTTTGCCGCCTCAATTTGAGCAGAAAAATCAAAGTTTTGAACTTTGATCTCTCGTTGATGTCTGTCACATTCGATTTGACGTAGTCAAGGTGTCGGCAAAACAACGTATTTGAAGCAGACAATGAACTGCTCTCAGGCGGTGTTGTTAGAGTGGAAAGAGGGGGGGGAGAGATAGATTTCGGTTCTGTGAACTTTAAAATTGACATTTCATGGAACTATTTCAGAGTGGAGGTCTTAATGAGGGGGTTAAAGACATTTCAGTGATGGAAAAACTTCTATGGCTCTTATAATGATTGAGGAAGTTCTAGGAGTCCTCCACAAATAGGTGGCCATTTGTAGAAAATCTCAAGCTGGAGTACCATCCAAAAGCTTTGTATGGCTGGAAGTCTCTTCTACAGGTTTTAAATGTCTTTAAGGCCCCTTATAAGTACTTATTGGCTAAAGAGGCCTTGTAATGGCCTTCAAAACCTAAAACGTCTCATAAAAACCATATATGACCAGAAGAACTTCAAAAAGGGCTAAAGGGTTAAATTAATTCCAAAAGCCTCCCAAATAAAGCAGATGCTCTGACAGCTTATTACGGAAAGCCAATATTTTAGAGATCTATAGAAAGAATGCCTTTCTAAGTGTCGCCTATCGCCTAAATTGTTTTCTAGAGGTGTTCCATGGTCCTTTTATGCCTGGGTCGTATAATTATTGAGGACAGGTGTCCTTTTTTGAATATTTTCAAAATAGAAAGCCTTCCGAAGATAGCAGAGTCTCTGAGATTTTTTTACGGAAAGACAATCTTTTAGAGATCTATAGAAAGAATGCTTTTCTTAGGGTTGCCTATCGTCTGAGGTGGTGTTTTCTACAGGTGTTATACGGTCATTTTATTCCTGGGTCGTATAATTATTGAGAACATTCAATGGGATAGGTGCCCTTTTTTTGAATATTTTCAAGATAGAAAGCCTTCCGAAGATAGCAGAGGCTCTGAGAGCTTTTTATAGAAAGACAATCTTTTAGAGATCTCGATAGAAAGAATGACTTTCTTAGGGTGTTTTCTACAGGTATTTTACGGTCATTTTATGCCTGGGTATTGAGAACATTCAATGGGATAGGTGTCCTTTTTTGAATATTTTCAAGATAGAAAGCCTTCCGAAGATAGCAGAGGCTCTGAGAGCTTTTTATAGAAAGACAATCTTTTAGAGATCTCGATAGAAAGAATGACTTTCTTAGGGTGTTTTCTACAGGTATTTTACGGTTATTTTATGCCTGGGTATTGAGGACATTCAATGGGATAGGTGTCCTTTTTTGAATATTTTCAAGGTAGATAGTCTTCCGAAGATGGCAGAGACTCTGAGAGCTTTTTACGGAAAGACAATCTTTTAGAGATCTATAGAAAGAGTCCATTTCTTAGGGTTTTCTACAGGTGTTTTCTGAGGTATCTTCTGCAGGTGTTCTACGGTCATTTTATGCCTGAGTCCTATTAATATTGAGGACATTCAATGGGATAGGTGTCTTTTTCTTGAATATCCTCAAGTTAGAATATTTCCAGAGTGCTTCTAGTGCTGTCAGCCCCTTCTAAATGTGTTTAAATGGGTGAAAGGCCCTTAATAAGAGCTCTAGAGTTGAAAAGATCTTCGAATGATTGTCTTTATCTTTAAGACCTTTAAAAGAGCTAAAAGACTTTCCAATACTACTATTTGTCGGGAAAATTTCCTAAAGGTCTCGCAAAGATAGGAGAGTCTCTTAAAGCCTTTTATGGAAAGAGGATCTTTTGGAAATCGATAGAAAGAATACCCTTCTAAGTATCCTCTACAGGTCTTTTACGCCTGGGTTCTATAATAAGTGAGGACGTTCAATGAGTTCTCCCCGGGTAGGTGTCCTTTTGTGGATATTCTCAAGTTGGAATATCCTCCAAAGGGCTTCTATGGCTGTAAGCCCCTTCTAAAGGAGATTCTTTATAAGAGCCCTAGCATTAAAAAGATTGTCGAAGGGTGTTTTATATTTTGAAGGGCTCGTAAAAGACCTGAAAGACCTTCCAAAGGGACTATCTGTCGAGAAATATTTCTAAAGATCTTCAGGAGGAGATAGCATAGTCTCTTAGAGCCTTTTACCGAAAGAGGATATTTTGGGGATCGATAAAAGCACTCTCCTAAAGGTCGAAAATCTACTTCGGGTTGAAAATTAATTGACGGCGTTAAGAGAGTCCTCTATAGGTAGGGATTCTTTTAATCGACATTTCCAAACCAGAATAGCTCCAACTGGCTTTGGACCTCTTCTAAAGGATATCTTGAAAATATTATTAAAGACCCGAAAGGCCTGTCAAAGAAACTATTTGTCGAGAAATATTTCTAAAGGTCTTCATGAGGAGAATGGGATACCATCGGAGAGCCTTTTTGGAAAGAGGACCTTTTGGAGATCAATAAAAGGAATACTCTTCTAAAGGTCAAAAATCTACTTCGGGTCGAAAATTGTTTGAGGACGTTCCTCCATAGGTAAAGATTCCATATGTAGGGATTCTCCAACTGACTTTGGGCCTCTTCTTACAAGGATATCTTGAAGATCTTTTTAAAGACCCAAGGCACGTTTTGGTCGTATTAAATAATATATACCCTCCCTCTCTAGCCATATGTCTGAGGATATAAAAAGGTAAAGGAACTCAAATTCAGATTCATTCATTATTGCCATCTCTGAAATTCCCATCTCTTGTATCCGATGAGCGGTTCAGGACCTTGAATCTCTTAGCAGATTTTAATTACGCTTCATAATTAGCCCTCTGGTAAAGCATGACACCAAACTTGTTTCCTTCTAGCTGGCATTCTACAAGCATCCAACTTCAGGGTCATTTTGAGAGTGGCTCTCAAAAAAAAAATCCCCCGGATTTTTGTTCTGTTGCTTATTTTAAATAAATCAAAATTGTTAAAGTAATATTCTGCTAGCCATATGTTTGTTGTAATACAAGGTCTTCTGGTTTATATTTTTTTACTCAAATAAACCCCTCCCTTGCCCCTGAATTGGTTTCGCTTCCCTTTCTTTGGTAGTGAATGAATGAATGGCTTGGTTAACGCCACCTCTTGCCTCTCTTCTCCCCGAAAAGACTGATATTTTATTGTTTTTCTTTTTGTTGATGTCGGCTTGTTCGACTGTCGGTCGGTCTCTCAGATTTTTTTTTTTTTTGTAACTTTACACAAGTGTTTTTTTCTTGTTATTGTTGTTGGTTTGTTTGATCGTTCAGCCCAGACATCTGGTCTCATTTTTTTAGGTTTTTTTGCTGTTGCTTTTCATTGTAACCCAGTGCGAAAGCAACAAATAAAGCGATCATATCACCATAATACCGGAAATCACGTTTAATTTTCGAAAAAAAAAATTGAATTGGATATCTGTTGCAGGGGAGGCCTGGCGAGAAAAGAGAAGAAAAACAGGGCGAGACAAACACTTTAAGTGTCAAGAAAAAAAAATAAAAAAACCATGGCGCTAATTCAAATTGGTCCGATTGGGCCCTTCAACAAAAATTCGCCTGGTATTTTCTTTATGAGGGATAGGCCCCAATATAAAGGCTACATTCGGTATTTTTAAGATTATAACGGATTTTATTTTATTTGTTTTTTTTTTTTTTTTTTTTGATAATTGCCAAATTCATTCCAAATGGTGGAGGGTATTAAAAATTCAGCCCGGCCCAAGTTACAACATATTCCCTTATTTTATTTTATATTATTATTTTATTTTTATATCACTTTTTAATTTTGTTTTTATATTATTTTTTGATTTTTTATATCATTATTTTTTTTTTTAATTTTTGATTTTATATTGTTATTATTTTTTATATAATTTTTTGTTATTTTTTCTATTATTATTTATATTATTTTTTATATTATTATTTATATTATTATTTATATTATTATTTATAATATTTTTTTATTTTTTATTTTTATATTTTTGTTTATATTATTTTTCATATTATTTTTTTTTTTTTTAAATTTGTTTATATTTTATTTTTGTAAAATAGTCAGGCTTAATCCAATTATTGTTGTTTTTAAAAAAACAACGTTTGTTTATTATTGGAGAAAGATGGTAATGTTTACCAGGGGGTTAGGCAAGGAATACCCTGCCTACGGTATAACGAACAAACATGCCAACATTGTTTTATTTTTTATATTATTTTTTTATTTTTATGTTATTTTTTTATTTTTATATAATTTTTTTATTTTTATATTATTTTTTTTTTATTTTTGTTTTATATTATTTTATTTCTTAACTATTTTTTTTATTTTTGTTTTATATTATTTTATTTCTTAAACTATTTTTTTATTTTTGTTTTTATATTATTTTATTTTTTAAACTATTTTTTTATTTTTGTTTTTATATTATTATTTATTTTATTATTTATATTTTTTTATATTATTTTTTATATCATTGTTTATATTATTTTTTATTTTTTCTATTTTTTATATAATTTTTTTTTATATTTTGTTTTTGTAAAATAGTCAGGCTTAATCCCATTATTGTTGTTTTTATAAAAATAATGTTTGTTTATTTGTATAGAAAGATGGTACTGTTTACCAGGGGGTAAGGCAGGGAATACCCTGCCTACGGTATCCCGAACAAACATGCCAACACTGTTAATTTTTATTATTTTAATATTTTTTTTCATTTTGATTTTATATACTTTTTTTTAATTTTTATATATAATTTTGTGATTTTTTTTAAATTATTTTTTATTTTGTTTTTATATTTTTATTTAATTTTTAATTTTTTTTATTTTTTTATCACTATTTTTAATATAATTTTTTATTCATTCTATTATTATTTATATATGTTTTTATATTATTTTCCAATTTTTTTATATTATTTCCTGTTTTTGTTTTTATATTAATATCTTATTTTTTAATTTTTTACATTATTTTTTTATTTTTTTATATATTTTTTTTATTCTTTTATATATTTTTTTTATTTTTTATATATATTTTTTGGTTTTTCTATATATATTTTTTTATGTTTTATATTATTTCGAATATTAATAATTATTAGAACAGAGTTTGGCTTGCTTGTTTGGGATACCATAGTATTTTGTTGTTGCAAAATCGTCAGGCGAAATCCCATTATTGTTGTTTTTATAAAAACAACGTTTGTTTATGAGTGGAGAACGATGGTAATGTTTACCAGGGGGTAAGGCAGGGAATACCTAGGTTTCGGAAAGAGCCACCAATCCTCATCAGTTCCCTTGTTTCTTGTCTGGGATATTCTCCCCAGAAGTTATTTAAAAAAATAACTTCTATGACAAAAAACATTTTTTTTACCCAAGTGACGAGATCGTAAGCTCAATAGAAGAGGAACAAAAGAATTACATAAAACTAAAATTCTTTTGGAAAATCTTCTAAATCTTACAAATCTTCTAAATCTTATAGACACAGGCACGGTCGACGAAGGGGTTTTTGTTGTAACAGACAAAACAAACTTACATGGTTATGTTACTTCGTTCAGGTTGAACGAAAGCATAACAAAGTGGAGAAAGATGTAAATGTTTATAAGTGCGGTTGTAAGATTTAGAAGATTTTCCAAAAGAATTTTAGTTTTATGTAATTCTTTTGTTCCTCTTCTATTGAGCTTACGATCTCGTCACTTGGGTAAAAAATGTTTTTTGTCATAGAAGTTATTTTTTTAAATAACTTCTGGGGAGAATATCCCAGACAAGAAACAAGGGAACTGATGAGGATTGGTGGCTCTTTCCGAAACCTAGGTATTCCCTGCCTTACCCCCTGGTAAACATTACCATCGTTCTCCACTCATAAACAAACGTTGTTTTTATAAAAACAACAATAATGGGATTTCGCCTGACGATTTTGCAACAACAAAATTAATAATTATTTTTATATTTTTTATTATTTTTATATTATTATTTTTTTATAGTAATATAATTTTTTATTATTTATATTATTTTTATATTATTTTTTTAATTTTGTTTTTATATTATTTTAAAATTTTTTTATATTATTTAATATTTTTGTTTTTATATTATTATCTCATTTTTTTAATTTTTTTTATTATTTTTTTATTATTTTTGATTTTACCTTTTTTTATATATTTTTTATATATTTTTTTATTTTTTATATTATTTTTTATATTAATAATTATTTTTATATTTTTTATATTATTAATTTTTTATTATTCTTTTATTTTATATTTATTTTTTAATTTTATTTTACTCTACAATGTGCCCACCGAGTCGATTGAAATCTATAAGAAGGTAACATCAATTATCATATCATCCTAAAAGTATGCTCCATATTTGGTTTAAAATATTCATTTAAACTTACAACGGCAGACTAGCCAAGAAAACCGTTAAATTTAAATGCAAGTAAAGTGAACAATGAGAGCCAGAGGAGAAAAGGTTTTTTGTTTGTTATACGAAAAGAATATCCGATAGAGATTGTTTATGGGAAGGTTAGAGAAAGTTAGTTGTTTAAAGAAAATATGAAAATAAAGGAGAGTTGCCATATTTATTGAGGTAAGATTTGGGGATAAAATTTGGAATTTTTTGTATGAAAGAGTTTTATGAAAGCCTTAACTTTATATAAAAAATATAAAATAAAACATTTCTACAGCCAAGGAGTTCTGTTCTGTACCTGACTTTAGTAAACCAACTGAGGTAATCTATTATTTTCTATTTTTCACATTAAAATTTCAATTTTTGTTTTTGGACAAATTATTGAAGTATCGTTCTGCATCAATGATATGATGTGTAAATTGAACAGTAAATGTATTCTAGTTACATTTTAAGAAATTAAATAATTTATATTATATAAAAATATATATAAAAAAATATTTATTTTTATTAAAATTACCTTGCCACATTGTTGTATTAAATCAGAATTTAATATTTTGATAAAAGTAAGAGGGGGTTTTCAACAACACTTACCTAAAACGAGAAGAGAAGAAAAAATGTATGCATTATTAATTAAATTAAAATTAATTATGACAAAAAAAAACAAACAAAAATGTATGGCAATAAACACTTCAAGGATTTTCAAGGATTTCATATAATGACCATCAAGTAGTGGCATTGTAAAATTTACCCACTATGACCTTCCAAACAAAAGGCCAACTTTTAGTTGGCCTAATTAATGTTCTCCCAAGAGGTCATCATGTTTGCATAAAAAATGGGCCATCACCAGATTTGTAATCAAATATGAATCTCGTTTTTGTGTCAATATCATTTACACACCCAAATTGATGAAAATTGATAAATCACGTTTTGGCGTAAGCGATTGAGCGATAAAATAATAAGAATAAAAACAAACAAAGAAAGTTCGAAAACGATTTTCTAGTAAATGCAAAATTAATATACAGTGTGTGGTCCTTGGAGAAGGGTGACGTTCAATGGAGGTAAAAAGGGAAGGGAAAGAAAAGCAAACTTGGCACCACAAAGGACCTTAAAAAAAATTCAATTTTCCTTTTACTCCATATTAGGACCTCAGGAACTTTTTTAAGTCTTAAGGACATCGCATAAATCTGTTCAAAGAACTTATCGTAATATCGTCTAAGGTATCAGAAAAAATTGAAAAAAAAAAATGCATTAATGAAAATTTTTGTTAAAAAATCGAGATATGCAAATCTTAGGGTCTTCAGGGCAATATTCAAAAAAATCCCGCTTTCTCTCATTTTTTTTTTTTCAATTGGTAGTCTAACCATAAATTATCGAGATTTTTACGCCACATTTTTTCACAGCTTTTCATTTGACGCCAAGAAATCCCATTTTCATTTTTTTCTTTTGTTAAATTAATTTTTGCAAATGCCATTGAAACAGTTTTTTTTTTGCTACTGTTTTCATATTTGAGGGCGACAGATGGACTGCAAAAATAAAAAAAATCCATAACCTGTCTGTCTTTCTTAAAAATACTTATTTTTAGCCACGTATTGAAAAATATTGGAAATTGAGGACATAAAATGCGGGTAATAAACATGGTGTAAAAAACAGATACAAAGAACAACAAGTAAAAAAGCTGTAAGTTCGGCCGGGCTGATCTTTGAATACCCTCCACCGTTTGTCCGGAATTTGGCAATTTTCAAAATCCACAAACGTGGATTTCCTTAAAAAATAATTTTTAAAAAATCCACGTTTGTGGATTTCATTAAAAAATAATTTTTAAAAAATCCACGTTTGTGGATTTCATTAAAAAATAATTTTTAAAAAATCCACGTTTGTGGATTTCATTAAAAAATAATTTTTAAAAAATCCACGTTTGTGGATTTCATTAAAAAATAATTTTTAAAAAATCCACGTTTGTGGATTTCATTAAAAAATAATTTTTAAAAAAATCCACGTTTGTGGATTTCATTAAAAAATAATTTTTAAAAAATCCACGTTTGTGGATTTCATTAAAAAATAATTTTTAAAAAATCCACGTTTGTGGATTTCATTAAAAAATAATTTTTAAAAAATCCACGTTTGTGGATTTCATTAAAAAATAATTTTTAAAAAATCCACGTTTGTGGATTTCATTAAAAAATAATTTTTAAAAAATCCACGTTTGTGGATTTCATTAAAAAATAATTTTTAAAAAATCCACGTTTGTGGATTTCATTAAAAAATAATTTTTAAAAAATCCACGTTTGTGGATTTCATTAAAAAATAATTTTTAAAAAATCCACGTTTGTGGATTTCATTAAAAAATAATTTTTAAAAAATCCACGTTTGTGGATTTCATTAAAAAATAATTTTTAAAAAATCCACGTTTGTGGATTTCATTAAAAAATAATTTTTAAAAAATCCACGTTTGTGGATTTCATTAAAAAATAATTTTTAAAAAATCCACGTTTGTGGATTTCATTAAAAATAATTTTAAAAATCCACGTTTGTGGATTTCATTAAAAATAATTTTTAAAAAATCCACGTTTGTGGATTTCATTAAAAAATAATTTTTAAAAAATCCACGTTTGTGGATTTCATTAAAAAATAATTTTTAAAAAATCCACGTTTGTGGATTTCATTAAAAATAATTTTTAAAAATCCACGTTTGTGGATTTCATTAAAAAATAATTTTTAAAAAATCCACGTTTGTGGATTTCATTAAAAAATAATTTTTAAAAAATCCACGTTTGTGGATTTCATTAAAAAATAATTTTTAAAAAATCCACGTTTGTGGATTTCATTAAAAAATAATTTTTAAAAAATCCACGTTTGTGGATTTCATTAAAAAATAATTTTTAAAAAATCCACGTTTGTGGATTTCATTAAAAATAATTTTTAAAAAATCCACGTTTGTGGATTTCATTAAAAAATAATTTTTAAAAAATCCACGTTTGTGGATTTCATTAAAAAATAATTTTTAAAAAATCCACGTTTGTGGATTTCATTAAAAAATAATTTTAAAAAATCCACGTTTGTGGATTTCATTAAAAAATAATTTTTAAAAAATCCACGTTTGTGGATTTCATTAAAAAATAATTTTTAAAAAATCCACGTTTGTGGATTTCATTAAAAAATAATTTTTAAAAAATCCACGTTTGTGGATTTCATTAAAAAATAATTTTTAAATTAAAAAATCCACGTTTGTGGATTTCATTAAAAAATAATTTTTAAAAAATCCACGTTTGTGGATTTCATTAAAAAATAATTTTTAAAAAATCCACGTTTGTGGATTTCATTAAAAAATAATTTTTAAAAAATCCACGTTTGTGGATTTCATTAAAAAATAATTTTTAAGAAATCCACGTTTGTGGATTTCATTAAAAAATAATTTTTAAAAATCCACGTTTGTGGATTTCATTAAAAAATAATTTTTAAAAAATCCACGTTTGTGGATTTCATTAAAAAATAATTTTTAAAAAATCCACGTTTGTGGATTTCATTAAAAAATAATTTTTAAAAAATCCACGTTTGTGGATTTCATTAAAAAATAATTTTTAAAAAATCCACGTTTGTGGATTTCATTAAAAAATAATTTTTAAAAAATCCACGTTTGTGGATTTCATTAAAAAATAATTTTTAAAAAATCCACGTTTGTGGATTTCATTAAAAAATAATTTTTAAAAAATCCACGTTTGTGGATTTCATTAAAAAATAATTTTTAAAAAATCCACGTTTGTGGATTTCATTAAAAAATAATTTTTAAAAAATCCACGTTTGTGGATGTCACTGAAAAATAATTTTTAAAAATCCACGTTTGTGGATTTCATTGAAAAATAATTTTTAAAAAATCCACGTTTGTTGATTTTATTAAAAAATAATTTTTAAAAATCCACGGTAGTGGATTTTATTAAAAAATATTTTTTTAAAAAGCCCACGTTAGTGGATTTTATTAAAAATAATTTTTAAAAAATCCACGTTTGTGGATTTCATTAAAAAATAATTTTTAAAAAATCCACGTTTGTGGATTTCATTAAAAAATAATTTTTAAAAATCCACGTTTGTGGATTTCATTAAAAAATAATTTTTAAAAAATCCACGTTTGTGGATTTCATTAAAAAATAATTTTTAAAAATCCACGTTTGTGGATTTCATTAAAAAATAATTTTTAAAAAATCCACGTTTGTGGATTTCATTAAAAAATAATTTTTAAAAAATCCACGTTTGTGGATTTCATTAAAAAATAATTTTTAAAAAATCCACGTTTGTGGATTTCATTAAAAAATAATTTTTAAAAAATCCACGTTTGTGGATTTCATTAAAAAATAATTTTTAAAAAATCCACGTTTGTGGATTTCATTAAAAAATAATTTTTAAAAAATCCACGTTTGTGGATTTCATTAAAAAATAATTTTTAAAAAATCCAGGTTTGTAGATTTCATTAAAAAATAATTTTTAAAAAATCCACGTTTGTGTATTAAAAAATAATTTTTAAAAAATCCACCTTTGTGGATTTCATTGAAAAATAATTTTTAAAAAAATCCAAGTTTGTGGATTTCATTAAAAAATAATTTTTAAAAAAATCCACGTTTGTGGATTTAATAAAAAAATAATTTTTAAAAAATCCACGTTTGTGGATTTTATTAAAAAATAATTTTTAAAAAATCCACGTTTGTGGATTTCATTGAAAAATGTTTTTTTAAAAAATCCACGTTTGTGGATTTCATTAAAAAATGTTTTTTTAAAAAATCCACGTTTGTAGATTTCATTAAAAAATAATTTTTAAAAACCCTACGTTTATGGATTTCATTAAAAAATAATTTTTAAATAAATCACGTTTTAATTTTCTTTATCTTATTAAGCTTTTTATTGACCCACATACCCAATAACCTATAAAAACATATGAGAATAAAATTTCTATTTTAATTTCAAAAATGTAATTTTTCAAAATCTCAATTGAAGGTGGTGCTTTTGTTTTTGCAGACAATTAGAACAATATTGTTTTTTTTTCGCTCTGCCCCTCTATCTCTCTCTTTTTATGCTCTTGACCAACATATGATGCTTATATGATTTTCTTCAAGATTATTGCCTTCGTTGTTGTTGCCTTCCCCCATGTGTATTGAGCGTTTTGTTTATATTTTGGCATTTAGCCAAAAATTTGTTGAAATGAATTTTAAGGTTTTAATTTTTTTGCTTTTTTTTCTATGGGTCTATTAATAAATATTTGTTATAATAATGTTTATGACTGCTGCTTCAAAAAAAAAAACAAAAAACACAATTTTTTGAGAGCTTAATTTAGTGCAATATTTTTCTTCATTGGATTTATTTGTTTAATGGCAAATAAAACATTTTTCTAAAGAAGTGAAATCATTTAGTTTATAAAAAAAAATAATAAAGAAATTGACTTATGAAGGAGAAATGTGAAGAACTTTTTATGAAAAATTAAATTCAAACCTTGATCAAAAAAAATGGAAACAATAACGGACACTCAGATTAGATTTCAGATTAGAAAATCTTGAAAAAAACAATCATTGATCCCAATCTTTTAAAATTCGCACATATAATTTCCGACCATTTTTTGGTATTTTTAAAAATTTTAGGAGGAAAATTTGTTACCAATGTAGTTATAAGTTGGCGTTTAGTGTTCAAAACGGTAATTTAATAAAAAAAAAAAATTAATACCAAATTTTCGTTTTCGACCAATTTTTGGTATTTTGAAGATGTCTATAATGTAGTATTTTATTTGTGTGACCATTAGAAAATCTGCATAAATTTATCGCTGGTCCCAATCCAATTAAAATTAGCACATATTGTTTCCGACCATTTTTTGGTATTTTCAAGTATTAAGACGCAAATTTTGTAATCAACGTAAATATATGTTGGCATTTAATTTTTAAAATGAGTAGAAACAGCTAATTTAAACAAAATAGCACCAGAGACCAACTTTTATTTTCTGACCAATTTTTAGTGTATTGAAGATTTTGAGCGCATTTTTAGGAAAAAGGAGCTACAATGTAGTATTTTATTTTTTAAATGATCGGAAAATCTCCAACATTTTTTATTAAATTTGCATAGATAATTTCCGACCATTTTTTGGTATTGTCAAGTTTTTAGACACATGTTTGTAATCAACGTTAATATATGTGGGCATTTAATTTTTAAAATGAAAAGAAAACATTAATTTAATGAACATAACAATAAAAAAAATAAAAACATGGCAATAATACAGTATATTATTTTATTGTGAACGATTAGGAAATCTATCAAATTGTGTCGTTGTTCCAAATCGTTTAAAATTTTCGACCATTTTTTGGTATTTTAAAAATTTTGGACGTAAAATTTGTTATCGAAATATTAATAGGTTGACGCTCAATGTTCAAAATTAGAAGAAAACGTTAATTCAATGAAAATAACAATTAATACCAACATTTCGTTTCCGACCAATTTTTGGTATATTGAAGATTTTGGGCGTATTTTTAGAAAAAAAAAAAAAATAAAATAAAATACTACATTATATTTTATCTATTTAACGATTAGAAAATCTCCAAAGTTGTGTAGTTGGTACCAATCTCTTAAAATTTGCACATATCATTTCCGACCATTTTTTGTTATTTTTAAGATTTTGGGCCCAAATTTGTAACCAACGTTAATATATGTTGGCATTTAATGTTTAAAATGAGTAGAAAAACATAATTTCAGCAAAATAGGAATAAATACCAACATTTATTTTCCGACCATTTTTTCGTATATTTCAGATTTTGGGAGTATTTTTAGAAAAAAAGGGGCTATGATGTAGTATTTTATTTGTTTAACCATTAGAAAACCTCAAACATTTTATCGTTGTTGCCAACCACTTCCGACCATTTTTTGGTATTTTCAATATTTTGGACGAACATTTGTAACCAACGTTAATATATGTTGGCATTTAATATTTAAAATGAGTAAAAAAAAGAACATTTCAAAAAAATAGCAAAAAAACAACTTTTATTTTTCGACCAATTTTTTGTATATTGAAGATTTATGTCATATCCGACCATTTTTTGGTATTTTTAAAAATTGTAGACGCAAAATTTGTCACCAAAGTAGTTATATGTTGGTGCCTACTGTTCAAATTAAGAAGAAAACATTAATTTAATGAAAATAACAATGAATACCAACTTTTCATTTCCGACCAATTTTTGGTATATTGAAAAATTTGAACGTATTTTTAGGAAAAAAGGGGATATAATGTAGTATTTTATTTGTTTAACGATAAGATAATCTGCAAAGTTCTATCATTTATTCTAATCTTTTAAAATTTGCACATATAATTTCCGACCATTTTTTTTTTTTTTGGTATTTTTAAAAATTTTAGACGCAAATTTGTTACCAAAGAAGTTATAAGTTGGCGCTTAATGTTCGAAATGAGAAGAAAATGATAATTTAATGAAAATAACAATTAATACCAACTTTTCGTTTCCGACCAATAACATTTGCACATGACATTAATTTCCGACCATTTTTTGGTATTTTAAAATTTTTAGACCCAAATTTGTAACCAACGTTAATATTTGTTGACATTTAATGTTTTAAACGAGAAGAAAACGTTAATTTAATGAAAATAACAATTAATACCAACTTTTCGTTTCCGACCAATTTTTGGTATATTGAAGATTTTAAGAATATTTTCAGAAAAAAAGGGGCTGTAACTAGTACTTCATTTGTTTAACCCTTAGAAAATCTCAAAAATTTTATCGTTACTCCCAATTTCTTAAAATTTGCTGAAATCATTTGCCACTCTTTTAAAAATTTGCACATATCACTTCCGACCATTTTTTGGGGTTTTCAATATTTTGAACGCAAATTTGTAAACAACAATAATAAATGTTGGCATTTAATGTTTTAAATGAGAAGAAAACGTTAATTTAATAAAAATAACAATAAATACCAACTTTTCGTTTCCGACCAATTTTTGGTATATAGAAGATTTTGGCCGCATTTTTAGAAAAAAGGGCTACAATATAGTATTTTATTTTTTAAATGATCGGAAAATTTCAAACATTTTATCCATTTTGGCAATCTTTTAAAATTTGCATTTATAATTTCCGACCATTTTGGGCGTTTTCAACATTTTGGACGAAAATATGTAACCAACGTTAATATATGTCGGAATTTAATGTTTAAAATGAGTAGAAAAATATAATTTACACAAAATAACAAAAAATACCAGCTTTTATTTTTCGACCAATTTTTGGTATATTGAAGATTTTGAGCGCATTTTTGAAAAAAAGGGGCTATGATGTAGTATTTTATTTCTGAAACAATTAGAAAATCTCAAAAAAGGTTATCGTTCGTCCCAATCTTTAAAAATGTTCATACATAATTTCCGACCATTTTTGGTATTTTAAAAATTTTGGACGCAAATTTTTTTACCACAGTTGTTATAAGTTGACGCTTAATGTTCAAAATGAGAAAGTGAAAAATAGCAATGAAGACCCTACTTTTCGTTTCCGACCAATTTTTGGTATACTAAAAATTTTGGTCGATTTTTGTTTTTTTTTGATTAAAATTTTTTTATTACTTTTATGTTTTTATAGGTTAAAAATTTCATGAAAAATATAATTTCATTGGTCCTAATGGTGCAGAATTGCTATGTATAACTTCGATTTTTTTGAAATTTTTATGATTTTATTTTAATCTACAAAATTGATTTACAATTTTAATTTGGCATGTCATGATGCTTCTAGAAGTTAGTAGGAAACATTTTAATAAAAAAATCTGAAATTAAGGGTGAATTGTTGCACAGCTCCTTTGATTACCATTCCGACCAATTGTTGTTATAACCGAAAATTTCTAAAAATTATGACCCTCAGATTTTTTTCAATTGTTTTAGTTGATAAAATTTTACCAAAGCGGTTAAAGATCCAACCGGAACAAAGAAGTCCATTGTTGTTTTTTTTTTTTTGATATTATTGATTGATTGAACCATCTATCAACCTCTACATACGTCAGATAGACTTTGTGTGTGGGAGTTCACATGAACTCTATATTTTCAAAGTTTTCTAAACCAAAAAATGTGCATTCAAAATTATCTCATTAGTTTGTTATGTCGAAAATGAAATTCTGTTATTGAAACTAATTATAAACAAACAGCCATTGGTATGCGAATTATTTCGGAAAGGAATTTTTGCAAAATTTTTTTTTTAGTTTTTTTTTTTTTTTTAACATAGATACAGAAATAAACAAAAGCACCAAAATATTTAAAGCATTTCTCAGATATAGAAGACCTTTAGAAGGTCTTATGACTGCAGAATTGGTCATAATTGATTTCAAAACACCAATACACAAATGATTTTATTTTTTTTTTTTTTCAAAAAAAAAAAAATATCTAGAATAGTGAATTTTTTTCAAAAAAAAATTTTTTTTAATTTTTTCGAAATACACAATTTTTGAAATATGTTTCCACCGGAGATCTAAATCAGTGCAATTTGTCTTTGTGGTTTTCTACAAATCGTTTAATCTTGCATATAGCATGTCTCATCCAATATTTTATTTTATTCGATATTCATTTTCATCATCCGCTAAATGCTTGAAATATTTAAAAACGAATAAAACAACTATAGCAAAAAATACTAGTCGTCATCTGACGGAGAGTTTTCTGTTTGCCTCTGATTTTCTAAAAATAAACAAAAACACAAAAAAAATCGAAATACACAAAATGCTTGGGAATGACGAAGAACGAACGTTCGGACGACAGCAGCAAGAAAATATCATCATCAGCAGCAGTATTCGCAAATGTGCGCACACCTTTCTCATGGCAATTTTCATGTTATTGTCTGATGTTTTTTTTTTTTTGTTTTTTGAATTTGCTGTCACATTTTGGGAAAATAACCATAAATACTGAATATTGTTTTATATTTACGTAGTATTATTGTCCAAAGTTTTTGGTTCTAATGGGGTTTTGGGAGATTTTACGAAAAAAAAAAATAAATAAAAAAATAATAGCGGCCATTAAAATTGGTTAATGGCAGTGTAAACTAGACATTTAATGGCCATGACTCAAGTGTTAAATTTTGAATTAAAAAAAAAAAAAAAAAAAAAAAAAAAAAAAAAAACATCCTTAAAATTTAACTAAAAACAGTGATTTAATGACTACCTGGCCCAGGCCGCCTATTATAAGGACTATACAAGCCAAGTGAGTAATTTTTCGGAATTTCGGACACGACAATATCAAATAATATCAACTTGGGACGAAAAAACTGTATAAATAATTTTTAAAAATTTTAAAAACCCAAAAATTGGTCGGATTTTTAACATTGTGCATCACATCAAACACGTGACTAATATTGACAATTTCTAACAGAGAGATTTTCTACCCTCAGAAAACCTAATATACCAAATTCTAACAAAAATTTTTTGAAATTGTCGTTCATAACAAAAATTGGTCGGAATGGTAAAATTGGGAGATTTACAAAAATTCAACCCTATTTCCACAATTTTTATCTGAGAAGTTTCCAATTCACTGCTAAAACACAATATCAAATGAAATTGGAAATCAATTTTGATAGTTTTGGACAAAACATTAAAAATACAAAAAAAAATACCAAAAAATGGTCGAAAATGATATATGCCTACTTTGCATTATTGGGAACAACAATATATGCCTTTCAAGAATTTGTTAACCTTTAAAAACATAAATTGCCAAATTTTGAACAATTTAAAAAAAACCGACCAAAATTTTCAACATACCAAAAAATTGGTCGGAAACCAAAAGTTTGTCTTTATTATTTTGAATACTAAATACTGACATATATCCAAATTGGTTACAAATATGCGTCCAACATCGTCAATATACACAAAAAAAAAAATTCGACCAAAATTTTCAACATACCAAAAAATTGGTCGGAAATTAAAAGTTGGTCTTTTCTTGCTATTCTCTTTCAATTAGCATTTTCTAGTCAATTTGAATATTAAATACCGACTTATACCAAAATTGGTTACAATTTTGCGTCCAAAATCGTCAATATACAAAAAGTGGTCGAAACAATTGGTTCCAAATAATAGCAAATTTTTATGGGGAAATTTACTTCGACACTTTCTAAATTAAAAAAAACATAAATTTTCCAATTTAAAACCCTTTTTTAAAAATTTGACCAACAATTTCAACATACCAAAAAATTGGTCGGAAACTAATAGTTTGTGTTTATTTTTTATTTTCAATAAATTAGCATTTTCTAATAATTTTGAATATTAAATACTGACTTATATCAAAATTGGTTATAAATTTGTGTCCAAAATCGTCAAAATACCAAAAGTGGTCGGAATATTTGGTTCCAAAATTTGCAATTTTTTATGGGATAATTTATTTCGAAATTTTCTAATCTATGAAAACATAAATATCCCAAATTCTAAACACTTTTTAAAAAATTCGACCAAAATGTTCAACATACCAAAAAAATTGGTCGGAAATTAAAAGTTGGTCTTTTCTTGCTATTCTCTTTCAATTGGCATTTTCTAGTCATTTGAATATTAAATACTGACTTATATCAAAATTGGTTACAAATCTGCGTCCAAAATCGTCAATATAAAAAGTGGTCGAAACATTTCGGTCCAAACTGAAGAAATTTTGTATAGGGTAATTTATTTCGACACTTTCAAAATTATAAAAACATACATTTCCAAATTTTAAAAAATTCGACCAAAAATTTCACCATATCAAAAAATGGTCGAAAACTACAAGTTGGTCTTCATTTTTTATATTCTTTAAATTAGCATTTTCTTATCATTTCGAATATTAAATACCAACTTATGCTAAAATTGATTACAAAAAAAGCGGCCAAAACCGCCAACATACCAAAAAAATTCTACCAAATTCAAAAAGTGGTCGAAAAATTTAGTTGCAAAATAAGCAAATTTTTTATGGGATAATTTATTTCGCTGCTTTCTAAATTATAAAAATATAAATTTCCAAATTTCAAACACTTTTTAAGAAAATTTGACCAAAAATTTCAACATACCAAAAAAAAATAGGTCGGAAACTAAAAGTTGGTCTTTTCTTGCTATTTTCTTTCAATTAACATTTTCTAATCATTTTGAATATTAAATACCGAGTTGTTGTAAAATTGGTTATAAATTTGCGTCCAAAATCGTGAATATACAAAAAGCGGTCGGAATATTTGGTTCCAAAATTAGCAATTTTTTTATGGGGTAATCTATTTCGACACTTTTTCAATTATAAAACATAATTTCCAAATTTGAAACACTTTTATACAATTCGACCAGAATTTTTAACTCCCCAAAAAAAGTGGTCGGAAACTAAAAGTTGATCTTTATTTTTTATTTTCTTTAAACTAGCATTTTCTAACCATTTGGAATATGAAATATTGACTTTACCAAAATTTGTTACAAATTTATGTCCAAAATCGCAAATTTCGCCAATATTCAAAAAATGGTCGAAACAAATGGTTCCAAAATTAACAAATTTTTATGGGGTAATTTATTTCGCCGTTTTCTAAATTATAAAAATATAAATTTCCAAATTTTAAACACTTTTTAAGAAAATTTGAACAAAATTTTCGAGATACCAAAGAATTGGTCGGAAACTTAAACATGGTCCTTAGTTTTTTATATTTTTAAACTAAGATTTTCTAATCATTTTGTATATTAAATACCGAGTATACTAAAATTGGTTACAAATTTGCGTCTAAAATTGTCAATATACAAAAAGTGCTCGAAACAATTGGCCCCAAAATTAACAAGTGTTTGACGGTAATTAATTTCGAAATTTTCTAATCTACAAAATCATAAATTTACAAATTAAAAAAATACGCGACAGAAAATTTCAATGTGCCAAAAAAAATGGTCGGAAACTAAAAGATGGTCTTTATTTTTTTATATTCTTTAAACTAAGATTTTCTAATCATTTTGAATATTAAATACCGACTTATGCCAAAATTGGTTACAAATCTGTGTCCAAAATCGTCAATATATACAAAATGGTCGAAATAATTGAGCCCAAAATTAGCAGATTCTGTAGGGTAATATTTCGACCAATTATAAATTATAAAAGAAATAAATTTCCAAATTTTAAACACATTTTAAAAAATTCGACCAAAATGTTCACATACCAAAAATTGGTCGGAAAATAAAAGTTTGTTTTTAACTTTATTTTATTTAAATCTATGTTTTTCCTTCACATTTTGAACACTATACGCCAAAAGAAAATTCGACCAAAGTCCGGAAAATTCAAAAAAAGTGGGCGAACGTTTATACCAAAAATTGGTCGAAAATAAAATTTTGTTTTTAAGGTTATTTTATTTTAATCTATGTTTTTTCTCCACATATTGAACACTTTACTTAAAAAAAATCGACCAAAGTCCTGAAATTTCAAAAAAAAATGGTGGAAAATTTGTGCCAAAAATAAACATATGGTGATTTTTTTATTCTGTTAGTTTACTCCATTGTAAACATTCAATAATAACCACCTTTTTAAAAAAAAAAAAAACTATTAAAATTTTAACTACCAAAAAAATGTAGTTATACCAAAAAATATAAAAATTATGTGAGCAAAATTTGCCAGATCGGGCACATTTTTCTAATTTTTGGATTTAATTTTGGGTTTAAATTGTTCAAAAACTCATTAAAACGACCAAACTCTGTAATATGTCAAAAATTGGTCGGAATCTCAAAGCTGATATTTACCAATATTTTGTTTAAATTCTATAATTCCCATTAATTTTAAACAAAAAAAAAAACGACAACTTATAGCAACATTGGTTTAAGAATTGCGACCAAAAATATTAGAAATACAAAAAAATGGTCGAAATTTTTGGGGCACAAAGTGGACATATGCTGATAATTTTTATAGGGCTCTTACCAGCCTCGCGAATATCCACTACATCAAAAAGTAGTAAAAAACATTCTAACATTTTTTGTACTACCTTTTGGTCGAAATTTAAATAGTTGCCTCACACAAACAATTCGACCAAATTTAGGAAAGTTTCTATATCTAAGAGATATTTTCAAACGGCAAAAGGGTTTGTCAGATATAAAATTGATAATTTAGTTGCATTTTTTTTTTTTTTTTTTTGACGTAATACCAAAGAGCCGACCAAAAATCAATTATCACTTATTTACACCAACTATCAATTTATTATTTTTAATTTTTAGTATTTTTTTCATGTTTTGTACTTGTTTTTATTTTATTTATTTATCTATTGGCCTCCATCTTCATAGTCTAGATTTTTCTTGTGCTGGTAACCCTAGCCTCTAACAGATCCCAAATTAAAAATGGGATAATCATGCACCAACCACCAAGTTTCTCCTTATCTCTCATTACATCTTCCGTTGTTTAGCAAAGGAAACAAGAGATTCTCTCCTCATTACCAATGCATATTTTGTGAGAATTTCGGATAGGAGGGGATAGAGAGGGAGAGAGATCAAGAAAACATACAACGGTATCTGTTGTGGAATATATTGCTTTCTCTCCCTCTCTCTCATAATTTCTCTCCCCAACACAGTAGAAATTAGCAAATGTTTTTGTTGTTTTTTTTTTTTTTTGTGATCACAATGAGATGACACAAAACCCAAGAGATCCCCCATTATTTTCAAGCCAAGCTGTTTCATAAATTCGGGGTTAGGGATGCCTCTATTAAAGATTGAAATAAAAAAATTTCCCCCAAAAATAGAATTAAACAAATTATATTACCTTCATTAATGGAACCACGATTGACCAGCATGTTGGATGATGACGAACAAAAACAATTGCATGCAATTTCCAGAACAAAAAGCGAAGGAAAAGTGAAAAATTCACAATTGAAAACAAAGAGTTTTCGAGAAGAGCAACAAAAATATTTTGGTTTTTTTTATATTTTCAATATTTTTTTTTTTTTTTAATGTTGTTGCGAATTTTTAAATCAATTTTCAGTGTATTCACAAGGCCCTCTTTGCAAACTCCACAGATTCCACATTAACACCTTATTTTAATTTTTGTTTTTTTTTTTTTTTATTTTATACTCTACACCACTGGAGGGGATAGGAGGGCACAATTAGGCCTTTCAACACAGCTCTATTGAAAAACCAAAAAATCATAGTTGAATTGTATATCTTTTTTGTCTAACAACAGCAGCACATTTTTTTTTCGCAAATGCGTAGATTACGACACGGCTGGCCGGTTATGGCCCGCGCACAGCCCAACAGCATTCATTCACTCAAAACACCTCAGGCAATAATTCTTTTTTTTTTTTTGGCAAATTTTCTTGTTTAATTATGATTTTCTTTCATGTAACCACCAATGGTTTTTATAAATACTTTCTTAGCAGCTTTCTTTGGGTTTCACTTGAGAGTTGCAAAAAATCACACAAAAAAAGAACTACGAAAAAAATTATTGTTTTTTTAGGCGCGATACTTTTATGTGCCCGCCGCCGTCGTTCACAATTAATAAAACTGAATCTTGTATTTTTTTCGTGTGTGAAAGAAACACACGAAACGGTTACGAGGAAAAAAAAAGACACAAAAAAAATCGCACAGCAAAAACAAAAGAGGGGGCCCACAGCCAACAACAAAGAACAAATTATATACAAAATCAAAAACAGAAAGAGAAAGAGAGGCCCCCACAAAAACAAAAAAAAAAACAACATCTTACTATGAAATGAAATTAACATTGAAATGGCCACCCCAAAACAACAACCCAACACAGAAAGGGAGAGTCCCAAATTCTCCTTTAAAAAAACACAAACACATTTTGGCCTCTCACACCCCCAACCAACAATGACTGAGCGTCATGCAAAAACAATTGCCATACGAAGAGTGGACCAATTTATGCTCTCCATGGTATTTTTTCGCCACAACAAATCACCCAAAGTCGCTCTCTCTCTCTCTCCCTCCCACCATAATATAACAACGGTTATTTTGCAAAGGCCAGAGAGAAGGCTGTTACCAATCAATACGAGGGCATAAATTGTGAGCACGGTTGCCACTTTGGTCCAATTGGACCAAAAATGGTCCTTTTTTTTACGTTTGGTCCACTGGTCCACTTTTTTCTGATTTGGTCCCTTTTATGAAAATGTTTACAATTATGGTACAAAGAAATTTTGAGTGTTTCATCACGCCTTTAAAAATTTATTTACGAAAATCAACACGGTTCACATAAAGCGAAAGATTTGATTCGTTGACAACACTTGAAAATATAATCAAATTTTACCAACCCACAATAGTAAATCAAGTGGCAATATTACCTGTCAGTCAAAAAACAAAGCTAGATCTAGCGGGAAAAAGCTAAATTGACAACACTGGTCAATTGTTTCTTTTGTTTACAAATCAGAAATTGACAAATTAACTTCAGTGTAACGAATATTTTATAATGTAATTGTTTGTGTAAAAGTAAAACTAGACAATAATTTACCATGGACAAGTAAGTTAATGGATAAGATTTAAATGGAATTTAAATTTTTGCTTTGATTGATATGTTGTTTCAGGTTTTTGATAAAGAAGGCGAAGGTTGCAGAACAACGGCCTCCCACGCAGTCAGTCGAAAGTGATGGCAGTGAAAGGTAATAAATACATACATACTTACATAAGTACGTATTAATTGATTACATATTCTATATTTAGCGACACAGCTGGCGAAAAAAAGGATCCAAAACGCAAATTTCGGAAAGAATGGCTAACCCAATTTAATTGGCTCAAAGAGCAAAATGGGAGCGCATACTGCACTGCTTGCGAAAAGTCCATGGTGAACCACGTAGCGAAGCTAAAACGACACACAGAGCAATCAAGCCATGTTCAAAATCTGATCAAGAAAAAGGGCCAAGTGAAGTTAGATTCTTTTCTTAAAGAACAAAATGATACTTTAGAAAAGCAAATCCGAAACGCAGAATTCAGTTTAGTGATGTTCATAATAGCACATAATCTTCCATTTATCCTTATGGATTATTTGCCAAATTTGCTAGCCGTGTGTTGTCCGGACTCAAAAATAGCGCAGTCTTTACGCTGCGGCAGAACCAAATCGACCCAGCTAGCAGAGATTTTAGGGAACGAAGCAATGAAAAGAATAGTATCGGATCTCAGAACGTGTAAATTCTCTTTGATTGTGGACGAAACCACGGACGTATCAACAACAAAGTGTCTGGTTCTGGTGGTAAGGTATTTTGATAAGTTATCGAATACCATTCGTGACAGATTTTTATCACTAGTTGAACTTACCAAAAGCGATTCTGAGGCAATATACCAAACGATAAAGTCATTTTTCGAAACGCACAGTGTACCTTTAAGTAATTTGATAGGGCTAGCAACTGACGGAGCCAATACGATGGCCGGCGAATTAAATGGGCTGAAAACAAAATTAAAAAATGATACTAATATATTTTACATCAAATGCACTTGCCACTCGCTGCATTTGTGTTCGAGCTACGCCAGCAAACAGCTACCAGCAAAAATTGAAAAGCTGTGTAGAGATATATACAAATTTTTCTCGCACAGCCCAAAGCGAATCAACGAGTTCAAGGAATTTCAGGATTATTGTGGCGTAAAACCTCATAAAATACTTGGAATTTCTTTTACTCGTTGGCTCGCTCTGGAAAGTGTGATTGCACGGATTAATGAACAGTGGGAAGCGCTTCGACTATATTTTTTATCCTCGTGTCTTGAAGTAAGTGGCATTAGTGCATTTGAATTAGCGAATTCAATGGGTGATCCGGAACTAAAAGTTTACATGTTGTTTTTGGCCTACGTATTGAAAATAATTAATACCCTGAATAAAGAGTTTCAATCTGAAAAAGTTCGCTTACCCTTTTTGTACTCCCAAATTGAAGTACATTTTAAACTACTTTTGAGTAATTTTATGCATAACGACTTTGTAAAAAATATTGATTGTCTAGAAAATTTTAATATACATGACAAAACGAAATATCTGCAAGTTAAAAATATTTTTATAGGAAGTAGCGCAGAAAACTTTCTTGAAAGCGATAAATTTACGGATTCGCAACGAATCACAATTAAAACAAATATTTTAAACTTTTACGTTGAATTTTTGAAACAAATTCAGCAACGGTTTGACTTTGGAAGAACTGATTTAAAAAATTTATGCATAATTACCCCCAACAAAGTTCTATCAGACACAGAAACTTCAATAATGCCTTTAGTAAGCAATTTTTCTCATTTAATTAAATGTGATATAGATATTATTTTAACACAATGGAAACTCTTAAGACTTTTAAACAGTAATCTTAAACCTGATATGGACGTTTGTGTATTTTGGGAAAAAGTTAGTTTATATAAAAACGGTATGGATGAGAAATGTTTTCAAGAATTGACTGATTTTGTATATGATTTATTGAGCCTTCCACATAGTTCGGCGGCAGCAGAACGTAAATTTTTTGAACTTTCTCTTATCAAAACCAAATTAAGGAATAAATTAGAGTTCAGTTCAATCAATAATATAATGCTGTCCAAAGAACTTTGTGCGCAAAAATCAGAGCCTCATTATGTTTGGTCAGTAAAACACATAGGCTGGGCTTAGAATAGAATCACCATCATATTATATTATTTTTATTATATTTTATTATATACATTTATATCAATATATCTGTATAAATTTTATGTTAATTTGTTTTATGTATTTATGTGCAAATTGAATTGAAGCACTTTTTGTTAATGTTTAGAAATCTTTACACTTCATTTTTACTTTTTGTGTTAAATAATATTGTAAGCATTGAGGATATGCGAAAAAAATTGCAAACAAATTGGTCCTTTTTTGTTTGGTTTGGTCCTTTTTTTGATGAATTTTGGTCCCGAAAAAAAATTTGGAGTGGCAACCGTGATTGTGAGCATATCTGGAGCAGAAATTGAAGGCAAAATTAAATAACAACAGTAATGCAATAAAAAAAATATGACTACTCATGGGCCATGAGAGTCTCATGCATAAATATGTACTGAGAGGAAGAGATTGAGATGTGTATGTGTGTGGGAAAGGTAAAAACAACCAGAGATGCCAATTTGATTATGTTTTCCCGCTACTTCGGTGATTTTTGATGCATAAAAATCACTGTTTAAGTGTTGTAGCGATTTTCTTTTTTAAATCGATACAGTAGCGTCTTTGGCTATTTAAGGTAGCGGTAGTAGCGATTTTCAAAAAAAAAAAAAAAATAAAAAAAAAACTAGTTAAAAAGTATCAGTCGGTTTTCCTCAGCAATTTTTAAAGAATCGCTGTGGGTGAGATACCAAAAGGGGTTCGCAGATATATATCATGGTTTTATTTATGCAAAACTATGACCCTTTGTAGGGGAGGTATCAGAAGGAATGGTCCGATCTCTTTTATCTTTATAACAAATCTTGCATTGCAAGAAATATTGAGATATGCCAAGTGTGAACTGAATGGCATGTTTATTTCGCGTTTTATGATCTTAATGGATATTCAAAATATTGACCCTTTATAGGGGAGGTATCGGAAGGAATGGTTTGACCTCTTTTATCTTTATAACAGATCTTGTGTTGATAGAAATGTTGAGATGTGCCAAGTCTGAATGGAATCGGATGTTAATTTCGCGTTTTATGAGCTTCACGGATATTCAAAATTTTAACCCCTTGTGGGGAAGGTACCAGAAGGAGTGCACTGATATATCCCGTCTTCTCAGGAAATCTTGTGTTCGTAGAAATAATGGCATGTGTGAAGTTTGAAGGGACCTGAATGCTTACTTCGGATTTTATAATCGTTTTTTTCGGAGGTACCAGAAGAAATGGTCCGACATCTTTTATCTTTATAACAGATCTTGCGTTTCTAGAAATATTGAGATGTGCCAAGTCTGAACAGAATCGGATGTTAATTTCTCGTTTTATGAGCTTCATGGATATTCAAAATGTTAACCCCTTGTGGGGAAGGTACCAGAAGGAGTGCACCGATACATCCGGTCTTCACAGGAGATCTTGTGTTCGTAGTAATAATGAAATGTGTGAAATTTGAAGAGACCTGTATGCTTACTTCGGATTTTATAATCGTTTTGGTTATTCAAAACGTTGACCCTTTGTGGGGGAGGTACCAGAAGGAATGGTCCGACCTTTTTTATCTTTATAAAGGATGTTGTGTTGATAGAAATGTTGAGATGTGCCAAGTCTGGACGGAATCGGATGTTAATTTCGCGTTTTATGAGCTTCACGGATATTCAAAATGTTGACCCTTTGTGGGGGAGGTACCAGAAAGAGTAGACCGATGTATTCCATCTTTACACCACACCTTGGGTTAATAAATATATTGTGATGTGTGTAATTTGAAGACAATTGAAGACTCTTTCATCACATTTTTAGAGAGTTATAATTATTCCAAATTTCGACCTTTTGCGGGGGAGGTACTTTTAATATTTCTTAAAGAATCAATAGAGAATTCTTTGAAAAAATATTCTTGCGGTGAATTTGTGAAGTTTTTAAAAATACTTTTTGAAGGATCCACTTTTTATAAATGGTAGATTTGTTCAGATTTCCGTTAAAATGTCAAGGTGTCTCTTAATTTTTTTTTTTTTCAAATACCTGATTTTTAAGAATATATTTTTTTTTTCCAAAATAGCTAGAAGGCAAATAAAAATAAATTTTATAAAAATATATTTAGGGTTGCTAATGATTTTTTTTTTAAATTTTAAAGATTCAAAATTGAAAATAAAAAAATAAACCAAAAAGCAGTTGTAGGATAATTAAATCCCATTGTGGCGACCATCGTGGGTCCCGCGGGAGAGGCCTAAGGCCATTTATTATACTTTTAATGGGTTACAAATATAAATTATAAAGATTGGCGCCCAATGCGGGGCACAGGAAATGGCGGTTTTCATTTGGAATGATCTAAGACTTTTTGAAATATGAATGCCCCAAAAATATGCCAAAATTCGGGGTAAGCGAAGTTTTTTCTCTTGTGTTGCCCATAAATAATGGTGGCCAAATGAAGAATCCGTTTTTGGATGAACTCAAAAAATCTGAGATTATTCGTAATATAATTGGCTAAAAATACGCTTAAGTTAGGCATAATTAAATTTTTTCATCTAGTGGCGCCCAACGAGAGACCAAGGTGTACAAAATTCAGGCAACTTTGCTAAACTTGAATATATTTGTCAGAGACCGACAGACCATTTATAGGGGATTGTCTTGAAGGCCCCTTAGGTCGAAAATTGTTAATTTTTAAATATTTTTCCGAAGGATTTTTAAGGATATTTCTTTAAATAGATTAGGCAAATCATGGATTTTTGAAGAGTTCTTCGATTTTTTAAGAATATTTCTTAAAGCGTCCATGGACCAATAATCATTGATTTTTTTAATATTTCCTGAGAAACATTAAGAACAAAATGGAGGACGCATAGTAAATAAATGAATTTTCGATATCAAGAATATTTTTGGTAGAGATATCCAAAAACGTAGACAATTTCGTTAAGAGGATTTTTATCGACTGAAAAAGATGAAACTAGAGGAGTGGAAAGGTAAAGATGCATTCTCCGAAAAAAATCCTAAATTCGATTACACCAAAACGTGATCCTATGTTGCTATCTAATCCAAGTACGTGGTTTTTTTAGAGAGAAATTGTTTTCGTAAAACTGGAAAGCTATATAAAAAAATTAAAAAATATACATCTGAATTTTCTGAATGATTGTAAACCCTGTTAGGAACTATATTATCATAGGCGTGACGTAGCAAATCCTGGATCTAATTTATTTTTTTTTTTTTTCAAACTATAGTGCCAATTTGAAATAGGAAAAGTTGGGAATTTATGATGTCTTTTCCCAAAAAAAAAACTAAAATTACGTTTTTTTCAAAAAAAAACCTAAAATTAAGTTTTTTAACAATTATATCAGCAAAAAAAATGACAATTATACCCCCTTCCCAAGATTTTTGCTAAATATCATACGCATGGCAACCCTATATTTCATGGAGCAGCCTAAACGATGTCAACCTCGTGTAAAATGCCAAGATAATAAAAACAGGCCTACTCACACCAACCAACACCATGACAATCCAAATCAATAACAATTTTAATAGAGAGAGGGAGATAGTGAGGGAGATTAAAAAAAACGCGAGAACGTTTGTTATGAGAGACAGAGGAGCCCAATTTGCTTTGCTAATCAGTCAGTCAATCAGACGTCAAAGTATAACTGGGTGAATTGTATGGCGGTGATGAGTTGAACGGCGATCAATAGTTCAAAATATGGGGACACTAAAAATAAGAACAAGAATCAATAATCGTGGGGAAAAACAAATGACGAAAAGTACAAACAAAAAGCCGACGTAAGTTCAACTTATTTTAAAGGAGGTTATTTGTCCATCCCCCACATGGAGAGAGAGAGAGAGGGCGAAAGAGAGCTTAAAAAAGGAGGCCTATTGGCGACGAAATGATGACAGATCAATCAATAATCAAGTCAAGGAATGTAAACAGCTAAAAAATTATGGAAATCTTGATGGAGCTGCATGTTCTCCGGTGTTGAAAAGTAAAAAAAAAAACAATTTAAAAAATATCAGTCGGTTTAGCCGACAGATGTATTACCCTCAGGCAATGTTCGATTATTTAAATATATTTTTACTTCTGTTACGATCATTCAAATTGTTGACCCTCTATGGAGGTTCCGATTAAATGGGCAAATATTGACCATTTCGTATCGGACCTTAATAAATATGATATAAATATAGGGACGTGCCAGGTTTAGACTAATTTTTAGAAAATGGGAGGTACCAGAAGATATGGTCCGATCACTCCCATCTTTATAGCATATCTTATGTTGATAGAAATATTAAGATGTACCAAGTCTGAATGGAATCGGATGTTAATTTCGCGTTTTATGAGCTTCATGGATATATGATATTGGCCCTTTGTGCGGGAGGTACCAGAAGGTGTGAACCGATATATCCCACCTTCACAGCAAATCTTGTGTTGGCAGAAATAATAGGATGTGTGAAATATGAAGAGAACCAGCTGCTTATTTCGGATATAATAATCGATTTTGTTATTGAAAATTTTAACCCTTTGTGGGGTAGGTACCAGAAGGAATGGTCCGATCTCTACCATCTTTATAGCATATCGTAGGTTGATGGAAATATTGAGATGTGCATTTCAGAGTGTAATCAGATATTAATTTCGCTTTTTATGGGCTTCATGGATATTCAAAATTTTGAGCATTTGTGGTGGAGGTACCAGAAGGAGTGAACCGATATGTCCCACCTTCACAGCAAATCTTGTGTTGGCAGAAATAATAGGATATGTGAAATATGAAGAGAACCGGACGCTTATTTCGGATATAATAATCGATTTGGTTATTGAAAATTTTAACCCTTTGTTGGGGAGGTACCAGAAGGAATGGTCCGATCTCTACCATCCTTATAACAAATCTTGTGTTGATGGAAATATTGAGATGTGCCATGTCAGAGTGGAATCGGATGTTAATTTCGCTTTTTATGGGCTTCATGGATATTCAAAATTTTGAGCCTTTGTGGGGGAGGTACCAGAAGGAGTGGACAGATATATCCCATCTCCACAGCAGATCTTGTGTTAGCAAAACTGTTTGTATGTGTAAAATATGAAGAGAAGCGGATGCTTTTTTCGAATTTTATAAACGTTTTGATTATTCAAAACTTTGAAAGTTCGTGGGGGAGGTACCAGAACTAATGGTCCGATCTCTACCATCTTTATAACAAATCTTGTGTTGATGGAAATATAGAGATGTGCCAAGTCAGGATAGAATCGGATGTTAATTTCGTGTTTTATGAGCTTCATAAATATTCAAAATTTTGACCCTTTGTGGTGGAGGTACCAGAAGGAATTGACCGATATATTCCATTGTCACACCAGACCTTGGACTTGTAAACATATTGTGATGTGTGTAATTTGAAGACAATCGGACTCTTACATCACATTTTATATGAATTATAATTATTCCAAATGTTGACCCTTTGTGGGGGAGGTACTTCATGGAGTGGCAAAAACATCCATTAAATTACCAAAACATTAAGAAATTTTATGTTTGCCACGTTGGTCGCTGAATTTGCTGAAATCGATATGCGAAACCCTGTTGAGAGGCAATTTCCTGGTCCCCACATTGGGCGCCATTATTGTAATACATTCCACATTTCTGATCATTTTGCGAAAAAATTCACTTTTAATTATTTAAATAATTTTTTTTAACATTTTTCTTTTTTTGATTTCGAATAACCGTAGGCAGGCTATTTCGGATTTAACCCCAAGTTGGACGCCATTTTTTTTATAAACTCATGTCTGCAACTGAAATGTTGTTGACTTTTGCGTATTTTTTGCCACTGATTTAAGATTCTGTAAGTCCTTTCTAGAAGCTTGATATTTTCTGGTTCCCACGTTGGGCGCCACAATAACAAAAAATAAGATTTGTCATCGATCAAAGGTTTTTTTGCGTAGTTTTCTTTCGCAAAACTTGAAATCCCTTTGGTTTATCTTATATACCTAAAAAATAGTGCCCCTTGTTGGGCGCCATTTTTATTTACAAACTCGTGTCTACAACTGAAATGTTGTTCACTTCTACGTATTTTTTGCCATTGGTGTAAGATTTTGTATGTGCATTCTAGAAGGTTAATATTTTCGGGTTCCCACGTTGGGCGCCACAATAAAAAAAATGATATTGGTTATCGATTCAAGGAATTTTTCCGCAGTTTTCTTTCGAAAAACTTGAAATGCCTTTGGTTCATCTTGTATACCTAAAAAATAGGGCCCCTCGTTGGGCGCCATTTTTATTTACAAACTCATGTCTACAACTGCAATCTTGGTGACTTTTGCGTATTTTTTGCCACTGATTTAAGATTCTGTAAGTCCTTTCTAGAAGCTTGATATTTTTTGGTTCCCACGTTGGGCGCCACAATCAAAAAAATAAGATTTGTCATCGATTCAAAGAATTTTTCCCCAGTTTTCGTTCGAAAAACTTGAGATCCCCTTGGTTCATTTTGTTTACCTAAAAAATGTAGATATTTTCAGTACCCCTCGTTGGGCGCCAAATTAGAAAAAAACTCTATTTGCCATGCATTTTACTGATCATTTTAACCAAGAACCTAACTGTGGTCCAACAAAATAGCAATGACAAACAATTTTGTGACTCACTGTGACGGGGGGCATATCCCCACATCAATATCTAATTAAATCAAATTCGTATTGTTTGGATATGTGTGTGTGTGCTAATGTTATTCAAACGTAATAGAGGAACGTTTTTTGCTCATTCTTTTCTTCGTTTTTTAGTATTTGCTGACGTTACATTGCTATTTTGTTTTTGGTGTTGCTGCTGTTTTCTTGTTTTTTGCTTGCTTTGTTGTGCACCCAACGTTATAAATTGACTTCATAAGCTGTGACATTTTCGTTCACGTTGCGCGTGATGTTGTATTTCATTCTATTATTAGCAAAATTTGTGTGTTTTTTTTTCTTTAAATTTTCACATCGGAATGTTTTCGTTTGGTTCTCGGCGAAATATGTTTCACATTTCGTATTGCTATTTTTTTATGGCCTCTAAAGAATTTTTCGGAATACTACCTTGGCATAGGAGATAACTTCTTGGGGAGAGAAGAGAAGAAGTTGAAGGTAAAGGAGGTGTGTTAAATTGAGATTTTCTCTCTTTGGAGAATCTTTTCTTTATCTATCCTCTAGCTCAACAATAATTGGCTATTTTTATGTTTTGCTGCATTCCATACAAAAGGATAGCAATTTAATGCCAGGATTATTCCGAAATGGAAAAAAATTTACAAATATTCTGCTGATATATTGGATATCTTTTAAGCAAATCTCCTTGCTTGGATCCAACGTTAAGCGCCAATATGGAAATCTTTCCCCCAGCATTCTAGACAGACATAGACCTTTGAATCAAAGTTTGTTGGCTAGAATTTTTAATATTAATTTTGGCCCTACATTGGGCGCCATTTTGCATAAACCGTTGTTACTAGCTGGCACATATCTAAATTAAAGGGCCTTAGGGATTAATCTTTAGATACCCATAGATGTGCGTAAATTTTTTTCCAATTGGCTGCATAAAAATTAATTTTTATATAATGGCGCCCAACGCAGGCCCCGAAAATATGAATTTTCTGAAATACAAATAAAATGAATATATAAACGTTTGATCAGAAAATCTCTCCAACTGGGTCTATAAATAAATATAAATTTTTACACAATGGCGCCCAACGTGGTGTTAGGATAATAGGAAAATATCATGTTCAGAATTTAGAGGAACAATTTAAGGATACCTAAAGTTTTTTTTGATGGTCTCAAGACTGATTTGTAAAAAAAAAAACATTTTCTATAAAATGGCGTCCAGCTTGGGATAGACAAGTCTAAAGGGCTAAGTTCATAACAAGGTTGAAGTCATGGCACGGCCTATTTTGTGACATTTCACAAAGGAATTACAGAGCCGCACTAAAATCCTGCCGTCGTTTTTCATTATAATTTGGCATTAATATGCCTAGCCATGACTTAAAGCTTTTTATGTATTTGCAGCCTAAGTTTTGCTCCAACACAAATGCAAGCCATATGCAGAACAAAAAATCCAGAAATCTGCGATGGAAACGTTTTTTTTTATTTTTATGATCCTTAAAAACGCATAATATACCTTTTTGAACACTGGCGTCCAATGTGAAGGCCCATAAATTGCAACACTTCTAATATTTAGAAGACCTAAACATTTTTGTAAAAGCTGCCTCGCGTCTGGAGTTTTTAGGAGAATTTTACTTTAGACTTCTTAGTTAGATCCACAAATACTGACTGGGCTATTAACGAGAATTTACACAATGGCGCCCAATGTGCGTCCCATAAAATAAGAAGAAAATATTCTATTAATTACATTTTTAGAGGATAGCCGTGGGAAACGAAAAGCTAATTTGAAAAACCTTGAGCCATGAGCCATAAACATCAGTTTTTACAAAATTGGCGCCCAACGTATGACCTCAAAAATGTAATAAAAAAGCTAATTTTGCAATTCTTTGCCAAATATGTCACATCTGGCTAAAGAACAATTATTTTATACCATTTGGCGCCCAACGTGGGGTTCATAAGTAACAAAAGTTCAGATATCCAAAAATTATTTGAAAAAAAAATAGAAAAGAAAAAAATGTGTTGTAGATGTTATTTGGGGAAAAAATGCGAAAGAAAAACCTCAAGCCATTAGCCATAAACGTCAGTTTTTACAAAACTGGCGCCCAACGTATGGCCTCAAAAATGTAATAAAAAACCGTTTATTTTGCAATTCTTTGCCAAATATGTCACATCTGGTTAAAGAAAAATTATTTTATACCAATTGGCGACCAACGTGGGGTTCATAAATAACAAAAGTTCGGATATCTAAAAATTATTTGAAGAAATTTGCAAAAAAAAAAAAATATTGTCCATCTGTGTTTTAAAAATTATTCGGAAAAAATGCGAAAGATAAACCTCGAATTTGAGCCATAAACATTAGTTCTTACAAAACTGGCGCCCAACGTATGGCTTCAAAAAAGTAATAATTATTAAATTCGAATTATTGAAACGTAACATCTGGAAAATCGTTAGTAAAATGTCACATATCTAGTTTTAACATTCTTTTTACATCAAATGGCGCCCAATGAGGGGTCCACAAATAACAAAATTCTATATATTCAAAATTATTTGAAAAAAATCCTCATCTGTGTTTAAAATATTATTTGGAAAAAATGGGAAAGAAAAACTCGAATTTGAGCCATAAACATTAGATTTTACAAACCTGGCGCCCAACGTAAGGTCAAAAAAAATTTATTAAATGTGAATCTGTAAAGCATAATATCTTTAGTATTGTTCGCAAAATTGTCACACATCTGGTTTTTTCAATCTTTTTACATCAAATGGCGCCCAATGTGGGGTCCACAAATATCAAAATTCTAGATATCCAAAATTATTTGAAAAAAATCCTGATCTGTGTTTAAAAGATTATTTGGGAAACTCTACCTCGAATTGGAGTCACAAACACTACTTTTTACAAAACTGCCGCCCAACGTATGGCCTCAAAAATGTAATAATTATTAAATTCGAATTATGGAAACGTAACATCTGGAAAATCGTTGGTAAAATGTCACATATCTGGTTTTGAAAATCTTTTCACATCAAATGGCGCCCAATGTGGGGTCCACAAATAACAAAATCTTAGATATCCAAAATTATTCGAAAAAAAAATCCTGATCTGTGTTTAAAAGATTATTTGGGAAAAAATACCTCGAATTGAAGTCACAAACACTACTTTTTACAAAACTGGCGCCCAACGCATGTCCTCGAAAAATTAATAATTATTAAATTTGAATTATTGAAACGTAACATCTTGAAAATCGTTGGCAAAACCGTCACATATCAGGTTTTTTAATTTTTTTTCATCAAATGGCGCCCAATGTGGGATCCACAAATAACAAAATTCTAGATATCCAAAATTATTTAAAAAAAGATCTGTGTTTAAAATATTATTTGGGAAATTCTACCTCGAATTGGGGCCACAAACGTACTTTTTACAGAACTGGCGCCCAACATATGGTCTCGAAAATGTAATAATTATTAAATTCGAATTATTTAAACGTAACATCTGGAAAGTCGATGATAAAATGTCACATATCTGTTTTTTGAATTTTTTTACATCAATTAACAAGGTTTTAGATATACAAAATTATTTGAAAAAAATTACGTCATATGTGTTCAAAATATTATTTGGGAAAAAAATACCTCGAACAAACATACTTTTTTCAAAATGGCGCCCAACGTAAGGTCGAAAAAATGCAATATTTTTTAATTGTGAATCTTTAAAGCATAACGTCTTTAGAATCATTGGCAGACTGTCACACTTCTGTTTTTAAAAATCATTTTATATAATATGGCGACCAAAGAAATTCCTCATCGGCGTTGTAAATATAACTTGAAAAAAAAAATCATAAAAAAATACCTCGTATTTGGGTCACAAACATACTTTTTAAAAAATGGCGCCCAACGTTAGGTCCAAAAAAAATTTTAAAAAATGTAAATGTGAATTTTTAAAGCATTACATCTTTAAAATCATTGGTAAAACTGTAACACATCTGTTTTTCAAATTCATTTCATAAAATATGGCGCCCAAATTTCAAAAAAAAAAATCCTCATCGGAAAAAATGCCTCAAAATGGATTCATAAACATCACATTTTCAAAATGGCGGCCAAGGCGGTCTCAATAATGCAATAATTTTCAAATTTGAATTATTTAAACCTAAAATTATTTAAATCTTTGACAAACTTGTCCCATAGCTTGGTTTCAAAAATCACTGAATACCAAATGGCGTCCAACGTGGAGTCTACATCAAAAATGATTACAAATCCCGAAATAATTTGAAAAATATGGAAAATTTAGCCATCTGTGTTGGAAATATTATTGGTTACCTTGTGGCGCCCAACGTAAAATCATGAAATAAGCTATCCATAGAATATCTTAGGGAACCCCTTTAAAAACTAGAAGAACCTCTGGAATACCCTCCATCCTCGGAATCCCTCAAAAGGTTGTCTCCTTCATACAACCGCCTGACACTGTAATATTAGCCGCTTTGTTGAAACTGTTATTTTCCAAGAATGGAAAATTAAACACTAAAAGAAAACAAAAATCGTGAGGGCATTTCTGTTTTTGTGGCGTGTGTCTGCAGCCTGCCATGGATGACGACTATCAAATGGAAATTGCACGCAAGTCTTTTCCACCATTTTTTTTCTCTACATTACATTAAAGCTACTTTATTTGCTGTTTGGATAAAAACAACAAAAAAAAAACGGAAAAACCCAACCGGCACGAACAATAATCATGCAAACGTCAATAAAGCAAAAGAAAAAATGAAGCTACGGCAATAACAACAAATAAAAAAGCCCATAAAAATGTAGCCAATGGAATTGGAAGACTAAGGAGCTGGGGGACCGGACCATACGCCATTGGGCTATTATGACCATAAAGTATTAACGATAGAGAAGACAAAAGGTCGAGTCTAATAATGAGAGCGACCGTCCAGGGAGTTCTGATGGGATAGAACTTACTGCAGAACACGATTTGAGGGTCAGACTCTAGTGGCTAAGGTTCGCATAAATTTCGCCAATCTTTGAAACAAAAAGTGGCGCCCAACGTTTTTTCAAAAAACAAATTGGAGCAATATATTCCTAAAAATTCTCTTCAATAATAATGGAACTAAACAAATTTAGAAAGCGATATCCACAATTTGACCTCAAAAACCAAAAACGAAAAAAATAATATAAAGTTCGTACGTCTTAAATCGGAATGGCGCCCAACATGGCAATCTTTTGTATCAAACATCGGATGTTACAGGTAGCCACTTAATGCAATTTTAATGCCCTAAATGCAAATAGGAAATAAATTACGTTGAAATATCCTCGAACTGAGCCTATACTTATATTTTCTACACAATGGCGCCCAACGTGGAACACAAAATATGTGTTAAATTTATGACATTTGAGGGGTTTAGGAGATAGTAGAAACACACCCAAAGCTGTTTAAAGAAGTCCTTGTTTCTCCATCTCTCTCCACTAAATGTATCTAATAATAAACATCATTGAAAATGAAAATGGCGCCCGACGTGGAACCAAGAAAAATCATATTTTTACATGAAACGAAAAAATGGCGAATAATGGCAAAATATATCATGTCAGAGTCAGTAGGTTTTGCCGACAGAATGTATATTCCAGCATTATGATTATTCAAACTGTTGACTCTTTATGGAGGAGGTTGCGTAGCAATTGGCCAATATTGATATTGATGATATGCGCTTAATGAATACTCAAAATGTTGACCCTTTGTGGGCGAAGGTGTAGACTGATATATCCCAATTTTACACTAGACCTTAGCTTAATAAATATATTGTGATGTGTGAAATATGATGCTTATTATGGATTTTATGAACGTTTTGGTTATTCGAAACTTTGACCCTCTGTGGGCGAAGTACCAGAAGAAATGGTCCGATTTCTACCATCTTTATAACAGATCTTGTGTTGATGGAAATATTCAGATGTGCCAAGTTTGAATGGAATCGGATGGTACTTTTCGCGTTTTATGAGCTTAATGATTATACAAAATATAAACCTTTTGTAGGAGTGGACATCGGTCCATCTTATCCATCTTAACACCATACCTTGGGTTGATACAAATATTGGGATGTGTGAAATTTAAAGACAATCGGACACTTACATCACATTTTATGAGAGTTGTAATTATTCAAAATTTTGATCCTTTGTGGGGCAGGTAATTGATGGAGCGGACTGATATAATCCATTCTTAAGCACCTGACCTTGCAATGACGTAAATTTTAGGATTTGCAAAGTTGGAGCAAAATCGGATTGTCCTTTCTCTTTCTGTGCAAAAAATATATTTTTTGAAAATTTCGACCTTTTGTGGGGGAGGTACCAGAAGGAGTGGACCGAGATTGCCCATCTTCGAACTCGATCTAAGTTTGACAAAATGTATTACGATGTACCCAGTTTGGACCAAATCGGATACTACCTTCGAGAGTTATCGTGCGCACCAGCCAGCCAGAGAGACAGACAGACAGACGGACATCACTAGATTGACTCTAAATGTTCTGAAACGGATTTGGTCCAAAGAGACCTAGGGTCTAAAACCGTTATTTCGACTAGGTACGTTTTGATCGGATCAAATTGAATATAAATATGGCGCCCAACGTGTTTACATAAACAGCTGAGCTTGTCAAAATCAACCGCTGAACTAGTCAACCTCAACAGCTAGCTGATCAACATCAAAAGCTGAGCTTGTCAACATTCAGAGCTAAGCTGGTCAACATCAACAGCTGAGATCATCAACAGCTTCGCTTGTCAACATCAACAGCTGAGATTATCAACATCAATAGTTGAACAGGTCAAAAGCTAAGCTGGTCAAAATCAACTGTCAACATCTAGTCAACCCCTACATCTAAGCTGGTCAACATCAACAGCTGAGTTTGTGAACATCAACAGCTGAGCTGGTCAACATAAAAAGCTAAACTTGTCAACCTCACCAGCTGAGCTGTTCAACATCAACAGCTGAGCTTGTCAACATCGAGAGCTCAACTTATCAACATCAACAGCTCAACTTATCGACCTCAACACCTGAGCTTGTCAACATCAACAGCTGAGCTGGTCAACATGAACAGCTGAGCTGGTCAAAAGCTAAGCTGGCCAAAATCAAGAGCTGAGCTGATTAACATCAACCGTTGGACTAGTCAACCCCTACATCTAAGCTAGTCAACATCAAGAGCTGAGCTTGTCAACATCAAAAGCTAAACTTGTCAACCTCAACAGCTGAGCTGGTCAACATAAACAGCTGAGCTTGTCAACATCAACAGCTGATCTTGTCAAAACCAACAGCTGAGCTGGTCAACATGAACAGCTGAGCTGGTCAACATCAATAGCAGAGCTGGTCAAAAGCTAATCAGCCGCTGAACTAGTCAACATCAACCGCTGAGTTTGTAAACATCAACAGCTGAAATTATCAACATTAACAGCTGAGCTGGTCAACATCAACAGCCGGGCTTGTCAACATCAACAGCCGCGCTTGTCAACATCAACAGCTGAAATTATTAAGAGCAAAACTAGTCAACATCAACAGTTGAAATTATCAACATCAACAGCTGAGCTTGTCAACATCAACAGCTGAGCTGGTCAACATCTTAGCTGTTCAACATCAACAGCTGAGCTTGTCAACATCAACAGCTGAGCTTGTCATCATCAACAGCTGAGTTTGTCAACATCAACAGCTGAGTTTTTCAACATCAACAGTTGAGCTGGTCAACATCAAGAGCTGCGCTTGTCAACATCAACAGCTGAGATTATCAACATCAATAGCTGAGCTGGTCAAAATCAACAGCTGAATTTGTCAACATCAAGAGATGAGCTGGCCCACATCAACCCCAGAACAAGCCAACCTCAACACCTGTTGACAAACATTAACAGCTGAAATTATCAACATTAACATCTAAGCCGGTCAACATCAACCGCTGAACTAGTCAACATCAGCCGCTGAACTAGTCAACATCAACCGCTGAGTTTGTCAACATCAACAGCCAGGCTTGTCAACATCAACAGCCGGGCTTGTCAACATCAACAGCTGAAATTATCAACAGCTGAACTGGTCAACATCAACAGCAATACTAGTCAACCTCAACATCAACAGCTGAGATTATCAACATCAACAGCTGAGTTTGTCAACATCGACAACTGAGCTTGTCAACATCAACAGCTGAGCTTGTCAACATCAACAACTGCGCTTGTCAACATCAACAGCTGAAATTATCAACAGCTGAACTGGTCAACATCAACAGCAAAACTAGTCAACCTCAACATCAACAGCTGAGATTATCAACATCATCAGCTGAGTTTGTCAACATCGACAACTGAGCTTGTCAACATCAACAGCTGGGCATGTCAACATCAACAGCTGAGTTTGTCAACATCAACAGCTAAGCTGGTCAACATCAATAGCTGAGCTGGTCAACATTAATAGCTGAGCTAGTCAACTTTAACAGCTGAGCTTGTCAACATCAAGAGATGAGCTACCCAACATCAAGAGCTGAGCTGGTCAACAACAACAGCTAAGCTGGTCAACATCAACAGCTGAGCTGGTCAACATCAAAAGCTGAGTTTGTGAACATTAACAGCTGAGCTATTCAGCAGTTAGGCCACCTGACTTTCACCCAAAGTATCCTCAAACAAAATTAGGGTATTGGAAAGTAAAACAAGATCAGATTACTAGGAATCGGATGTAGATTTTGAAGACATTTCTTTGTCCAGGTCCCACTAGATTTGAAACGGAAAATAATTTAGTTTACTTTTTAATTTAGGCTAACATGGCTTCAAAGATAGCCCCCACAGTTTGCTGTGTTCCGAAAATTCCATTCTGCTGCCCCAGAAAAAAAAAAAAGATTTGGAAATATGGATTTGAAGCAGTAATTGAAAGCTGCCTGAAAACTAGGCTAGTAGATGTTCAAGAGTTATACAAAAATACAAACTTTTGGTATTCGGAGACAAAAAAAAGATAAGAGTATCTCGAATAAAGGCCTCCTCTTGATTTTGAGGACGCTACTTAAGTTGGACCCATTGTGGACAGACAGGAGCAGGCTCTGATGGATAAAAGTCTAATCACCATATTTACATGGACGTAGATTTCTCACTGCGAGGAACGACGAGTCGTATTCGTTTGGAATTACCTGGATAGCTCTTTGAGTATGGTTGCCCTGCACAGGGAGCCTCTCTGAAAAGTTCCATAGCATTTATTCCCAGATTTCTACCATATTCCTAAGAATGTGTTGGCATACAGAGTTCAATCACATTTTCACATCTTTTCTCCTTAAAAAAAAATAAATAAAAAAACTCCCCGCCTGAGCCTCTCTGGGACTTTCAGCTTGAAAATCCTTGAAAATGTTTCTGATTTTCTTAGCCTTCTAGAAATTCATAAATTATGACACAATTTCCTGGAAAGTTACACAAAAAAAAACTTGAACTTGCGATGGTGATGATGACGATGATGACGACGGCACAAACACAAATCCACCATCCACGTAGACAAAGGGGTGGCGAAGCGAGTGGGGCCTTCTCCTCCGCTCCGCCCCACCACACCTCCTCCTCCTCCTCGTTCCTTCCTTAATATTTAATTAGCAATGAAATGAAAAAGTTTTTTTTTTTTTTTTGTTGTTTCGAACTTACTGCTTGTTTTGACGCCTCCCAATACTAGATTTGACTGTGACTGCTTGTTGCCCTCAGCGAATGAGGTTGTCCTTGGACGCCCACTCATATCGTCGTCCGCGTCGTCGACTCCTAAAGCAGTGGTGTCCTTTGGGCGTTTGTCACTGCTGGTGGCGGCCGTGCTGCTGCTTGATGCCTGCGTGTTGGCGGTTTTTTCTTAACAAGAGACCAGAGAGAAAATATAAATCAAAGGAGATGAAGAAGAGATTTTGTTTTTGTGGTTGTTGTTGTTATCTTCACGTGCGCTCTGGAGGCTATCTCTCTTTTTTGGCAAATGGGGTTTTGAAAATCAACAACCGTTTAGAAATGTTTGAGGTGCGGGATCAAATCTTCTAAACAATATTGCCCTCCTGTGTTCTCTGCCTTTAGGGGTTGATCAAATTACACGGTAAAATGTTAAAAATGTATTTTTTTAAATCTGGTGTTTGTTTCACTTCGTCTTTTTTTTTCTAACTCACTCTCGCTTGTTTCTCGACCAAGTTGGTGTGTCAAAGTCAGTTTGTCGCCGTCTCTCGAGTTGCCAAGTGGTTGACAATGACGACGTTATGTTGTAACACCGCGAGATTTGTTGTTTGATTTTGGGTTTTCAAAAGTGACGACGATCGCACGTTAGCTGCAATTCTTTATCAGTAGCGGGGTTTGTTGTTGTTGTTGTTTATGTGTTCTAGACTGAAAACCTTGTTGTAATTTGTGTTTCGCTGTTGCTGACCGTCCGTAGAATTCAATAGCTGTTAATTTCTTTTTTCGTTTTTGTTTTCTTGTTTCTCCTAACAAATCTTCAAATTCTTATCATAAATTCAATTTTCAGTTGAATGACGCGCAAAGGAAAAGAAAAGTAAAAGCTGAAATGAGAAAAAGAGGGGGGAAGAGAACGAAATGAAAAATGCAATTAGTAAAAATGTTTCAAGAAGTAACCTAAACATAAAACTTAGTAGATATTTGAGAAACTATAACATGACTATATATATGACTCGATATTTAGGTCAGGGAGAAAAAGTTATTGGGAGACCTCTTCACCCTTGAGTAATGAGAAATAGGGGTAAAAAACACATATAGATAGGTCTCTGCCCCAAGAGATGAGCTGGACAACATCAACAGCTAGGTTTGTCAACAACAACATCTAAGCTGGTCAACATCAACAGCTGAGATTATCAACAGCTGAGCTGGTCAACATCAACAGCTGCGCTTGTCAACATCAACCGCTGAGCTTGTCAACATCAACAGCTGAGCTTGTCAACATCAACAGCTGAGCTGGTCAACATCAATAGCTGAGTAGGTCAACATCAATAGCTGAGTAGGTCAACATCAACCGCTGAGTTTGTCAACATCAACAGCTGAGCTTGTCAACATCAACAGCCGGGCTTGTCAGCATCAACAGCTGAAATTATCAACAGCAGAGCTGGTCAACAGCAAAACTAGTCAACATAAACAGCTGAGATTATCAACATCAAAAGCTGAGCTGGTCAACATCAACAGCTGCGCTTGTTAACATCATCAGCTGAGATTATCAACAGCTGAGCTGGCCAACATCAACAGCTGAGCTTGTCAACATCAACAGCTGAGCTTGTCAACATTAGCCGCAGACTTAGTCATCATCAACAGCTGTGTTGTCAACATCAACAGCTGAGATTATCAACATCAACAGCTGAGCTGGTCAACATCAATAGCTGAGCAGGTCAACAGCTAAACTGGTCAAAATCAACAGCTGAGCTAGTCAACATCTACCTCTGAGCTTCTCAATATCTACATCTGAGCATGTCAACTTCAACAGCTGAGATTGTCAACATCAACAGCTGAGCTGATCAACTTCAACAGCTGAGCTTGTCAATATCTACATCTGAGCTTGTCAACATCAACAGCTAAGATGGTCAATATCTACAACAGAGCTTGTCAAAATCAACAGCTGAGTTTGTCAACATCAACAGCTGAGCTGGTCAACATCAGAAGCTAAACTTTTTAACCTCAACAGCTGAGCTGGTCAACATCAACAGCTGGGTTTGTTAACATCAAAAGCAGAGCTAGTCAGCAGTTAGGCCCGAAGTACCCTCAAACCAAAATAGGACATTGGAAAGCAAAACAAGATCAGATTACTAGGAATCGTATTTACATTTTGAAGAGATTTCTTTGTCCAGGTCCCACTTGATTTTAAACGGAAAATAATTTAGTTTACTTTTTAATTTAGGCTTATATGGCTTCAAAGATAGACCCCGCAGTTTGCGGTGTACCGAAAATTCCGTTCTGCTGCTCCAGAATAAAAAAAATTGGAAATTTGGATTTGAAGCAGTAATTGGAAGCTGCCCGAAAACTAGGCTAGTAGAAGTTCGAGAGTTATAGAAAAATACAACTTTTTGGTATTCGGAGACAAAAAGGTAAGTGTATCTCGAATAAACTACTTCTCTAGATTTTGAGAGCGCTACTTAAGTTGGAATTGTTTGTTCCGAAACGTAAAATATGTTCTTTAAATTGACTAAATTTTCTACGACGTATTTGGAAATTCCACACAATTCTACTGGCCCATTAATGCTCTATAAAACCAAACTGGGGCTAGGTGGAAAAATGTGAACTGCCGAATTTAATCTCCGATCCCGTTCTCCGATGAGAAAACATTCGTTGTCCAGCAGTTTGTAAACAAACAAAATGATCGTGTTTACTTGCCAAAGAGGTTAGCTGAAATGTGCAATGTCGATTTAGCGATGTCTGTCCGTCTATCCGTCTGTGGAAATCACTGTAGCTTCCGAACGACTTGAAGTAGATTGATAAAATTTTACTCAAATGTATGTTATGTCTGCAGGACTTTTGTATTTGAAAATGGGTGATGCAGGTCCACGTCTTCGTATAGCCCCCATATAACGGTACCTCCCGATATTCGATATTTGGATGATTTTAGCCACATTATTCACCGGAATTGTTTCAAATTTGGTATTTGAAGTTCGTAATTGATACTACAGCCTTAAGCAAAAAAATGTCTGTGCAGGTCCACGTCTTCGTATAGCCCCCATATAACGATACCTCCCGATATTCGGTATTTTGATGATTTTAGCGACATTATTTACCGGAATTGTTTCAAATTTGGCATTTGAAGTTCGAAATGGATACTACAGCCTAAGACAGAAAATTGTCTGTGCAGGTCCACGTCTTCGTATAACCCCCATATAACGGTGGAGGGTATTCAAAGTTCGGCCCGGCCGAATTTACAGCTTTTTTACTTGCTTTATCTCACCGCGTATTTTGAATATCAATATAGCTCACATAATAGATACTGGTTAATTTATGAGTCTATCGTGGAAATTCTAATACTACAACTAGATCTTTCGAAGGTCTTCTTCAAAAGGTCTGCTATGAAAAAATTTTATATTTTTGTAGTGACCCAAGTAGAGAAGACCTCCGTGAGACCTTCAGGGGGAAAATAATCGGTATATATTATTGCTACATAGTATCTAAATCTAAATATCTAAAACTACAAGAAAAAAGAGGATATAATTTTGAATACTCACTCGCTTACCTTTTTCCATTTAAAAACAAAGTTTGCTCTTCTTCTGCAACGCTACGTGAAAAGTGTTCTTTAGTTTATAATTTTTATTAAATATGATTGCACAATTTCCTTTGTTTTTTTTTTTTTTTTTGTTTTTTTTTATTATTAATTTTTTTTAAGATAATATTACGTTTAATTCTATTGTTGTTGTTACTAGAGATAACGATGACGGCCACGAATTTTTTTATTTTTTTAATTATTATTAATATTTAGAAAAATTGATGTTTAATTTTCGTTTTGTAGTTTCGGCTCATTGATGATTTAACGCACACATACACACACAAAAATATAAACTATTTTTCTTCCTCTTCTACTTCTCAAAATTTTCTATTCTGTATTGAATTTCTTGCTTCCGTTTTTATTTCAAATTTTATTTACATTATTTTGTTTTTTTTTTGTTCTTTTTTATTTTTTTGGTGAAAATATCCGATTGCAGGTGCTGTTGTTGTTTTTATTTAAAAATCGCGTTTTGCTGGTAACGTCGGCGGCGGCTGTTTGGCGGCAGGCGTTCGGCTTTACCCGTTTAAAAAAAAAACTATTGATTGCTGGTCAATTATTTAAAAACAAACCCAATGAATAAACAAATGTAATCAATTTTGGTTTGTGTTCTGCGAGTTGCTTTTTTGGAGGAAAAAATCTGCAAGGAAAAAAATAAGGAAAATTAGTTAGGAAAACTGCGGAATTTTTAAATTTAATTCTGTTTTATTTATTAAGTTTATTTTGAGTGTGCGATGAAGAAAAGGAAATACATATTTTATTTTGGTGGCTTTGAAGGGCTTAAAATTAGGTCTAAAAAAAACTCACAATAAACCTCCAGGGAGTAGAAAAAACAAACCAAACGAAACTCTATTTTCCGGTTTCGGTCGAATAAGGGCGAGCTTCAAATACGAGTAGGTTCTATTTTTGCCGAGCACATATTTTACACCTGTAGTACATAAATTCCGAATGCAAATTTCATAAAAACTATTGTTCCAAGATATATGGTTTATTCTGAGACTTCTAGTGAAATGTGCTGTAGAATATATCTTCTTTTGAGACCTTCCGTCTAAAATAAAGTTTTATGTTACTTTAAGGCATCAATTTGAAAAAGTCAGAGGCAAATATTTTCAGTTCTTTGTTGGAAACATTGATGCGCATATTTTTTTGATATACAACAGAAATAGAGATTCCTTTTCTGTGGGTGACTTTTGAAATTAGATGAAGAATATTTTTGTCTTTGATGACGTCCCTCTAAAATGATGCTTCGTTGGCGATTTCTGCACGAACTCACAAAAACCCTAAAGTGTGTAGATTAAAAAAAAAACTCACGAAGAGAGTATCCGATTTGGTTCAAACTTGGTACATAATAATATTATTATCAAACTTAGATCGAGTTCGGAGGTGGGCTATAATGATCCACTCCTTTCGGTACCTCCCCCACAAAAGATCAAAATTTTCAAAAAAAATATTTTATTGCACAGAAGGAGAAAGGATAATTCGATTTTGCTCCAAATCCTAATATTTGCATCAGTGCTAGATCAGGTGCGAAAATGGACCATATTGGATCGCTCCATTAAGTACCTCCCTCACAAAGGGTCAAAATGTTGAATAATTATAACTCTTATAAAATGTGATGTAAGAATCCCTGTCTAATAATTTTTGCTCTGGAGGATTTACAAAAAAAAATTGGGAACATATTCATAAAATCCCAAAAACCTCGAGAAATATTCCAAAAAAAAAAAAGTCTTCGATTCTTGATCTAGTAGACCTTGAAAAAATATTCTTATTCTAAATTGGAGAAAGATTCTTAAAAATTTAAAATTATGGTGAGTCTGGCGGGCCTTCAAAAAAAATTCTAAACATCTTAAAGAGTATTTTAAAAAAGCCTCCGACTGTTGATCTCGTAGCCCTTGAAAAAATATTCTCTAAAAATCCAAGATTATTGTTCTCGGGAAAAATATTCTGGGCTCGGTAAAAATATTCAAAAAATATCTATGTTTATCAGTCGTCTCATGGACCTTGTATTGTAAAATTATCTTCAAAAATCCATTATTAAAGGTCTCGTGGAGCTAGAAAATATTATTGAAAAATTCATGGTCTGGAGGGTCTTGAAAAAATCTTAAAAAATGGGAAAATATTCTTATATATCCGACGAAATTATCGGGAGTCCAATGGGCCTTGAAAAAAAATTCTAAAAACCTTGAAGAGTATTCTAAAGAAGTCATCGATTTTTGATCTCGTCGACCTTGAAAAATATACCCAAAAAATCCATTTTTATTGGCATTGTAGGCTCTGGAAAAATATTCTAAAAAAAATTACGAATATTGGTCGATTCATGGACCTTAAAAAATATCCGTAAAAATCTACAGTTAATGGTATTCTAAAAAAGTCACCGATTGATGGTATTGTCTAGGTGGCCCCAAAAACTTAAAATCGCCAATTATTGGTTGTTTTTTTTTCTTTTTTTTTTTTTTGATATCTTTAAGAATCAATTTTTATTGGCCTCCTGGAAATATTCTTTAAAATCCGAAATTATTGGGATTCTAATGAGCTTTGGAAATAATCGTAAAACCCTCAAATATTTTGAAAGTTTCCGATTGTTGACCTTGAAGAAATATTCTCTAGGGCTCGGAAAAATGTTCTAAGAATATGTACGTTTATTAGTCATCATAATACCTTTGGGATTGTAAAATACCTCGAAAAAATATTTTAAGCAAGAAAAAGCTGTAAGTTCGGCCGGGCCGATCTTTAAATACCCTTCGCTATTTGGAACGATTTTGACAATTTTCAAAAAAATAAAATCCATTAAAAACTTTGTTAAAATCTTAAAAATACCGAATGTAGCCCTTATATTAGGGTCTATACGAAGATATGGACCAGCATGGGCAACTTTTGTCATAAGCCATTACAATATTCAAATGAAAAAAATCAGTGAATAATGTAGCTACAATCATAAAATAAGGAATATAGGGAGTTACCATGGGGGCTATACTAAAACGTGGACCTGCACAGACACTTTTCTGTCATAGGCTGTAGTATTCATTAAGAACTTCAAATACCAAATTTGAAACAATTCCGATGAATGATGTCGCTAAAATCATCAAAGTACCGGAGGTAGGGCTATACAAAGACGTGGACCTACACAGACAATTTTCTGTCATAGGCTGTAGTATCCATTACGAACTTCAAATACCAAATTTCAAACAATTCCGTTGAACAATGTCGCTAGAATCATCAAAATACCGAATATCGGGAGGTACCGTCATATGAGGGCTATCCAAAGGTGTGGACATTCACAAACAATTTTCTGTCATAGGCTGCAGTATCCCTTACAAACTTCAAATACCAAATTTGAAACATTTCCGGTGAATAATGTCGCTTAGATCACCAAAATACCGAAAAAGAGGAGGTACTATTATATGGGGGCTATACCAAAACGTGGATCTACATGGTCCATTTTCAATACCAAAAGTCCTGCAGACATAATATATATTTGAGTAAAATTTCATCAACCTACTTCATTTTGTTCGCAAGCTAGAGTGATTTCCACCGACGGATAGACGAACGAACATCGCTCGACATCGACATAGAATTTTATGCTGATCAAGAATATATATCCTTTTGTGGTCTAAAATGTATATACAAACGAAATGACAAACTTAGGGTCTATTAAGTACTATACTATGGTGGAGGGTATAAAAATCCCCAGCTACTGAAAAATTCCCTAAAAATATTCTCAGCAATCAGAATTATGGGTAATTTTAAAAACATTTCATTTCGGTATTCGAATGTCTTCCCAATATCTCTTTTTGGCAGTTTTACAGGGTGAGATAGAAAAAAAAACTGCAACAAAGTCAACCGCCATAATTTTTACATTTTTTTTAAAATTTTTGAATGAAAGCAAAAAATGTTGGGAATAGCATCACATTTTAGAATAAGTTTAGATTTGTTCGAATTGGTCACCTTTAGCACGAATTATGGCCTTCAAACGGCCAATGAAACCGTCACACGCTGCCCGAATATTGTTCTGCGGTATTTTGGACCATTCGCGGCGAAGCGCTTGCTTGAGGTGATCGACAACAAAGGGGACCATTTCGAACAAATCTAAACTTATCTGAAATTTGATGCTATTTTCGACATAAAATTTAAAAAAAAAAATAAAAATTATGTCGTTTGACTTTGTTGCAGTTTTTTTTTATCTCACCTTGTATTAATGAAAAATTCATGGTCTGGGGGATCTTGAAAAAATATTTACAAAAAAAAAAGGGAAAATATTCTTCGATATCCGAAAAACAAATTCTCTAAAAAATCCATAATTATTTGTGTCCTGCGCTCGAGAAAAATTGGTCCCTCGATTATTGCTTCCTTTGGACTTACAAATACCTCGAAAATATATTTAAAAAATTCAAAGCTATTGAAAATTTACTTAAAAATATTCTCAGCAATCCAGAATTTTGGGTATTTTATAAATTCCATTCCATTTTGGTATTCGAATGTCTTCCCAGCATCCATTTTCGGCCCTACCACTTGTCCCTTAAAATCTTCTTTTAAAAAAATTTCCACTTCCGCTTCAGGGCCTTCAAAGTTATCCCCCAAAAAAAAAACTTCCAATTTTCACTTATCAAAATTTTCCCCAAAAAAATCTCCAATTCCCAAGCCTCAAAATCGTTATTAAAAAAAATAATTTCAAGACATCCTCAAAAAAATTCCAATTTTTCTGAGTTTCGATAAATCCCCTTTTAAAAAATTGACAAAAAAGCTGAATTCTCAGAAAACCAGAATTATGGGTATTTAAAACGAAATTCCATTTCGGTATTCGAAAGTCTACCCAACATCCGCTTTTGGCCCTTCCACATGTCGCTTAAAATCGTTTATTAAAAATCTTTCCACTTTCGCTTCAGGGCCTTCAAAATTATCCGTCAAAAATCTCCCATGTTCTCTCATCAAAATGTTGCCCAAAAAATTTCCAAGCCTCAAAATCGTTATTAAAAAAAGAAGAAACAATTTCAATACATCCTAAAAAATCATTCAAAAAAATTGTCCAATTCTTTGAGTTTCGACAAATCCTCTTTAAAAAAATTGGCAAAAAAAGCTGAATTCTCAGAAATCCAGAATTATGGGTATTTAAAAAAACATTCCATTTCCTTATTCGAATATCTTCCCAATACCTGCCTTTGGCCCTTCCACATGTCGCTTAAAATCGTTTTTTAAAAAACTTTCCACTTCCGCTTCAGGGCCTTTAAAATTATCCCTCAAAAATCTCCCATTTTCTCTCATCAACATTTTGCCCAAAAAAAATCCCCAATTCCCAAGCCTCAAAATCGTTATTAAAAAAAGAAGAAACCATTTCAATACATCCTAAAAAAATCATTCAAAAAAATTTCCAATTTTTTGAGTTTCGATAAAAATTGACAAAAAAACTGAATTCTCAGAAATCCGGAATTATGGGTATTTAAAAAAATCTTAAGCTATTGAAAATTTCCTTAAAAATATTCTCAGAAATAATGGGTATTTTATAAATTCCATTCCATTTCGGTATTCGAATGTTGTCCCATTATACGCTATTGGCCCTTTCATATGTCGCTTAAAATCTGTTTTTTAAAAAACTTTCCACCACTTCTGCTTCTGGGACTTCAAAATTATGGCCCAAAAAAACTCCCATTTTCTCTCATCAAAATTTCCCCAATCAACAAAAAATCCCCAATTCCCAAGCCTCAAAATTGTTATTAAAAAAAGAAAATTTTGCCCAAAAAAATCCGCAATTCCCAAGCCTCAAAATCGTTATTAAAAAAGAAGAAACAATTTCAATACATCCCCAAAAATCGTACAAAAAATTTCCAATTTTTTGAGTTTTGACAAATCCCCTTTAAAAAATTGAAAAAAAAAGCTAAATTCTCCACCGATAGTAGAGGTGTGGAGGGAGCAGAGAAGTTCATCAATTATCACGTGAAAATACAAATCTTGTTTAATTGCACAAAATTAATGATGCCGATCATTGTTGTTCGAGTTGTTGTTGTTGTTTTTCAATCACATTCGGATTCGGTCAGTAACATTTTATACCAAAAAAAATTTCATTGCAAATATTTGTTGTTGTTTTTTTTTCAGCATTTTATAATCAGTCACATAAAAAAAGAAACAAAAGAACAACAACCACAACGACGACAACGACTAGATCAGCTGATACCAAAATCAAAGGATTTTGAAATCGCAAAGACAAATACCCAGCAAATCAGCCAATTTTGAAGCTGAATGAAAGTAGGCAAGCAAGAATGGATAGGGATGGAGAAGGGAGGTAGTGGCAAAGAATGAGACAAAGTGACGCTGCTAAACCAAACAATTACAACTATTTGTTGGCAAAGCCAAACACCAAACAGTTGGTGATAGGAGAAAAAAAACCGCTATATGTATTATACAAATGTACAGTAGATAGATACATATGTATATTACTGGGGGGGAAGGCATTGTATAAAAATATATAAAAATGTTCGGTTTTTATTTTTCTTTCACTTTTTTTTGGTTTTCTTGTTGGCAACTGCAACTGTTTTGAAATTTGGTAATATGGCCAAAAATACCAACACTTCTGGTAAGCAGTAGAAAAAGAACAAAAACAACAACAACACAACATTTTGGTGCAACAAACACTGGGTATGAGTAAGCACCGCTACCATCAGGGGGGTTTTGTTTTGTTGTTCTCAGTGCCAACAAATAAGCCCTAGAAAAGAAACAACATTGTCTTGTTTTTGCATAGTATACTTCTAGGCGCAGCAAATAAATCACTTTTACTTTAAATAGCAAAGAAAGAAAGAAAGAAAAAAAAGAGGCCAGGGGCCAAGCTCTTAGGTCATATATGAACTTTGTATTGTTTTTCAAATATTGGCTTTAATTTCGTTTTCAAGGAACCCTGGCATAATTCAAGCGACCAGGAAAAATGGAGCTAAAAAAATTTGTCAATAGAAATATTGCCATATTCTAAGGGAAATAGTTCACACCAAAAAGAAATAACAAAAAAAAACAGATTACAGTTTTGTTGTTGCTGTAAATTTCCTCAAACACTTAGTATATATTGATTTTGTTGTAGGTGGGTGGTGGATGGTGGTTATCTTGCAGGTGTTAAAATTGGCAATTGATTTTTTTGTTTTTATTTTACTTTTCAATACAATGTCAAAATATTTTGAAAGGGTGTTACAAAAAGTTGTTCTTTTCCCAGAATGTGTTTGGGTATCTCAGGAAGAATTCATGGATTTCAGAGCCATGGAGCCTAAGGAAATATAGGTCACCTAGATTCTACATAACAAATTTTGGAAGAATAATCTTAGGGTCCCAAATATTGGATTTTGAAAAAATAATTTTCAAAAACCGCAATTGTAGGTCTGGTGGACCTTACAAATACTGTCAACAATTCCATGATTTTTGGCTTGGAAGGCTTGAAGAAATATTCTTAAATAATCCTCAACTAATGGTCTCGTAGATCTTGAGAAATTATTATTAAACAAGTAAAAAAGCTGTAAGTTCGGCCGGGCCGAACTTTGAAAACCTTTCATCATTTGGAACGAATTTGGCAATTTTCAAAAAAATAAAATCCGTTAAAAATGTTGTTAAAAAAACTTAAAAATACCGAATGTAGACGTTAAATGAGGGTCTATACAAAGACATGGACCTGCTTAGGCAACTTTTGTCATAAGCCATGACAATATTCAAATGCGGAACTTAAAAAAAGGTAGATAATGTCGTTAAAATTATCAAAATGCCGAAAATAGAGAGGTACCTTTTACCCAGGCAATTTTCTGTCATAGGCTGCCTTGCGAACTTCAAATACCAAATATGAAACAATTCCGGTGAATAATGTCGCTAAAATCATCAAAATGCCGAATATCGGCAGTTAGCGTTATATGGGGGCTATACCAAGACGTGGAACTGCAGAGACCATTTTCTGTCATAGACTCTAGTACTCCCTACGAACTTCAAATACCAAATTTGAAACAATTCCGGTGAATAATGTCCCTAAAACTACTAAAATGCCGAATATTGGGAGGTAGCGTAATATGGGGGCTATACGAAGACGTGGACCTACACAGACAATTTTCTGTCATAGGCTGTAGTATCCATTACGAACTTTAAATGCCAAATTTGAAACAATTCCGTCGAATAATGTCGCTAAAATCAAGAAAATACCGAATATCAGGAGGTACCATTATATGGGGGCTATACCGAAACGTGGACCCACATGGCCCATTTTCAATACCAAAAGTCCTGCAAACATAATAAACATTTCATTAAAATGTTATCATCCTACTTCATTTCGTTCGAAAGCTAAAGTGATTACCTCAGACGGACTGACGGACGGACATTGCTAAATCGATATAGAATGTTATGCTGATCAAAAATATATATTTTGTGGGGTCTAAAATGTATATTTCGAGGTGTTACAAACGGAATGATAAACTTATGAATCAATGAACCATTGGGAGGGAGGTTGATGATAAATTCAATGGCCACGTTGGGCGCCACTATTACACTTTATTCCTCTGGTATAAGATGTGAATAAGATGAAATGCAGAACAAAATGATGCAATAATTTAATGAATACCTCCTCCAGAAACCAGACCTATAATTATTTTATTCTCAATGGCCATGTGTTCCATGTTGGGCGCCACTGTTAGACTTCTTTCCTTTGGCTATATTGGAATAGGGAATAATATCAAATCAAATGCAAAACGTAATATAATGAATATCTCCTCTACAAATCCATCCAATGATCATATTATTCTCAATGGCCATGTGCCCCACGTTGGGCCCCACTTTTAGACTTATATCCTTTGCGTATAATAAAATAGGGAATAAGTTAAAATCCAGAGCAAAAAGAGGTAATGATTTTTTGTATCCCTCCTCCAAAAATCAGTTTAATGGCCAATTCAATCCATTTCCATTGGGCGCCACTACAGGCTTGTAAATTTTAAGACCTTTCGAAGCAGAACAACCAGTCATAGACTGGAAAGAAATGTAATCACCAGAGAATGGTAAATTTTAAGACCTTTCAAAGCCGAACAACCAGTCATAGACCGGAAAGAAATGTCATCACAAGATGAAAAAAAATGCTTCAAAGGCGATTAATCAATAACTTATAGGAACGAAAGATTTCATGTGACCTACGTTGGGCGCCACTTTCATGTTATTTTACAATAATTTCATGGATCCCTCCTCCAAATATTAGTCCAATGACCATTTTATTTCCTTTCCATGTCAATTTTAGTTGGGCGCCACTGCAGGCTTGTAATTTTTAAGACCTTTCGAAGCTGAACAACCAGTCATAATCCGCAAAGAAATGTAATCACCACAGAATGGCAAAAAATGCCTCAAAGGCTATGAATCAATGACCTATCGGAGTGAGAGATTTCGATGGACCTACATTGGGTGCCACTCTCATGTGATTTGGCAATAATTTATTGGACCCGTCCTCCAAAAATCAGTCCAATTTATTCCCTAAATATTAAGACATTTCGAAGCCGAACTACCAGTCATAAACCGGAAAGAAATGTAATCACCAGAGGATGGCAAAAAAACGAGAAATTTCATGTGACCTACGTTGGGCGCCACTCTCATGTGATTTGGGAATCTTTCAACGGATCCCTCCTCCAAAAATCAGTCCAATGGCTATTTTATTCCCTAAATTTTAAGACCTTTCGAAGCCGAATAACCAGTCATAGATCGGAGAGAAATGTAATAACCAGCAGATAGCAGAAAAACGAGACATTTCATATTACCAACGTTGGGCGCCACTTTCATGTGATTTGGACAGAGCAGGATTTCTTTCGTTTGAAAATAGTCAGGAAAATTTCTTTTAAGAACCTTTTGAAGGAAAACAATCTGTGTTCTTTCTTCCCTAAAGAAAGTGGACGATTAAATCATGAATCCGATAAAAATTTGGTTACCAGACGACAATGATTAATGCAAATCAATGACCCATTGGAGAAAGAGATTTCATTTGTTCCCCACGTTGTGCGCCATACTCGTGTGATTTGGTCAGAGTTGAATTTCCTTCTTTTGGGAAATATTGGGAGAATTTTTAGATTTTTTACAATTCAGAGTTGAGAGGTTCTTCCTCTAAGGATATTAGAATTAGAATAAACAACATTGCTGCACTTTTTTTAGGAGATTGGAGGCATTCCAGGACTAAAGGATGAAAGTTGGATCAATATTTTGTTCAATTTTTCAATTTTCATTTTTTTAAGATCTGCTTGCCTTGTTTAAATGCTTCAAATCTAATTATGGTCTCAAAGTCAACTTGGTCCAAGCAGTATGACCTTGTTTAGATTTCTTTTCGAAAATGGAAGAACTGTTTAACTACATACATAAGCAGCTTGATCTCGCATGACATATTTTGTGACACATCATAAAGGGATTCCAGAGGCGCACTCGAATCCTGCTGTCGTTTTCCTAATAATTTTAAATTAATATGCCTAGCCATGATGTCAAGCTACTTATGTACCCTCACCTTCAATTTGGAGTTGGAGTTTAGGCAATCATTTTTCCAAATTTCCTCATTGGAACTTTTTTTGTTTTTTTTTTTTTTTTTTTTGAATTGAGAAACGAGAGGATTTGCTTAAAAACACTTTATCCATGTATGTGGAGATTCAGGTCTCCTTTAATCCCAAATTATGTCTAAACACTTTTTCTTTTCATAAAATTTCCTCCAAGTTCCTTTCATGTTCTTGTTCTTGAAACCACACAAAAGGGAAGTATTGTAAAGCACGAAACGGCAGCAGCTGCAGCAAACTTGAACTCAAAAGAAAACCATGTTAGTTGGGTACACAGGTACTAAAAATTGGGGTAACCCCCCAAGGGTCGGCAGGGGGGTTTCGTACAAAAACTATGAACATTTTTTTAGATATATGACAATGACACAATTTTCGTATTGAGATTTTTTTTCGCACGACAAAAATGAAGTAGTTAATACAGCAACAAACAAACACAAAAGCAACAAAAGAGAAATATGTCGAAGAAGAGGCACAGGACGAAAAGACGGTGAGGGAGTGAGTGAGGTTAAGAGGGTCTGTGGCAAGAGAAAAACAACCGCAACAACAAAAAACAATAAAAAGAGAAAATTAAATCTAACAGAACATGAAGAGAGAGATGAAGAGAGGGAGAGAGAGTGTGTGTGTGAAACAACAATGAGCAATTTTGTGAGAGATTTTTTGAACTGTCAGTGGTACCCACAAATTTGTAGGGCGCCTGCGCTTTTCACAAGAAAAAATTGACATGGAAAATTGAATTTTCCAATTAACAAATGCAGTATATGTGTGAAAATTTTGTGATATATGTTTTTCAAACAAAATAATAATTGAAAAAAAATATATTTTCCAAAATAGTTAATACCTTGTAAGGTTCTCCCAACAACTTTTGCTTGAAATGGAATTTTATTTCGAGGTTTTTTAAAAACACTTGGCAAATTTCTGAAGGGTCTCGAAATCGATACACCACCTCAAAAGCACTTGAGTATGAAGAATTCGATTTTTTTGCACCAACACAAACTCCACTTGAAAAGTTTTGCACAGAAAAACTCTTTTTCAGATTTTTTTAAAATACTTTAATTTTAGTTTCGAATTAAATCGAAACTCAGGAAATTTATTTTTTGCTGCACCACTCTTTTTTGTTGCATTTCCACTTTATTTTTCTTTACATTTTTACCGATTTTCCCAAAAAAAGATCTCATTCAAAAAAACGAAACGGAATTTTTGTGTGGTATTATACACCCAGCAGTTTTTAGGAAAACCAAGACAGCTACTAAAGTGAAATTATGTGGAAAAGCATTTCGATAAAGCGGAGAAAAGCAACCGTTGCACGCTCACTCACTCGCTCGCTCACACACGCACACACCCATCTATTTCAACACGAAAGCAAGTAGCAGACACTCCTCACTGTGACAACTCTCGCCAAATGTCACCGAGCACAGAGAGTGTGAACAACTTTATGATTTTTCATTGGATTTTGACGATTTTGTGGTATTTTCTATTTTGGCGTTTTTTTAAATAAAATTTATGATTTTAAAAAATAATGGACATTTTGGATACATTTTTATACCCTCCACCATACTATGGAGGGTATATTAAGTTTGTCATTCCGTTTGTAACACCTCGAAATATACATTTTAGACCCCACAAATTATATATGTTCTTGATCAGCATAAAATTCTATGTCGATTTAGCGATGTCCGTCTGTGGAAATCACTCTAGCTTCCGAACGAAATAAAGTAGGTTGATACAATTTTACTCAAATATGTATTATGTCTTCAGGACTTTTGGTATTGAAATTGGGTCATGTAGGTCCACGTCTTCGGTATTTTGGTGATTTAAACGACATTATTCAACGGAATTATTTCAAATTTGGTACTTGAAGTTCGTAATGGGTACTACAGCCTATGACAGAAAATTGTCTGTGCAGGTCCCCGTCTTCGCATAGCCGCCATATAACGGTACCTCCCTTTTTTCGATACTTTGATGATTTTAGCGACATTATTCACCGTAAATGTTTCAAATTTGGTAGTTGAAGTTCGTAATGGATGCTACAGCCTATGACAGAAAATTGTCTGTGCGGGTCTACGTCTTCGAATAGCCCCCATTATAACGGTACGGAAATTTTGTTTGAGTGTGGCATTTTAGCGATTTTTTTATAAAAAAATCTAAATTAAAAATAAGAAAAAAAAATTAAATGTTTAATGTTACCAATGAGCATTTTCGTCATTTTGAGCATTTTTTTAAAATGTCCACTAAGTGATGTTTTCTTAAAAGATAATGTGTATGACTTTCGTTTTGGCGATTTTAATACGCAGTTGGCCTGGACCTTTTTTCTGAAAACTAATGCTCAATAATATCATAAATAACGCGTGTGAATAATTTTTGTAAATCTTTTAGAAGGTAAAGCATTTTGGCGTTTTTTAAAGAAAAAAATCGATATTGGGAAAATTAGGACAATTGCAATTTTATTGCTTTTTTGGCAAACCCTGTCAAGTAATCTGAAAAAATAAAGATAGAAATATGAAAAATAAAGCTTTTTTTAATTTTGACAATTATTTGGCGATAAATATTTTCAGCATGCATGAAGTTAAGTTTTTAACCATGTGGAAAATTTTTTACGTTTTAAAAATTTGGTGATTTTTAAAAGAAATTTATGTATTGAAACGAAATAATATTTGGCTGGCATTTTATAATGATTTTTTATAATTCTGGCAATTTTTATGGCAGTTGAAAACAAATCTAGGTGATTTTTTTAAAAAAATTGGCGATTCCTTAAAAAAAATTGAAAGAAAAAACGTTTGGCGATTTTTAGTAATTTTGGCGATTTTTGATTTTTTTCATTATTTGGCCAATTTTATAGCAATTGAAAACAAGGTATGGCAATTTTTTAAAAATTATTGTTTTCTTAAAGAAATTTGCAGGAAAAAGGAAAAATATATTTTGTTCGGATTTTATAACTATATATTATATTTGGCGACTTTTGGTAATTTTGGCGATTTTTGATTTTTTCATTAATTGGCCATTTTTTACATTTTGCCTCTTTATAAAAAGTGGCGATTTTTAACAAATTTGAAATTAGCCACACTGTTTACAAATGACATCTAAATCCAATTTTTCATTAAAATTAAATCCAAAATTGACGATTTAAAAAATATCGAATTAGCCACACTGTTTACAAATGGCATCCCCACGAGAGAGTTTACGACCACTGTTTACAAATTACATCTACATCCAATTTTTCATTATTTGGTTTAAAAAAAGAAAAAGTTGCGATTTTTAAAAAAATTCGAGTTAGCCACACTGTTTACAAATGACATCTACACGAGAGAGCTTATGACCCATCAAAGAAATAACTATACTCGAAAAAGTACCGTTATGAAATGTTTGCTCTCTCTCTCTCTCTCTCTCTTTTTTTTAATGTTCTCTTTGCCAGCCTACCTTTTCTTGTTGTAGTTACTGCTAATTGTGTTGTGTGCTACGGTATTCTCTTGTGGTTGTTTTGTATGTGGGGGGACGGGGGGAGTTGGGTCGGTTTTTTTTTAAGTAATCTTAAATGGGTTGCTGCCTAGTGCTGACAGGCAGGCTCCTAGCTAGCTAGCTCTACGTGCTTGTGTCCTTCCTTCTGCCAACCAACCTTATGATTGCTGCCAGAGTATAACTCTGGAGGTATTTAGCGTTCGTTAGTTTTGGTTTTGTTTGCTTCAGTTTTGTGGAGCACCAAGTTTGTTGCATACATTGTGGCGTTGTTATGCGGTGTTTCCCCAACTTCAAATGTGACTCTCTCTCACTCGAAAGTACACACGGACGCACATACACACATACTTTGTGGTATTGATGACGTAATTGACGTCATTGTTAAGGAGACTAAACGTCGTCATAATGACCTCCATTATAAAGTATTTGAAGAAGCCCAACAACAACTACAATAATTAAATATTTCAATTTGTCCAAAGGAAAAAGAGGCGAAGGTTTGAGGAGAGTTAGAAGAGAGAGATAGAGCGAGGCTTCTGTATTGCACATAAAGGAATTTAATAAAATATTATTTAGCAATTATTAAATAAATACATATAAAAGTACCTCAATAATTATTTTATAATTAATTTAAAAAGATATATATTACAAAATAATTAAAATAAAACAATTAAAAAAACAGTAAGTTCGGGCGGGCCGAACTTTGAATATCCTCCACCACTTGAAAAGAATTTGGCAATTTTCAAAAAAAAAAATAAAATCCTTTAAAAATTCTGTTAAAATCTTAAAAATAACAAATGTACCCGTCATATTAGGGTCTAAACGACGACATGGACTTGCATAGGCAACTTTTGTCATAAGCCATTAAAATGTTCAAATGCGAAACGTGAAAAAAATCGGTGAATAATGTAGCAACATCATGAATATAGGGAGGGGTACTATTATATGGGGGCTATACAAAAATGTGGACCTGCACAGACAATTTTCTGTCACAGGCTGTAGTATTCATTTCGAACTTCAAATACCAAATTTGAAACAATTCCGGTGAATAATGTCGCTAAAATCATCAAAATACCGAATATAGGGAGGTTCCATTATACGGAGGCTTTACGAAGACTTGGACCTGCACAGACAATTTTCTGTCATAGGCTGTAGTCTCCATTTCGAACTTCAAATACCAAATTTGAAACGATTCCGTTGAATAATGTCGCTAAAATAATCAAAATATCGAATATCGGGTGGTATCGTTATATGGGGGCTATACGAAGACGTGGATCTGCGCAGACAATTTTCTGTCGTAGGCTGTAGTATTCATTTCGAACTTCAAATGCCAAATTTGAAACAATTCCAGTGAATAATGTCGCTAAAATCATCAAAATACCGAATATCGGGAGGTATCGTTATATGGGGGCTATACGAAGACGTAGACCTGCACAGACAATTTTCTGCCTTAGGCTGCAGTATCTATTATGAACTTCAAATACCAAATTTGAAACAATTCCGGTAAATAATATCGCTAAAATCATCAAAATACAGAATGACGGGAAGGACTTGTTTATGGGGGCTATACCAAAACGTGGACCTACATGGCCCATTTTCAATACCAAAAGTCCTGCAGGCATAATACGCATTTGAGTAAAATTTTATAAATCTACTTCATTTCGTTCGTAAGCTAGAGTGATTTCCACAGATATTTCGAGGTGTTACAAACGGAATGACAAATTTAATACGATGGTGGAGAGTATAATTAAAATAATAATAATAATAATAATAATAATAATAATAATAATAATAATAATAATAATAATAATAATAATAATAATAATAATAATAACAATAATAATAATAATAATAATAATAATAATAATAATAATAATAATAATAATAATAATAATAATAATAATAATAATAATAGTAATAGTAATAATAATAGTAATAAAAATAATAATAATAATAATAATAATAATAATAATAATAGTAATAATAATAATAATAATATTAAAAATAATATTAATAATAATAATAATAATAATAATATAATAATAATAATAATAATAATAATAATAATAATAATAATAATAATAATAATAATAATAACAATAATAACAACAATAATAATAATAATAATAATAATAATAATAATAATAATAATAATAATAATAATAATAATAATAACAATAATAACAACAATAATAATAATAATAATAATAATAATAATAATAATAATAATTGTTCATAAAACTATGAACATGAAAGACTGCTGCAATAAATTAGATCGTTAAGTGATTTAGGCTATAAAATGTTTATGTAATTTTAACCCAACATTCTAGAGTACTTGTAAATGTGTGTGCATGAAAGATAAGAGCATAAGGGATGATAACACTTCATGCTGCTGGAGACGCATTGATAATAAAGAATATTCTCCCATAAACATGCGCTCAGCTGGGGAGTAAATATAGATCACAGCAATTGTGTGTTGCACTAGGCCTATGCATAGAATTAGAAATGTCAAGTGTTTGTAGCCTTAAGTAGATGCATAAGATTAAACCCCCCTAAGATTTCTGTTGTGTACTAGCACTTAAGTAATACATTTTGTTCAATAAAATTAGAATTAAACTGACAAACGAACAAACAAGTTCTAGAATTTGATTCTCCCGCTAACATTGGTCCTTCGACAAAAAAAAAACCAGCGGCCACAAAAATATATTTCAAAAAAAAAAAAAGAGAATTATATTTTTGTAAAAAAAAAACAAAACAAAAAAAAAAAAAAAAAAAAAAAGCCATAGGGGCAAAACAAAAAAAGCCATAGGGGCAAATAAAAAACAAAAAAAAAAAAAAGCCATAGGGGCAAAACAAAAAAAAGCCATAGGGGCAAATAAAAAACAAAAAAAAAAAAGCCATAGGGGCAAAGAAAAAACAAAAAAAGCCATAGGGGCAAAGAAAAAATCAAAAAAAGCCATAGGGGCAACAAAAGCAAAAAATAAAACAGAATAATTTTGAAAAAAGCCACAGGGGCATTAAAAGAAAAGAAGCTAAAACTACAAATTTTACTTGCTTCACAAAACAAGGAAAAATGGCGTCGAGACATAACTTGTATAAGCTCCAAAGCCTACTCCTTAAAGAAGTAATTGGGATTAAGGAAAAACTGCAAGCAGGCATGGTTCGGAAAGCAGCCATGGGTGACACACTACGATCCCTGGAAAGCAAAATGAAGGAAGCCACTACGAACCACGAAATGCTGAGAGTGCATGGCGAAAACACTGATCCCTATTTCAAAGAAAATGTTTGGGATCTCATCAACTTGAACTATGGAAAAGCAAAGGAACTCCTAGCGAGTTTGGAAGAAGAGGTCGAGCGAGAACCGCAAAGGGTAATAAAAGAAGCAGAGCCCGAAGTGCATGGGCTAATGCTCGATCAACAGTTAAAGGCCTTCCAAGAGGAAATGCAACAACAGATGCAACAACAAATGCAACAATTTATGTTGATGTTCGAGAAGAATAAAAGAGAAAATGAGGAAGAAAGACAAACCCATATAGAATCATCACCAATGGGCAATCAGGCGAATATAAAAGTAAGCGCAATCATCTACCAATTCAGGAAAAAAGTAAACAAACTCGCCGATGCCGTTGAATGCGATTTAGCTGGACTATCAAAATATGCTTTGGAGTACATGAAGTCATCGTGGGAGAAGCATATGGATGAAATTAGGAAATTGCATCTCGAGCTCTCAACGGTGCATGGAATGGAAGAGGTAGATCTCGAATTTGAAGAAATTGAAGAAAAGTTTGAGAGCAAAATGCAGGATATGATAAGAAGGATAGATGGTCTTAAAGAGGAGTCACTGGAAGTAGAACTAAAAAGAGTTCAAATACCATCCTTTAGTGGTCATGTGGAAGAGTGGAGTTCATTTCACGATTTATTTAAAAAGATGATTGATGAAAACTCCAAATTATCAAAAGTTCAAAAACTGTACTACCTCAAGACAAATCTAAAAGGAGAGGCATTTCGCTTGGTGCAACATCTTCAAGTGACCGAGGCAAATTATGAAGCAGCATGGGAATTACTGGAAAAAAGATATGGCAACAGGAGAATTTTATTCACTAAATTGGTAGATAGAATACTGGACCATCAAAACATCAACAGCCTGTCAGCAATAAGCATAAGAAATTTGCTGGACAATGTAAATGAAAGTATTCAGGCGTTGAAAGCAATGGATATTCCCCTAGAGCAAGCGGATCCCATTTTAGCCCGAATAATTATACGGAAACTGGATAAGGATGGGCTTATTCTTTATGAGCAGAATGTAAAGAAATCCAAGGACATCCAAAAACTTGAGGATGTGATGGACTTCCTGGAGCAGCAGTTTCAAGCCTTGGAAGCTTCAGTAGGCAGAAAACACAATAACATAGGACTGTACAAACTCCAAGAAAAATCAGCAGTGGTAGCGGAATTAAAACAATGTAAGTTCTGTAAAATGAGCGGACATGATATCGCATGGTGCAGAAAATTTTCGGCGTTATCTTCGAATGAAAGATACAATTGGGCAAGATCAGCACAGGTCTGCCTCAGATGCTTAAGCCACAACAAGGATAAAAAATGTTACAATGAAATTAAATGCCAGAAGTGTGGAATGAATCACATCACAGTGATGCATTTAGAGCGAAGAGGACATACGAAAGCAATGACCACCAATACAACAACAAATGTTCTGCTAGCAACAGCCCAAGTTCGTATAAAATCACTGCATGGAGAATTTGTAACAGTCAAAGCGCTGATAGACCAAGGATCACAAATTACATCCATATCAGAGGACGCGGCTCAACTGTTGCAGCTACCAAGGAAGAAGACAGAAGTGAGGTTACAAGGTCTAGGAGAGACCCTAGTTGGCGTGGCGAAATCTAAAGTTGCACTGGAACTACGACCCAGATTTTTGAGCAACATAATGATTAAGGCAGAAGCACTAGTCCTTCCAGCACTTGCATCAGCACATCCCGACAGAAGGTTTCAATATGACGTGGATAAATGGAGAAATGTAAATTTGGCAGATCCAAATTTCAACAGCCCGGAAAGAATCGATTTAGTCATTGGAGCCGATCTTTACTCACAAATATTGGAAGAAGGAGTTCGCCACGATGAGCAAATTGTGGGACAAAATACGAAGTTGGGTTGGATTTTATCTGGAACAGTAGTAGTAAATCCTGGATTGAACATAAAGAAATCGGCAGCAACAACAACAATTGAGAGGTTCTGGGAAATAGAGGAAATAGAAGATGAAAAAAACGACCGAAGAAGACGAATACTGCCTTAAGTTATATGAAGACACAACACGCCGAGACAATTCAGGAAGATTTGTCGTGCGTTTGCCGTTAATTGAAGAAAAAGATTTGGGAGATTCATATAAAAGAGCCATGGCGAGGTTTATAAACTTGGAAAAAAGATTAGAAAATAATGCGGAATTAAAGTCAGAGTACGAGAAAACAATGAACGAGCTCATATCCATGGGCCAAATGGTAAAGGTGGATCCAAGTAAGAAGGCTTTGTATTATATGCCGCACCAAGCAGTGGTACGTGAAACAAGTCTAACCACAAAAGTTAGAGTGGTATTTGATGCTTCATCGACAACTTCAAATGGGAAGTCGCTGAATGACATACTTCACGTGGGACCAAGGCTTCAAAAAGATATATTTGACATTGTAACAAAGTGGAGATCGTGGAAGTTTGTCATCTCAGCTGATGTGGAGAAAATGTTTCGTCAGATTAAAGTTGAAAAAGAAGACCAGGAATACCAACATGTGTTGTGGAGGAGTAATCCGTCGGAGCCTATCCAACAATATAAACTTACTACGGTAACATATGGCACTGCATCAGCACCATTTCTGGCTGTAAGATCGCTCATAGAAATTGGAAATAGGTGCCAGAATCAAGAAATCGCTCAGAGGATCAAAGAAGATTTCTACATGGACGACCTTTTAACAGGAGCGAATACAAAACAAGAATGCAGGGAGGTGCAGAAGAAGATAACGCTGCAACTGGAGGATTATGGGTTTCATTTAAGAAAATGGATATCAAACTCTCCTGAAGTATTGAGTGCGGTGAAATTGAATGAAGAAAATGAAGTGCTGAGAATAGAAGAAGATGAATGCTTGAAAACATTGGGATTACAATGGAATCCACAGATCGATTGCTTTACATTTAGTATGCAAATTAAAAAAGAAGACAAGTTGACAAAACGAATAGCATTGTCAAGACTGGCACAAATATTCGATCCATTAGGTTGGCTGACGCCAGTCACGGTAACAGCAAAACTATTTATACAGCAGTTATGGATACAACAAATAGAATGGGATGTGCCATTGGAGGAGAAATTGAGTGGAGATTGGCGGCAGTTTACATACAGTCTGCCTGCTTTAGAAAATTTAAGGATTCCAAGATGGTTTGGAATATTGGAAGACAAAACTGCACAGTTACATGGGTTTGCAGATGCTTCCGAGAAGGCTTATGCAGCAGTCGTATACCTTAAGGTAAATTCGCAGGTGACCATAGTGGCTGCAAAAAGTAAGGTAAATCCAGTAAAAAATAGGAAGACGCTTCCAAAGCTGGAACTTTGTGCAACACATCTATTGGCTAAACTACTACAGAAGATCAAAGGAGTATTGAAGTCAGCAACACCAACTTTTGCTTGGAGTGATTCCATGATTTCCTTGGCATGGATTCACAACTCCAAAAACAAGGATAAGTTCATAAAAACAAGGGTGATGGATATTTTGGAGAGAATACCCGAAGCGAAATGGGGCTACGTCAAGTCAAAGGAGAATCCAGCAGATATGGGTTCAAGGGGTGTCCCACCGGAGACTTTGACAAACAATACATTGTGGTGGGAAGGCCCCGAATGGCTGAAAAAAGATGAACAAGATTGGCCAAAAAGCAACATAAATCAAACAGTAGCAACAACAGTAAAGTTTTCGACTGAAAACCACTTATATGAAAGTATGATGAAGTATTCGTCATTTAAGAAACAGATACGTGTAATGGCTTATCTACTGCGTTTTATAAAAGGGCTAAAAAAGAAGCGAGCAGTAAATGAGCATTTGACGGCAAAAGAGTTGGAAGAAGCAGAGATGGAGATAATAAAACTACATCAAGAAAGAGAATGGCCAGTGGAACTAAGGAAATTGAAGACATTGGGAACGGTGGATCATCAAAGTAAAATAGCTTCACTACATCCACAGTTGGATCGAAATGGCATAATGCGGGTTGGTGGAAGACTTGCTTTGTCAGAGCTGAACTATAACCAAAAGCATCCAATAATTATTCAAAAGTCAAGATTAGCGGGAAATATCATTCGAAATTGTCATATTCAAACGATGCATGGAGGAAATCGACTTATGGAAAATATACTAAGACGAAAATATTGGATTATTGGAGCTAAAAATAGGATAAAACTTTGCATTAGGTGTTGTCCAAGATGTACGCGCTTTAGAGGTGAAGTGCGAAATCAATTGATGGGAAATTTACCAGCTTACCGTGTCAGTATAAATCAACCCTTTCAACACTGTGGCATTGATTATGCGGGTCCGCTACAAATACGGTGCTCCAAAACAAGAGGAGTGAAGGCTATGAAGGGTTACGTAGCGGTGTTCGTATGCATGGTAACTAAGGCGGTTCATTTGGAAGCTGTCAGCGGACTTACAACGGAAGCATTTCTGGCGGCGCTAAGGCGATTTTTCGCGAGAAGAGGAAAATCAACCGACTTATATTCAGACAACGGAACGAACTTCGTAGGGGCAGCAAGGCAGCTTGACAGAGACTTTTTGGATGCCGTTAAAAACAACACGAAGTTAGCTCCCATTTTGGAAAATGAAAAAATAAGTTGGCATTTCATTCCGCCGGCAGCTCCTCACGTTGGAGGAATTTGGGAAGCAGCAGTGAAGTCCATGAAATATCACCTAAAAAGAATAATTGGTGATACGAAATTGACTTACGAGGAGTTGAGTACGGTGCTATCTCAGATTGAAGCAGTATTAAATTCGAGGCCGCTACATGAACTTGGAAGCGGTACAGAATATATTGACACTTTAACACCTGGACATTTCTTAATTGGCCGTCCGATGTTAGAATCACCGGCGACTATCGATGAAGGTAACTTAGGATGTCTTAATAGATGGAAACTGCTACAACGAATTAAAAGTCATTTTTGGAGCAGATGGAAAGAGGAGTATCTAACCACATTACAAAACCGAATGAAATGGAAGAAACAAAATAATAATGTGGAAATAGGCAATGTGGTGATATTGAAAAACGAAGAAACGCACGCGGCGCGATGGCCACTGGCCAAGGTGGTAGAAGTCCATCCAGGGAAGGACGGAGTTGTAAGGATTGTGACAGTTAAAACACAAGACGGCGTGATAAAGAGGCCAATTAACAAATTATGTCCATTGGAGCATATGGACGAGGAATCTGAAGAATTGCCCAGACAGGAAAAACAGGCGGAAATTACACATACTAATATGACAAGATGTGAGCGAAAATAAGGAAACAACCAATAACGTGGGCAATGATGCTGAACTTATTTTTACTAATATCTACCAAGGCATCATCTGTACATGAACTGAATAGTTCGGCTGCGGTATATTTGGATCCCATGTCTCAAATTCACATGGTTTCCTCATCATGGAATATGGTTGTGTACTTTGAGCTGAAACCATATTTAGAAACATTAGACCTGGCTTCCGAATTGCTGAAAACATCAAAAAGCTTATGCCCACGACTTCAAACTTTTGAGGAGCAGTGTTGGTCCACGATTAACAATATGGAACTCAAGATTAATAAGATAAAGACCAACAATCGATTATTCCTCAGAGAAGACAATCGTCAAAAAAGAGGAGCTCCGTTGAAATTTGTAGGTTCGTTTCAACACTGGGCATTTGGGGTAATGGACGATGACGATCGAGTAGCTATGGAGAGCAATATGAAAAATCTATTAGCCAACCAAAAGGATTTGAAGAAGTTAGCAAAACAACAGACATCTGTAGTCGACGCTACAGTAAATCTTTTAAGGAAAACCACAGAGGAAGTGAATTCGCACTTTTCGGATATCAAAGGCAAAATTGAGAACATAAGTGCTACAATGAATGAGAATTACTTCGTGTATAGAGAATCCATACGATTCTTTATAATAGCAAAACAAATTCATGAGCTTTTGGAAGAATGTGACGAAGTCCAAAAAGAAGTTGTTGATGCATTAATTGATGTAAACAGCGGTAAGTTTCATCCCGTCCTGATAACACCCAAACAATTACAAGCAGAGATAGTAAAAATACGAGATGCTCTGCCTGAAAAATATGTACTGCCAGGAAAGCGTACGGGAATGGAATTAAAAGAGATCTTACATTTGATGACGTGCCACGGATCGTTTGTGGGGTCCCAACTGGTAATTAATATAAAAATACCGCTGTTCAATCGGCAGTCATCCCAGTTTTACAAAGTAATTCCGATACCATTTGAAGAAGGAAATACGATATTGATAGCCCGGGTGAATTCCCCGTACATTGTATATAATTTTGAGCTGGATTCTTTTCATTTCTTAACACAGCCTATGCTGAATGAGTGCAAAGAGACGTTGGGTAAGGAGATAATGTGCGAAGAGAATTTTCCATGGAGAGATGCAACTACAAATAATTGTGAATTATCTCCTCTGAGACCGCACATAAAACTAAACTGCGCCTATTACGAAGTGGAACGAATGCCTTATTGGATGCCATTGAAACGAAATGGCAATTGGCTTTTTAAAACCTTTTCAAGTGCAACAGCTCATTTGCAATGCTCTCACAAACAACAGACGATTATGGAACTTCCAAAGCAAGGAATTCTCACGCTGGATGCAGACTGTACAGCGAGGATCGGTAAAGTAACGTTGGTAGCTGTGCATAGAGTTCATAACGAGATAAGCACAGAATTCCATTCGTTTCTTTTGAAGGATGTAAGTCCGGACGAAAAAGAATCAATCAAACCCCTTGGAAATATACTTATCAATCATCATCAAGAAATTGACGAGCTAAAGAAATTCGTGGACAAGTTAAAGAAAGAAAATGTGGAATTGCGAGGCTTGAAGTTCCATCACATCTCATCACACGTAGCTTTTATTTTAGTAATTATAGTAATAATAATTCTAATTATTTTATTTATAAGAAGACAGAAAAAATTAAAACGCATAACCGAAATTCAATTTCCCCGAGGCCAGGATGTCTAAATAAATTATTTGCCGCCCGGGAAAATGTTCATAAAACTATGAACATGAAAGACTGCTGCAATAAATTAGATCGTTAAGTGATTTAGGCTATAAAATGTTTATGTAATTTTAACCCAACATTCTAGAGTACTTGTAAATGTGTGTGCATGAAAGATAAGAGCATAAGGGATGATAACACTTCATGCTGCTGGAGACGCATTGATAATAAAGAATATTCTCCCATAAACATGCGCTCAGCTGGGGAGTAAATATAGATCACAGCAATTGTGTGTTGCACTAGGCCTATGCATAGAATTAGAAATGTCAAGTGTTTGTAGCCTTAAGTAGATGCATAAGATTAAACCCCCCTAAGATTTCTGTTGTGTACTAGCACTTAAGTAATACATTTTGTTCAATAAAATTAGAATTAAACTGACAAACGAACAAACAAGTTCTAGAATTTGATTCTCCCGCTAACAATAATAATAATAATAATAATAATAATAATAATAATAATAATAATAATAATAATAACAAGTAGAAAAACATTAAGTTCGGCCGGGCCAAACTTTTAATACCCTCCACCTTAGGGTAAAGGAAACATTAGAAGAAATGTGGCAAAAACCATTAAAATGCCGAATATCGGGAGGTACCGTTATATGGGGGCTCTACCAAATCGTGGACCTACACATGCAAGGTTCCGCCAACGGAGCTAGAACCCATTATGACCTACAAATACCAATTTTTAGACAAATACGTAAAAAAAATGTGGCAAAAATCATCAAATTACCGAATATCGGGAGGTACCGTTATATGGGGGCTATACCAAAACGTGGACCTATAATTACAATGACACGCCACACGAACTGGGACCCATTATGATCTACAACTACCAAATTTTCAGTGAAATTCGTGAAAAAATTAGTCAAAAACCATCAAAATACCGAATATTGGGAGGTACCGTTATATGGGGACTATACCAAAACGTGGACCTATACATACAATGTTTCGCCACACGTACAGAGACCCGTTATGACCTACAAATACCAATTTTCAGACAAATCCGTTAAATAATGTGGCATAAATCATCAAAATACCGAATATCGGGAGGTACCGTTATATGGGGACTATACCAGAATGTGGACCGATATATCTCATTTTCAATACCAACCATCCTAGACACAATACCAATTGCTCTGCTAAATTTTGGCGCTCTACGTCATAATGTGGGCTGTATCGTGATTTCAACAGACAGACAGACAGACGGACAGACAGACAGACAGACGGACATCGTTAAATCGACTTAGAATTTTATGCTGATTATGAATATATATACTTTATGGGGTCTACGACGAATATTTAAGGATGTTACAAACGGAATGACAAAGTTAATATACCCTCCTTTCCAAGGTGGAGGGTATAATAACAATAATAACAATAATAACAATAATATAATAATAAATAATAATAATAATAATAATAATAATAATAATAATAATAATAATAGTAATAATAATAATAATAATAATAATAATAATAATAATAATAATAATAAAATAATAATAATAATAATAATAATAATAATAATACTAATATATAATAATATAATAATACTAATAATGATAATAATACTAATAATAATAATAATAATAATAATAATAATAATAATAATAATAATAATAATAATAATAATAATATAATAATAAATAATAATAATAATAGTAATAATATAATAATAATAATAATAATAATAAAATAATAATAATAATAATAATAATAATAATAATAATAATAATAATATAATAATAATAATAATAATAATAATAATAATAATAAAACAATAATAATAATAATAATAATAATAATAATAATAATAATAATATAATAATAATAATAATAATAATATAATAATAAAATAATAATATAATATAATAATAATAATAAATAATAATAATAATAATAATAAATAATAAGAAATAATAATAATATAATAATAATAAAATAATAATAAAAATAATAATAATAATAATAAATAATAATAAAATAATAAAATAATAAATAATAATATAATAATAATAAAATAATAATAATATATAATAATAATAATAATAATAATAAATAATAATAAATAATAATAATAAAATAATAATAATATAATAATTAATAATATAATAATAAAAATAATAATAATAATAATAATAATAATAATAATAATAATATAATAATAATAATAATAATAATAATAATAATAATAATAATATATAATAATAATATAATAATATAATAATAATAGTACAAATAATAATAATTAATAATAATAATTAATAATAATAATAATAATTATAATAATAATACTAATATATAATTACTACTAATAATAATACTAATAATATATACTAATAATAATTAATTCATAATACTAACTAATAATAATAATACTAATAATAAATAATAATAATAATAATAATAATAATAATATAATCCTAATCATGATATAATACTAATAATAATTATAATAATAATATACTAATAATGATAATAATACTAATAATAATAATAATAATAATGAAATAATACTAATAATAATAATAATAGTAAATAATAATAATAATAATACTAATAATAATATAATAATAATAACTAATAATAATAATAATTTGAATAATTAATAATAATAATTAACACTAATAATACATAATAATAATAATAATAATAATCAATATAATAATAATAATACTAAACAACTAAAATAATCATATCAATCCTAATATATTAATAACAATAATACTAATAATAAATAATAATAATAATAATCACTTACTAATACTAATAATTAACAATAAGTAATTAATAAAATAATAATAATTACAATAATAATAATAATTACATCCTAAAAGTATGCACCAGAAAATCAGATAATTTCCCCATTACCCGATATGCCACATTAAACAAAAAATGTTTTTTTTTTCGATTTCGAAAACAAAAAGCAGGACAATCTTTAAACATAAATATTTAAAGAGACCTATAATGGATGGATGAATGCATGACCTGTTTAACAAACAGCAAGAAATAGAAATGGAAGAAGAAGAAGACGCACGAGGAGAAGCAAACTCATGCAACTCTGGAGTGCAAAATGATTCACTTGATTTTGGATAGGCTGCAGCAGCAACCAGGCAGCTTCAAAGGAAATATAACAAGTACACATGTACGTACCTATATATGTGTGTAGATATGTGTGTAGATATGTATGTATTTAAGTAAACCATGTACTATATGTACATAAGTATGTATGTAAGTTTTGCTTTGAAGATGAAGATGAAAACAAATATGAAAAAAGAGAAAAAATCTGCAAAGAAATAAAGAAAATGTTGTCAAGGATCTAAAGCAATTTCCTTGTGAAAGCCATATCTTAAAATTTACAAAGACCACCCCCCCCCCCCCGCGCGCCGGAAAGTATGCTTCAAAGTTAAAGTAGTTTTTTTTTTTCTTTCGCAGAAAAACAAAAAAGTGTTTCTGGTGTCTTGGCAGTGGATACCAAAGTGATTCAAGTAAGTGGCCAAAAAATGTCAAATACTAGATAAGAATATGGACCCGCCAAAGGAATGTTGACTCATAACTCTAAATTAACCAAATACAGCCTGAAAATATGCTTTAAAGTGAAAGTAGTTTTTTTTTTTTTTTTGGGGGGGGGGGGGGGTAAGAAAGAGTATTGATGCCTTCGGAATAAAGGGATACATATCCTGTTAAAATTCAGGCAGCAAATAGTGCCTTGAGTTTCAGAGAGAGATAGGTAAGTGTGCACACGAGGAGGTCAAGTAGTGCCTTGAATCTCAGAGAGTGATAGGTGAGTGTGCACACGAGGAGGTCAACACATTTTCAACACTCATTATCCGTTGCCCAAGCACTGTATCATCCATAAGCATACATAAGCTTTACTTTATAGCAAAATTCAGGTTAAGGTTTTCTAGGTTTCGAGGAAAATGTATTAGCTCTTGGAGGCTTACAGACACTAAATTAGAAATTATTATTATGAAATGACCGATAAATTAGCTCTTGGAGGCTCTCAATCTACAAAGTTGATCGAGGAGGATTGTGTTAAAACGCCGCTCGGTTTTAAATTGATCACATTCGGCAAAATAAGGTAGTGGCTTGTGACATATGTGAAAGGTTGAACCCCTATCTCACGGAGCTTGCCGTATACTTCCACGCAAAGAATATGTGAAAAAACTGCCACGAAATCAACGGCCACACTCTTTACCACATGGTCTGCAGAGATGAGGATACAGCTGAATGTGCAAGTCGAGGAAAATTTAATACCGATCATGGACTACCCCCCAGGTTCTAGGGGTCACATTTGACAGCATGATCAAGTTGTCCGCGCAAGATAAAAAGTAGGAACAAGGTCCTCAAGACGCTTACTGGCAGCACTTGGGGTGCGGTCAAGGGAACCTTGTTGACCTCTTATAAAGCGATAGTTAGGTCTGTGGTCAGCTATGCGGCTCCAGTGTAGTTTGCGAATGCTAGTGCCAAGCAGTGGGAGCACGTCCAGCATTCTGCCAGAATACTGCACTGAGATGAGAACACAGCTGAATGTGCAGGTCGAGGGAAGTTTGATACCGACCACGAACTATCCCCCAGATTCTAGGGGCCACATTCGACAGCATTTTCAAGTCGTCCGTGCAAGCCACAGCTATCTGCGACAAGATGAAAAGTAGGAACAAGGTCCTCAAGAAGCTAGCCGGCAGCACTTGGGGTGCGGACAAGGAAACCGGCTTGACCTCTTATTAAGCGATAGTTCTCGTCTATGACCAGCTATGTGGCTCCAGTGTGATCTGCGAGAAATACTGCTACGCAGTGGAAGCACATCCTGAATGCTACCCTACCCCTACCCCCTACCCCAGTGGATCATCTACATGAGGAGGCGAAAGTCCTTCCCATACGTCAGCATAATCATATGCTTTCGTCGCAGTGCCTGCTTGGGTTTTATCGTGGGAATCATCCCAACCATCATCATCATAAGGTGGATACAGCTCCCCCACTCAGGCGTGTCAGAAAGGTCATACATGATCTAGAGAGGGAGGTCCAACGCTATAAGTGAGATCCCCTAGATCAAGAAGCCTATCAGGCAGGTCTGAGTGGCATTTATACTGATGCCATCAGCAATTACAGGATGAATGCCTCGGAGTACACCCCCCACCCATTGCAGCTGAAGGACGTCAGAAAGTGGAACGGGAGCTGAATTCCACTGTGTCTAAGTCTAAGTATCCAACGATCCTTCTTCAAACTGAACAACGATTGTAGCGTTTTTAGGCAGAAATCTTTGCTGCCAGAAAGGCCATAGAGGTGCTGAAAAATAGAAATAATGAACTGGATGGACCGTTGACTATATATGTCGATAGTCAATCAAATCTATGGCAGTTCTGGAATGCAGGAATGCTCTGGAAAAGGTTAAATCGTTTGTGAAACTCTGTTGGAGTCCCTGGACACTGCAACATATCTGGAGATGAACCGACCGATGAATTGGTCAGTAGATCTAGATATTGAGAGCTCCGGGAAGCCCCCCTTATGTGACTTCTTCCAAGTACTGCATAAGCATTATCTTGGGAGATTTCAAGAGAACTGGCTAATTGGAAGAGGATGTATTGTCTCCAAAAAGATTTGGCCGGTGAACTCCGGATGGAGATCAATGTCACTCATATCCATGATGAAGCTGGACTTGAAGCTTATGGTGGGCCTAATTACAGGACACTGCAACATAAAGGCAATGACATCCAAATGGGTGACAACACTGAATACTACAGGATTTGTCAGGACGAGGAGGAAACTGAGACGGTGAAGCACTTACTCTGCCACTACCCAACTCTTGTAGGAGCGAGACACAGGCTACTGGGCAAGCAAATTCTGCCAGACTACAGCCTAAGACAGAAAATTGTCTGTGCAGGTCCACGTCTTCGTATAGCCTCCATATAATGGTACCTTCCGATATTCAGTATTTTGATGATTTTAGCGACATTATTCACCAGTATTTGAAGTTTGCAGTGGATACTACAGCCTAAGACAGGAAATTGTCTGTGCCGGTCCACGTCTCGTATAGCCCCCAAATAACGGTACCTCCCGATATTCGGTATTTTGGTGATTTTAGCTACTTCTCTACTTTATAGACAGATTCTCTCTTCTTCACTATCCGTTATTCATTTCCCTTTCTTTATTAGATTCTCCTATCTTCTTTAAATTAGGATGAAAACAAAGGACCAATAGGTCGGACCACTCCGAGTGGAGTGGTTGTTTATACAACCGCGCTTCCCCTAAACGAACCTTACCTAATTCTTCTTCCAGGAGACCAAAGCACCACGAAACAAAATCGAAATGTTGTACCTTAGGTACTGAGGCGATTTTATCAGTTGCCTTTCCAAAGTTCCGCTTTGCATCCATTTGTCTTCCAGATACACCATCTCTAACTTCTCCTTCTAAGGTTCCCCTTATTTTAAACAGCAATCAATTCCTCCAACTATCATAAAATATCAGATTTCAAAGTCTTCTTTAAAGTCAATTTTGTGCTGCCTACTTTTAGGCGGCTTCTATTGATTTCTTTGAAAAAAAAAAAGAAAGAAACCCATTGGCCTTTGAAGTTCTCGGAAGAAATAAAAGATAAATAATAAAGATATTTTAAGAACGCAAATTCTCCGCTACCCTTCTTCCTTTTGCTATTGAAAATCATTAAGCATTCCTGCTGGCCGCCAGCTGGATTTTCCATTGACACAGTGTGTGTTTGGGAACAAAAAAATGGGTGAAAAGAACCAGATTTTAACGAAGCCCCCTCCCTTAGTTACAACTACAATTCGTAATAACCGAGAAACCAATAAAACTTTATATTAGTTTGGCGCATGCTCCTGGCGAACACATGGAAAGCAAATGAAATATTGCAAGAAGCAAGAAAAAGAGGACGAAATTAAACGAAACAAATGTAATAGAATGTGGGGAACCGTCCACTCTGTGATTTCCTAGAAATATTTGCAAAAAATTCTCTAGTTTAGCGGAAATTCCAAGGCAGAAATTATAGTTCCCACCCGCGTTACATGGAATTTTGATGATCATGTAAGAGAACCATATGCCTTATTACCATGGAAATGTAATCATACAATTTTTTTTACTGATTATGGGTGGGTGGATGCAGCAGGGCATTATTTTTGTAATACCAAACAATAATCCTCTAATGAAGATTGCTATAATAAAGTGAACGCTGAGGATGATAAAATTGGGGGGACTGATTGACAAGAAAATTACAATATTAAAAAAGAAGAAAAACACTTGACAAAATCTTATGTGGGCGGGTAGTAGTAGCAGGGCATTATGACCGTTTTCATGGCATTTTCATTGATGTTTGATTGTTTTGGAATTCTTTGAAATCTCCAATCCAGGCAATACCTCCGGCCCAACACAATACTTGAGCTCTTCTTCCAATGTCTGAATAATAGTTATATTTGTCAAAAGGGCTTGGTATTCTTGGCCAATGCGAAGGTAGAAAATGGAAGAGAAAAAAATTCTGTCATGTAATGTAGACGACAATTGTTCTTTTTGTTTTTGTTGCTTTATGTTCCATTCATTTGTCCCACATTGCCAGACGACGACACATTAAAGGTGAATTTGAAAAAGTAAAAAAGCTGTAAGTTCGTCCGGGAAGAACTTTGAATACCCTCCACCATTTGGAATGATTTTGGCAATTTTCAAAAAAATAAAATCCGTTAAAAATTCTTTTAAAATCTTAAAAATACCGAATGTAGCCGTTATATTAGGGTCTATACGACGTGGACGGACCTGCATAGACAACTTTTGTGATAAACCATTACAATATTAAAATGCGAAGCTTGAATAAAAAAATCGGTGAATAATGTAGCTAAAAATATCAATTGGAGCTATACGAAGACAAGGATCTGCACAGACAATTTTCTGCCATAGGCTGTAGCATCCGTTACGAACTTCAAACACCAAATTTGAAACAACTCCGGTGAATAATGTCGCTAAAATCATCAAAATACCGAATATCGGGAGGTTCCCTTATATGGGGCTATATGAAGACGTGGACCTGCACAGACAATTTTCTGTCTGAGGCTGTAGCATCCGTTACGAACTTCAAATACCAAATTTGAAACAATTCCGGCGAATAATGTCGCTAAAATCATTAAAATACCGAATATCGGGAGGTACCATTATATGGAGTCTATACGGAGACGTGGACCTGAACAGACAATTTTCTGTCATAGGCTGTAGCATCTGTTACGAACTTCATATACCAAATTTGAAACAATTCCGGTGAATGACGTCGTAAAAATCATCAAAATACCGAATATCGGAGGGTAGCGTTATATGGGGGCTATACGAAGACTTGGACCTGCACAGACAATTTTCTGTCATAAGCTGTAATATTAATTACGAACTTCAAAAACCAAATTTGAAACAATTCCGGTGAAAAATGTCGCTTAAATCGCCAAACTACCGAAAAAAGGGAGGAACCATTATATGGGGGCTATACCAAAACGTGAACCTACATCACCCATTTTTAATGCCAAAGGTCCTGCAGACATAATACACATTTGAGTAAAATTTTATCAACCTACTTCATTTCGTTCGGAGGCTAGAGTGATTTCCATAGACGGACAGACGGGCGGACATCGCTAAATCGATATAGAATTTTATGCTGATCAAGAATATATATAATTTGTGGGGTCTAAAATGTATATTTCGAGGTGTTTCAAACGGAATGACAAACTTAATATACCCTCCAAACTATGGTGGAGGGTATAAAAACAACAACCACACAAACAAACAAAACAAACCAATAGAAATTCTAATTTCAATGGAGGTTTGTTGCCAAGTGCCGTCCGTCCGTCCATCGACGACTTGTTTGGCAATTGTTTGTCGTCGCGCTTGGTCTGCTGTTTGGTGGCGATGCGGAGGAGTGGAGGGTGTTGCTGTCCAGCTGTCAACATCATATTCCGGTTGGACACCATTGTAATATGCAAATGTTATTAAATAACAAAAACAAAAAATGAAATGAAAGCCATTAGAAAATACGGTGAGGAAGTGCAATAATAATTTTTATATATTACAAGCTTCGTCCTCTTACAGCTAACAAATTAAAGAGGAAGGAGGATTGGAGCATAAAGGTATATAGGCTATATAAGCATATTTAAGCGATCTCGATTTCTATACTATACAGTGGATTCTAAAAAGAAGACCAATCATTCGTCTTATTTTCAAAACTTTAACCCCGCCAAGAAATAAGCGACTACTGCAAGAGAACTAGAGGAAGGGGGAAGAAACCTGGCTTATTTGGTTCATATTATATCCACATTCATGGAAACCACTGTCTCCCTTGCCCCGATAACAACTCCAATTACGGGATTGCACTCTGACCACACTGACAAAAAAAGGATCCTAGAAAAGAAAAAAAAAAAAAAAAAAAAAAAAAAAAACAGGGGAAAGAAAACTGTCCAAATCAGGGAAAAAAAGAAGCTGAAGCTGAAGAAAGAAGCCTGGTCAATCTTCGACCCGTAACTCAATCTTTGATTGAGGATTAATTTTTAATCTTCGGTAGAAAATTGTGCCAACCTTTGATCCAAGTTTTGTTCTCGAAAAGCTGTCCTTGCGCCATCAGCAACTCCAACTAACGAGACACAACCAAGAAATACGCGATTACTGAAAAAAAGGAGTTCGACATTCTTAATCGAAGTTTCATTTTCAAAGAGATGTCCACTTGTCTACAACCCCAACAACCGAATCACACTATGGCCATACCGAAAAGTAATGGTTTTCTGCAAAAGCAACAGCAAACGAAGGAAGAAGAAAACTGGCCTGATATCAAAATTTGTGGAAGCGAAGAATTCCGCACACTCTGCAACCCAACTTTTATCGAGATTTCAGTTTCGAAAAGGGATCCCATCAGCAACTTCAAAGAACTGCAACCAAAAGAACCAGACAAACTGAGTCAGTTTTGATCTGTAAATTCTTGGAAGCAAAGAAGTCGCAACATTCTGCACATGGGACCTGAAGAGAAAAGAAAGCAAATAGTCAAACAGACAATCACAAGAAGCTCCCAAGATTAGATTGATATTATCACATCTCAATCCCTAGGTAAAACGAATTTAGAATTATAACCAGACCATCTGCGAATACCCATTACTGATATGACAGAATGTGGTGGCAGCGCACACCCATTTCGAAACCAAACTTTCCTAGTTAGCCGCCCCGAACTAACAAAAAATAGTTTTTCCATGTCCAAAATTAACCTTTTTTTAACCTTTTGAACATAGTCATCGCATATTGTTTGCTTAGACATTTCAAAGATTCTCTAGAGCTATTTTTTGACCAAAAAAGTTCTTTCAAAAAAGCACAAAAAACACATTGAAGTCCTTTATGGTCTCTTTTTGAGCCTTGTCTTAAAAGACCATGGTGAAACTGTAGGTATTTGTGAAGAATCTAAAAATACATTTGGTTCCTGTCCCGATTTTCATTCAAAGGTTATGCCAAAGACATCTTCTTCTATCGACCGACAAAGACAGAATATCCATTCGGAGTAGACGAATTATGAGCTTTTTGAAACAAAATCTTTTGAAAAAAAGCGTCTGCAAATTTGCCATTTCAGAGAGGATTGGACCAAGGAACTACCCCTTCTGCTACCTCGCTGCTTTATTCTCCCAAAATGCTTAGTTCCTTCATTTTTCCTTGTAAAACCCCCACATGAAGCAATCAGCAATCAATTGCAGCTATTACCAAATCTATTCAGAAAAAAAAACCTTTTAGGAAAATTGTGCTGCCTACTTTTAGGTGGCTTCTATTGATCCCTGCTTATGTCATGACCTTTGATCGATGACCATTTAAGGGGCATTGCCTTGTCGGGGTTTTTGCTAAAGCCAAATCTTTCCAAACCAAATTTGGATGGTGTTCTTTAACAAAGCTGGCACTGTCAAATTATTGACGCAGTGCCACCAACCTGTCCAAAGATGTCAAGGTCTTTCGCAAGGTTTCCAAACACTTCTTGTTCAATCCAATTTCAAAGCCTCTGCTGCGGTGAGAAGTGAAGTATTAAATATTAGAAAACAAAAATCGTGACCAAAACGGAGTTTCTGCGCAGCTTGGAGTTCTCTACCGAAAAAATATTACCTCCCCCACCATTAATCATGCAAATATCGTTCATGACATATCGCCAAATATCCTGAGTATTCCACAAAAAAAGAACAACAACAAAAAAACGTAGAAGCCATGGCATTCTTCATTTTATATCCAAGCTGCCAAACGAAAATAATTACTGGTAATACAATATTCCATAAATGTTGATTATTTGTCCCAGACACGCGAATATTAGTTTATTGTTTTTGTTCTTGTTGCCTTTTCTTTTCTTGGAAATTACGAATATTGGATGATGTCAAAGGCAAGGAAATTAATTGCAAGTCTTTAACACACCAAAAAAAAGTAATTTTTCATTTGTAAGTGGTGTAATTTACTGACAATGGAGTAAAACTAGAGATTGTAGCAGATCTAGTTATAAGTGAATGCAGCAGTTTTAGCTCGACAACCAAGATGATTTAGAAAAGAAATTATCTTCATTTTCAATTTCTGGTACATGGATTTTTTAAATACTATGACTCTAGGACATTTGGGTATCCGAAGGGAATTGGTGGGTAGTAAGACAGGGAGACGGAAAGGAGATTCGTCTTTATCAAATTTAAAGTTTACATATTTTTAGGCCCCAGACCGCTGTTCAACCAAAATCGTCCATTTTTTGCAAAAAAAAAATTCTGGCACTTCAATAATCAATAATTCAAATTCTCAATGAAAATCAGGTCTTTCCACGACCTTTTACGGTTCAGATTTTCCTTAACCAAGATAGTTGGTTCAAAGACGCCGCAGTAGTGAGACCTAAATTACTCTAAAACTTTCCTTCTTTACTCCTCAGTTCTTTAGACGGAGTCCTGATACTGTTCAGACTGTTCTCGACATTGCTTAAACTCTCCTATATCTCAGCTTTCTCAACATTGTTTTGTATTTTCACGTCCTTCTATAAATTATAAATCCGAAATTGCGACATTTTCTACGCCTAGTAATTTCCATGTCTAAATTTTCGTTTTCATCAACCCCTGATCCTCCATGACCAAAAAATAGCTACTATGTTTCTGTTTTTCGCATCTGAAATATGTTCAGAGGATTAAATTTAAATTTTCTATAAGAAATTTGAAAAAAATATACCTACATACATTCCTGGTTTCACAAATCATCTAACCTTTTACAAGGCATATTATTCGTGCCCCTTGTATAACAATTGCTTGTAAAAAATCAATAGACTCCCACCAAGCTTCTGCTAGGGTTTAGGAATTTTCTTCTAAAAACGCACATTAGGTTTCCCGCATGGCCAAAAAGAAACCTTAAAGACTCCAAATTCTATTAAAATAAGTTCTTCCAAAAAAAGAAGAAGCATATTTCCAACCAATAAGGAAAGGCAACGCCTCTTTTATGTTAAAAAAAATGTCTCATCAAAAATTATTTAAAAACAAAACCACAAAAATCTAATGGAATAATTCGTTTTTGTTAAAATAAAACATTATTTGTTTTATATTTCAACCACAATATCACATTTTTTGTCATTATTTAACATTTTTCGTTTTATCCTTTGCTGCGGCTGGCATTTACGTACACCTTGCGGTAATTGTCAAATACCTACATTACCATTACGTTAGGTATGTCTGACAACATCCCTGCACTCTCTCCGTGTGTGTGTGTGTTGTGTGTTTCGAATAGTTATAACAGTTTTATAACAACTCTGTTCCGTTTAGCACAATATTGGCAACTTTGTATTTTTTCTTTTGCTTTTTTTGTGGGGGACTAATAAAAGGAAATTGCAAAATTATTTGGATCTTTTACGAATATCTCAACATTTTCTTGAACTCAATCGAAAGTTTTAAACAAAAAACTAACTCAACAACAAAACAAATTGCTTAAAACGCAATAGTTTTTTTTTGTGTTCCGTTTCGTTTGACCAAACGTAATTGGAAAAACGTAGCACACACAAACACACACTGTAGCGCGACCCAACAACAAATCTGAAGTACGCAGTGTTGGCACCACAAGTCAGAAGACAATTTGTGACCGAGCAACAGCAGGCTCACCTGTGTGCCAGTGCAATAACACACAGAATTGTTTAAAATTATTTTATATTAATTACTTTTTAATGAATTCATTCATAATTATTGTTTTATTTGTCATTTCGTTACTCTTTGTCGTTATTTCTTCCTGGTTCCTAAATCATTGCATTCTGCTTTAGGTCTTTCTTTTTGGTGACAATACACTTGCTAAATTTGATTTGCTTGCTCTCTCTCTCACTCTCTCAATATATCTCATGCACACTCACACCGCCTTTACACGGTGCAATTTTTAGCTGGCATTTTTATCAATTCTCTTTTAAAATTTCTGCGTAAATCTTCGCGCCTTTACACGGTGGTATTTTACGATAATAGTGCTTGGCATTTTTTCTGACATTTTATTTTATTCAGTATTTCGTATAGAGCTAATTGTTTGTAACAGATATTTATAAAGAAGTGATTTAAAATTAAGTGTGTGAATCTAAAGAAGAAATGATGGAAAAAGTTATTGAGGTGTTAAATATTGCATTATTAACTTTTATTTTAACTTTCTTTTTTTACTTTTTAATACTTCCAATTAATTTTCATATAATTCAATCACTAAAAACATCACAATAAAAGAAACGCATTAAAAATTGCAATAAAGAAGCGATATGAAATGTCAAAATCATAAAAAATTCGGAAGAAGCAAAAAGAGAAATGCAAAGAAAATGGCATGTAACCCTGTGCGGTGGCTCATCGTGCCATTTTTTCTTCTATCCTTGTCTCTCTACACCTTTTACCAACAAACAAAAATGGCATGGTTAAAAAATGTCACCGTGTAAAGGCAGTGTCACTCACGTCGTACGGTACGCGCTAGACAAAGTCTAATTGTTCAGGGTTGTATTTTGATGGCATTCTCTCACTCACTGCTCTTCCTCTCAATAATTATGACACTACACTGTTAGCCACTTGCCATCTCCTTTCTTCTTTTGACTTTTAAAGGGCTGAAATATTTCGTCACACGTTAGTGGTGCCACTTTTCCACTACTCATTTTTGTTGTTGTTGGAGGTAGAAGAAAGGTTTACACACACCAGCAGCAGCAGGACACCACATAGAAGGAAAAATCGACCAGAAAACGATGTTTGAGAAAACCAACCATCTCTTCTTTTTCCACAGGCCATAAAACCTATGTATGTAAAATGTCTTTTCAAGGATATATGGGCATGGAAAATTCTTATACATTCAATTGCAGTATTTTATAAGCTTTCGATTTGCACAATAATATACTTAGCCATAACATAGTTTAGTTTCACATGCAGACATTTGCCTTCAGTTGCCAACCAAAATAAAAGCATATTTTATTCCTCAGCAAATTTTAATCAATTTTTTTCTCATTTCATCTCACACTTAAACATATTTTTCTGTGCTATAGGCTTTCACATTCACATATACACCACTGAAAAGAACCCGATCTTTTCTCATTCTAATTTGCAAATAACTGAAGTTAGTTATGAAGTGAAGTTATTTCTTATTGTGTATCATAACTTGGACAAATTTTCATTACATTTTTTCAATTTTTTTCGATAATCTACAGCCTTTAAACTCCGTAAATCTTCTTTGCTTCACGGTTTCATATTTTTTCACTGGTAATAAATGTCGCTGCTTCTTCTTCCCACTTGGTTTTTTTTTTCTTTATTCTTTCTTTTTTGCTTTTTCTCTCTATCGATTTTCTTTTCTTTCCCCTTTCTTGGTGTATTTTTTTTTTTCAATTGTCGTTCGACGATTTATATTTCCCTCAACTCTTTCGTACGCACACACACACTCACTGAACTGCACCACACTCAGCAAATATATATATGCAGAGTGGCGAAGAAAAAATGAGACAAACTCAGTTTTTCTATTAATTTTTCTAACAATTTATTAAAACATTTACCGTTTTCGTGGTCAGATGTTATTAACGCTCTCTTTTCATTTATTTGCAGAGTTTAATTTCTTTGTTAAGATTACTTATATTTTTTCTCGTACGGTTCGAACTTATTCCTGGCTGTAATTCTTGAATTTTGTCAGAAAACAATGCCAATGCCAAAGGAATTGACAACGGCGTTTAAGAATGGCAGAAATCTCTGTGGCGGCTATGTGAGTAAAGAAAAGGCGCCGGCTATTTTGAGGAAGTGAAAATAAGTGTGCAAATAATAAGATATGGTTTGTTGTTAGTATTTATGATAGTTCTATGTATTATAAAGCTTCCAGTTATTCTTTTAATAGTAAAAAAAAGTTGTTTCCGCAACACATAGTCTTACATGGCTGAAACGATATGTAACGCCGTTGTCAAATCGAGACTGGTGTATAATTTTTTCACGTTCCTCTTTGTTATTTAATGGCGAAGTTGTACCTAATAAGAATGTGTATTTTATAGTTGAGTAATTTTAAATGGCGTAAACACTATGAAACAAAGATGGCTATATAACATTTTGCTATTTCACATTTATACTGTTGGTACCCTGGTAGAAGAATATAGGTAGACGCATCGAAATATTGTAAAGAGTATGCCAAAATTAGACTAAGCGGATGTACTCTTTGAGGCGTTTATATGAAATCATTAAATTATATGGATCGTACTATCGATTCAAATTAAGTTTTCTAGAATTTTTATTAAATTTTACATGTTTTTTTTAAACATTCCCAAATTTCTTAAAAAATCAATGCATTGGAACAGGCATTTTTCTCCAAGGTGTAAGAATCAGCTGAGCAAAATACAGACCCATTCAAGTCATATCTACAGGGTGAAATGAAAAAACTGTAACCAAGTTCAGACTGCTGTCATTTCCAAGCTTTCGTCCGACAGCTGTTAAAATTATTCCAGTGACAGCTCATTATATTGTTTACAAGCGTACTAAAGCATTTTGGTGAGAATTTTCCAAAAAAAAAAGTTATTCGAGATGGAATTCAAGCGTGATAGTTTGATTTATTTATGTTTAACTGGAAAACCACAAGTGGCTATCTTTAGAGCACTCCAGCATTTAAATATGAATAGTCTACTGTGTCTCGTACCATCGCTCGTTACCGTGATACTGGAAGCGTAGCCCGATGCCAAGGAAGTGGACGGATGAAAACAGCAACATCATCAGAAATGGTTCGCAGAAAGTAAAGAAGCGACTTGATCGAAACCCGCATCGCAGTGGCCGAAAAATGGCTCGGAAGCTGAACATATCGCAACATTCCATTCGGCAAATATTGAAAAATGAGCTTGGGGGTAAACCCATTGAAATTCCAACAAGTGCAAGAACTTACACCGCAACAGAAAGAAAACAGAAGAGAAAGAGCTAAAGAGTTGCTTCGCCTGGCTGAAAGTGGTGAACTGCCGAATTTGGTTTTCTCCGATGAGAAAACATTCGTTGTCCAGCAGTTGGTAAACAAACAAAATGATCGTGTTTACTTGCCAAAGAGGTCAGCTGAAAATGTGCACCTTTGGTTGGCCACCAGAACTCAAGCGCCGGCCATAGTGATGGTGTGGGCCGCCATAATAACCGACGGTCGCTGCTCTCCTCTCGTATTAATCGACCGTGGCATCAGAATAAATGCCGAATATTATCGCGAAAATATTCTGGAGGTTGTATTAAAGCCTTTGGCGTTCGCACCATGGTAGAAAAATACAGGTAGATGCATCAACGCTTGGGAACATTGATATGTCAAAAAATGTTTTTTGAAATATAAGTAGATTTTTATATTTTTTCATTCGGAGGTTATTATATGCGTGTTTTTCAACAATGTTTGCAAATTTAAATAACTTTTCATTCAACATTTCAATACCAAAATTGGTTAGACAGTTCATTGTCCCAGCAGCTGCGTCGATGCGTCCACCTATATTCTTCTACCATGTTTCGCACTCAGCATGCGCCACCCAAGAACGGTTACAGAATGAGGTTCCTCGCTTCATTTCCAGCGCACAATGGCTACCAAAATCTCCAGATATCAATCCGTTGGAGTATTGTGTCTGGAGTATTTTGGAAAGCAAGGCTGGCATTAAATAAAAATAGCAAAGTGTCAATCACCTGAAGCAAACGCTTCGCCGGGAATGGGCCAAAATACCGCTGAGCAACATTCGGGCAGCGTGTGACGGTTTCATTGGCCGTTTGAAGGCCATAATTCGTGTCAAAGGTGAGCAATTCGAACAAATCTAAACTTGCTCTAAAATTTGATGCTATTTCCGACATTTTTTTGCTTTCATCCAATAAAAACGTAAAAATTATGGCGTTTGACTTTGTTGCAGTTTTTTTATCTCACCCTGTATGAATGTAAACAATGAACAAACAAGGCATAATAATGGACTTCCACCAAATATTTTTAACTTATAAGTTTTTCCATAAAAAAGATACTCCCCTAATAAAGGAATACATTTTATTCTCAAATTCTCTCATCGTTTTTAATTTTATTGATAGTTTATTGACATTTTATATTTATTGGTAATATTATAGACATTTATATTACATTCAACAAAACGTCGGCATTTGCAATTACTTTGTAATGGAAAACGGCGGCAGGATTTAAGTGCGACTCTGTAATCCCTTTAAGAAATGTCACAAAATATGCTTAGCCATGACTGCAAGCTTCTTATGTACTTACAACCATGGTACAATGAAGAGAAGGTAGGTCAACTTTGAAAAAATTGCCAGTATAGAGATCTACCTGTTTGGCTTGTAATGTCAGAATTAGTATCAAAACAATAAAAAAACAAACAACTTGTTGCATTTATTTTGAATAAATAATTGAAAACCGCGATAACTGAATGAAAGGTCAACACTTCTTTTCAAAATCATGTACTATATGTCTCTAAAGGACTATTTCGCTACAAAACTCTAGATTTTGTCGATGCATGCGTTGAAATGAACATTTTGAAAACACCCGAATTTGAATGTTTTCTGAACAATTTTTTGTTATTGAAAAGAAAACACATACATAAACAAAAAAAGATGACGTATTAGGCCAAGAAAATAAAAAAATTGAAATCATATGGTAGTTCTGCCCTACCTTGATATCATTGTACCATGCTTACAACCTTACTAGATGATTCTTGCAGGAAATATAACCAGACAGACCTAATAAACAGTTACTTAATTTACCGGGATGGCAACACTCTTCATCCCCAAAAGAATCCAAACATATTTGGGGAAAAATCCCCAATACTGACAACGCTGATTACAGCTCCAATACAAAATAGCAGCACACAATCATAAGGAGCCGAAATAGGGGAGCTAATAGCCCAGAAACGATACAAAAAAAAAAAACAAAATAAACAATAAAAATCGAAAAACCCATACAAAAAAGTCACCAAAAAAATATGAGAACTTATTATTCGGAGTAAACTAAAGCAGCAGCAGCAGCACAAGGCTAAAAGCACAAAAAACGGGGGGAGCGAGCATAACAACTAACATTGAGACGAGATAAGACAGCTGCCATCGGGCTCGGCGGACAGACAGGCACGTGTAATCTTCTATTTCTGTTCGAGACACAACACAGACATCATCATTCAGCATCCAACCATTGTCAAGCATGGAGGAGACCAAGCATTATTTCGAAGGTGTCGAAAAACTGGTGGAAGTGTGGTTTGCAGATCCCCCCCTCAATCCAGATGATGCTGACCTAAGGAAGATTACCAAAGAGACCTGGGATGGTCTGTTGCGAGCGGTCAAATGTGAAATTATTAGCTTCACCAAAAACGAGGAGGTCGATGCCTATGTTCTCAGCGAGTCCAGTATGTTTGTGTCCAAACGAAGATGGATTTTGAAGACTTGTGGCACCACAACACCTTTGAACTGTTTAAAACCAATGATGAAATTGGCAGCCGAAATGGGTTTTGTGGAAATTACGGATTTCTTTTATTCGCGCAAGAACTTTGCCAGGCCAGAATTGCAGCTACTGCCGCATAGATTGTTTTGTGAGGAAGTGAAATTTTTGGACACCATATTCGATGGCGGTCATACCTATTGTTTGGGACAAATCAACAAAGATTGTTGGTACCTCTATACCCTCAGTCATCCGGAAAGGGAACGAGATGATCGGCCGCTCATTGAAATACCCAAAGTTGAGATGAAAGGTTTGTCGGAGCCGGATCAGACCATTGAAATACTAATGGAAAAGCTAGATCCTCGCATTATGAAAATATTCACCAAAGAACTGTGCACGGATGGCAAGGATGCCACGGTGAAAAGTAAAATTAATGAAATCCTACCCGATATGGTAATCGATGATTTTCTCTTCGAACCCTGTGGCTATTCCATGAATGGCATTAACGGCCGTGGTGAATACATGACCATACACATCACACCCGAACATGAATTCTCCTATGTTAGCTTTGAGAGCAACGTCTCCATGAACAATTATACCGATTTAATAAATCGTGTCATCCAAACATTTTTGCCATCGAAATTTATTCTCACCATCTTTGCCAATAAGTCTTCCGAGGCTTATGCCACCATACGGGAATTGGAGTATAACGACTATGGGGTCCAGTGGCAGAGATCTGAAATGCAATGTTGTAACTTCCCCTCCTACAATCTTTTGTTTGCCACCTATACTGCATGTCGAAATCAAGGTGACGGTGAAGAGGAGAAGGGTGAGGGCATGAAATGTTAACGACGAGAGTAAACCTTATACAAAGATGCTATAGCAGAGGATATTGTTAGTTACTAATCTACTACTATTACTACTACTACTACTATGTGTATGTAATTTTGTTTTTAATTTTTAAGTTAATTTTAAAGAAACACAAAAACAAAAATCAAATTGTAATTTTAAAAAACCGAAACTAAGCCGAATAAAATGTGACAAAATTAAAGTCAAACTTTAGCGCAAAGAGACAAGTGTTTTTTTTTTTCATTTTTGAAATGCTTAGCTTAGAACGAGGTTTTTTGTAACTATTGAAGAAGAATTCAGAGATTAAACCTCATGGAATAGTTCAAATGGGTTATCAGTTGACTGATAATTTGTCTAACACGATGTTCTTTTTATTTTTTCAAAAACGGTCTGTGGCAAGATTCATAGTTTATTCAACTTGGTATTTGCAAAAGATTTTTCAAAAGGTCCTCTTATCTTATGGAAATGAGGGTATATATTTTTTATGGTCAGCATAAAATTTGAATTCGATCTAGTATTGAAAATAAGATATATCGTTTCACGTTTTCGTATGGCCCCCATATGGTACCTTCCAATATTTGGTATTTTGATGATTTCAGCTACATTATTCACCGATTTTTTTTTTTCAAGTTTCGCATTTGAATATTGTAATGGCATATGACAAAAGTTGCCCATGCAGGTCCACATCGTCATATAGACACTAATATAACTGCTACTTTCGATATTTTTAAGATTTTAATAGAATTTTTAATGGATTTTATTTTTTATTTATTATTATTATTATTATTTATTTTTAATTATTTCATTTCTAGATATTTAATTCGACCTTTATTATATATTGTTACAAATGTAAATTTAATAAAAAAAACGAGCTCGAGGTCCTTGTTGTTGTTTAATTATTTATTATTTTCGATATTTCGTCCTCCAACGGAAGACATCATCAGGAACAATACTGTTTAAACATATAACAAAGTTTTACAAAATATCGCCAAGCTTCGACGCCGACCTTGTGTTGTAATTAAACAACAACAAGGACCTCGAGCTCGTTTTTTATTAAATTTACATTTGTAACATTATTTATTTATTTTTTTTTGAAAATTGCCAAATTCGTTACAAGACAATTTTCTGTCATAGGCTGTAGTATCCCTTACGAACTTCAAATACCAAATTTGAAATAATTCCGGTAAATAATGTCGCTAAAATCATCAAAATACCGAACATCGGGTGGTAACTTTATATGGGGGCTACATGAAGACGTGGACCTGCACAGACAATTTTCTGTCATAGGTTGTAATATCCATTACGAACTTCAAATACCAAATTTGAAACAATTCCGGTGAATAAAGTCGCTTAAATCACCAAAATACCGAAAAAGGGAGGTTCCCTTATATGGGGGCTATTTGAAGACGTGGACTTGCACAGACAATTTTCTGTCATAGGTTGTAGTATCCATTACGCACTTCAAATACCAAATTTGAAACATTTCCGGTGAATAATGTCGCTAAAATCATCAAAATACCAAATATCGGGAGGTGCCTTTATATGGGGGCTATACGAAAACGTGGACTTGCACAGGCAATTTTCTGTCATTGGCTGTAGCATTCGTTACGAACTTCAAATACCAAAATTGAAACAATTCCGGTGAATAATATCGCTAAAATCATCAAAATGCCGAAAATTGGGAGGTACCTTTATATGGGGGCTATACGAAGGCGTGGACCTGCACAAACAATTTTCTGTCATAGGCTGTAGTACCCATTACGAACTTCAAATACCAAATTTGAAACATTTCCGGTGAATAATGTCGTTTAAATCATCAAAATTCCGAATATAGGGAGGTACCTTTATATGGGGGCTATATGAAGATGTGGACCTGCACAGACAATTTTCTGTTATAGGCTGTAGCATCCGTTACGAACTTCAAATACCAAATTTGAAACAATTCCGGTGAAAAATGTCGCTAAAATCATCAAAATGCCGTTCTGGTGGCCAACGGAAGGTGCAAATTTTCAGCTGACCCCTTCAACAAGTAATCACGATCATATTGTTTTTTCTTTTTTTACAAACTGCTGGACAACGAATGTTTTCTCATCGGAGAAAACCAAATTCGGCAGTTCACCACTTTCGCGCCCAAGCGAAGCAACTCTTTAGCTCTTTTGAGTCTATTTTCTTTCTGTTGCGGTGTAAGTTCTTGCACTTTTTTGTATTTCAATGGCTTTACCCCGAGATCATTTTTTGATAATTACCGAATTGAATATTGCGATATGTTCAGCACACGAGCCATTTTTCGGCTACTGCGACGCGGATTTCGATCAAGTCGCTTCTTTACTTTTCGAACCATTTCAGATGATGTTGCTGTTTTCTATAAATTACAAACAAACAATTAAATTTTCCTCTTTTATAGACAGAAGAAGATTGTTAAAAATCGCTGTAGTTTTGTAATATTTGTTTAGAACTTACGATTCTAAAATCCACGTTTTAGTATCCTCCAAAAAAAATACAAATTCTAATAATTCATGTTTTTGTATTCACCGAAAAATATGAATTTTGAAAATAAACGATTTTGTACCATTCAAAAAATATACATTTTTAGATTATTTTAATTATTCTATGATAGAATCTTCCTTCCTTTCCTCAACGCGTCGCAAAGTAAAGACTTTCATTGAACTAGGTTCGTTGCTCTTTGCGGTGAATTGTTTAATTGAACGTTTTTCTCCCGGAAGAACAAAGAAAAAAACACTTTCCTCATTCTCTCTCTTTGATGAAAGTAACATTGTGTGAACACCGTGTAAAGAAATTTCTTTGGGTTATTTGACAATCGGTTACTTCATGAATACCGACTACCAAATGAAAATTAATGTCAAAATTGACACAACACTTTCCAGTTCTTTTACTTCAAAACGTCGTTGTTGAAACATGGCACCAACTGTGAGTGTCCAATAAATTTATAAAATCCCATTATATTTAGTGAAAAATATTCAATAATTTTCCAATAAAATAGTGCATGCTGGAATTGAGTCTAAGAATCAGTAAAAATTTATGAAAAATATCTTGGGATTGCTAAGAAAACAATGGATTAAATTTGTTGGCAACAGTGTGTAATGGTGGATTTTATTTCCTTTCTAGGCTAAGACCAACAAGGGCGACAAATCCGCCGCTACTGCCAAGAAGGCCGAGCCAGCAAAGGCTGCTGCCGCTCCCGCTAAGGGCAAGGTTGAAAAGCCAAAGGCTGAAGCTGCCAAACCCGCTGCTGCTGCTAAAAATGTAGCCGCCAAGGAAGTTAAGGCTGCCGCCAAGGACGTCAAGGCTGCCCCCGTCAAGAAAGACACCAAGGCTGCCGCTCCAGCCAAGAAGGACGCCAAGGCCGCTGCTCCCGCCAAGGAAGCACCCAAGAAGGAAGCCAAGGCTGCCGCCAAGCCCGCTGCTGCTGCTGCTCCCGCTAAGAAGGCTGAACCCGCCAAGACCGACAAGCCCGCCGCTGAGAAGCCACACAAGGCTGTTGTTGCCAAACCAGCTGCTGCCAAGCCCAAGAAGTCTGTGACTGCTGCTGCTGCCGCCGCCACTGGCAAGGTTGGCAAGAAGGCTGTATTGCGTGGCAAGGGCCTCAAGAAGAAGAAGGTCTCTTTGCGTTATGCCATTGACTGCACCAACATTGCTGAAGATAACATTTTGGATGTTGTTGACTTCGTAAGTAATTTAAAAGAACCCCCACGACCAGCACCCATGATGCTATGCAGCATCAGTAGACCGATAATGTGTTCATCAATATATGGTGGCCTTTACGGCCGTTATATACTTTGCTTTCCTCCTTGACCTTGAAGGTAAGGTCTCCCCCTTCCGGTTCTCAACGAACAGATAAAAATTTGAATGTGTTGGATATAAAATGTCCACACACACACAATTGTTTCTCTATTGAAGAGGGGCTCTGGATATAGCACAACGGGGTAGCCCTTGACTGCCAGAACAGGGTCTGGCCAGGGGTGCAACCGGCTGTGAACTATATCAAGTCGTGCTATGTGTACCGCCAAGTGGTGGGCCCTGGGTTGGGAACACTTGCACCCGCAAGTGCCTAAGCCAAGACACATAGTGCGCCCTGCCAAAACGTGTTTCCAAGTTGGACGTTGCAGGATTCCCATATATGCAAGCAAAGTTCTGTGTCTCCAAGTATTCTTCACGCCCAACACCAAAGATGGGCGTTCATCTAAAATATCTTTAATGAAGAAGAGACGTAGTCTAAGCAAAAGACAAGGTCAATACAGGTAAACATTCTAAAATATATAGTCTTTCCTTTTTTGGTCCTAAGTTAAAAAATTTATATTTGGAATACTTCTTAAAATTCGTCTCTGTAACCAAAGGCCACGACTTGATTTGTTTTCAGAGAGTGATTACCCTCGCTCTGAGGACAGTGTACTCTGTGGCAGATTAAAAATCAAAAACTCCTTCAATATTTGGTTTTTAAATTATCACCCAGATTTAATAGCTTAACAATGGAAGAGACAAAATATCAAATCATATATAATTACAGAGACGAGTTTTGAAGCGGTACCATCCATCCTATTTGTCATGAAAGTATTTCCATTTATTTGTTTTTTCTCGATATTTTTTGTCAATTTAGGAAAAGTACATCAAGAGCCGCATGAAGGTCAACGACAAAGTCAACAACTTGGGCAACAATGTCACCTTTGAACGCGTCAAGATGAAGTTGTATGTAAACTCTGATGTCCACTTCTCCAAGGCCTACTTGAAGTATTTGACCAAGAAATACTTGAAGAAGAACAGTTTGCGTGATTGGATCCGCGTCGTCGCCAATGATAAGGACTCTTATGAACTCCGTTACTTCAGAATCAACTCCAACGATGATGAAGATGAAGACGCCGAGTAAGAAGTTACTTTTTGTTTTACAAATTATAATCAGATGAGAGCTTTTTGATAAAGTTTTAATAAAACAACAAAACAATATAGTTAACTTTATTTTAGAAGTTAAATGCTTTTGTTTTTTATCGGTTCTTTGGGTACCAAAAAATAAGGGGATTTGGCTATGAATATAGATACCTGCTATTAGATGTTCTGTATATAGGCACTTTAAGGATATTTTGTGTAATGCAAACCCTCGAATGATCTTCCATGGACCTTTGAAATATTTTCCATTTATGTAGAACCTGTGAGAGCTGTTCTCTTTGGATTTAGAACGATCTTTTGTCCGTAAAAGGCCTTTGAAAAGTCTTACCTACAGAAGAACTTTGAATTTTCTATAGAAGGCCTTGAAAAAAGCCCATCTCAATACAGAGCTACCTGCGGATAGATCTTCTGTCTATTGTGGTTTGAAGGGTATCCTGTCTGTAGAAGATCTTTGAAAGATTCTCCATGAATGTTGGAGAGGTATATCTGTATTTAGGGCCTATGAACGTGTTTTTTATACCCTCCACCATAGTATGGAGGGTATATTATGTTTGTCATTCCGTTTGTAACACCTCGAAATATACATTTTAGACCCCACCAAGTATATATACTCTTGATCAGCATAAAATTCTGTCAATTTAGCGATGCCTGTCCGTCACTCTAGCCTCCGAACGAAACGAAGTAGGTTGATAAAATTTTACTCAAATGTGTATTATGTCTGCAGGACTTTTGGTATGGGAAATAGGTGATGTAGGTCCACGTTTTGGCGTAGCCCCCATATAATGGCACCTCCCTTTTTTCGGTACTTTGGTGATTTATGCGACATTAATCACCGGATATGTCTCAAATTTGGTATTTGAAGCTCGTAATGAGTAGTAGAGCCTATAACAGAAAATTATCTGTGTAGGTCCACGTTTTCGTATAGCCCAAATATAACGGTACCTCCCTATATTCGGAATTTTGATGATTTGAGCTACATTATTCGTCGGAATCCTTTAAAATTTGGTATTTGAAGTTCGTAACGGATGCTACAGCCTATGACAGAAAATTGTTTGTGCAGGTCCATGTCTTCGCATAGCCCCCATATAATGGTATCTCCCGATATTCGGTATTTTGGTGAATTTAGCTACATTATTCACCGGAATTGTTTCAAATTTGGTGTTTGAAGTTCGTAACGGATGCTACAGCCTATGACAGAAAATTGTCTGTGCAGGTCCATGTCTTCGTATAGCCCCCATATAACGATACCACCCTATATTCGGTATTTTGATGATTTTACCTACATTACTCACCGGAATTGTTTCAAATTTGGTGTTTGAAGTTCGTAATGGATACTACAGCGTATGACAGAAAATTGTCTGTGCAGGCCTACGTTTTTTGATTTTAGCTACATTATTCACCGCTTTTTTTTAAGAATCGCATTTGAATATTGTAAGGGCTTATGACAAAAGTTACCTATGCGGGTCCATGTCGTTGTATAGGCCTAAAAAAATTAACGGATGCTATTGTTTTTAAGAATTGCCAAATTCATTCCAAATTACGTTTTTTCTCTTTTTTAATTTTCAAAATTATCTAAATACTTTTACAATTGGTAAAATATGTTTTCTAGTGGCCTTAATGTTATCCTGCTTATAAAATACACCACTCATAAATTTGCAATCCTCATGCAGCTTCAGCAACAATTTCGGTTCTTCTGAATGTTCGAGTTTTTCTTTTATATCAACAAAAAGTGTGGCATTTTCAATATTTATTAAACCCAAATCACGATGGACACTATTATCCTCCGGTTTAACGTACATGCCCATAAGCAGAATTATTTGACAGGAATTTTCCTCGGCAAATTGTTGAACGTATTGGCTGGCATTTGATTTCATGATAAATTCTTGGACGGGTAGAGGAAATCCTGGCAAGGCTATTTTAAGATTTCCATCTTTTTTGCTTGTTATGATTTTAAGGTCTTTTCTCAAAAGTTGGGCCGGTGTCAAGGCGCTAACATCGGAACGGGCCTTGACCAGATTATTAAATAGGTCAGCTCTCGGCAGCAAAGAAGGATTTAAGATTTCTAGAGTACTTTCCAATTTCGAACAAATGTCCACATCTTTTGGGGTGGCTCTGGCCGCCTCTTCGGAAAAATTCACTGTATCCAAAACAATTGCACTACGTAACAATTCCAAAGCCATTTGTTCTTCGCCTCCAAGTATATTGTTTTGTATAAATAATTCGGCTATAAGCGAGGCACAGGACCCAACTATTTGTATATTGATATCACAATTTTCAGGAAAATTTGCCATTGCATCTTTGGGACGATGATCATAAATCGCCACAGCATTCTTCAACACGGGGCTGACATGATGATCCACAAGAACCAAATTGTTCTCCTTCATAAATTCCTCTGTCAATTCATCGCGAAAGGTAAGTAAGTCATCGCCAATGTTGTATTGTTTGAAAAGATAATGTACCTCCGTTTTGAGTGGATAATCTCGACGGGGTATATTTAAAATGGGTAGGAAGTTACAGCCATTCCTGCAACTCTTTGGTGCCAATTTACTTTTGTGATAGAAATAGGCCAAGCTAACAGCCGATACCGCCGAGTCAAGGTCACAAGATTCATTGCCCAGCACAATACAGCAGTGTTCCTAAAGCAAACAGATAAGTTGCAGCCGGAGTTAGTTATATCAAAACTCACCTTTGCATTGAGGAATTTTCTGCTCTGCCTTAAGAAGTTCAGCATTTGAATGACCCACTCACTCAAAGGAAGGAAAACCGAATTGACTACCTCGTCTGCCTGCTAGGCAAAGAAAATGCTTCATAGATACAATAAAAGTAAATAAATTAATAATATTTTCCACTAATTGGCTAATTGGTTAATGAAAGTTAAGTTAGGTCGATTTGATCTTTGTTCATGTTTATTGTTCTTTAAATCACGCACAATCTCAACAATCACACACACATTTGTTCTACATTTATCATGTTTGTTCATAAATTTTTATACGAAATACATTAAAAAATTAAGTAAATAATTAGCAATTTACCAAATCGTTGCCAAATAACGAACGAAGAAACTGCGATATGGCAACGCTGAAACGAAAGACAACACAGAGAGAAAATCGAAATAAAGATGGAATCAAAAGGGAAAGGCGGACAACACAAAAGGAATCAAAACAAAACGGCCGACAACACTGAAACAGATGTTTAAAATATGGGTTATCATTTTACGATGATTAGCAAACAATTTGCTATCGATTCTTTGTGATTAGCAGAGACCACCATGCATTGTGACTTTCAAACGGTGTTCACATAACATTTGAAACCCACAAATTTTGTAACGGAATTTACGGAATTTAGTAGAATAGTAGTGGAATTTTTCAATTTTTTTGCCATTTTTGATGTCATGGAATCAAAACAAAAAGCTTGACAACTTAAGTGCTCCCTAGATCGAAAGTGTTTTTTGCCAACGAAAAATAAAAACGTTCCAAGCCGTCATCGACAGCGTTTGCATCAGCTGGCTGGCTGCCGCCGTCGAAAAAGTCGTTTATCTCATTGCCATTAGTTCTGTAGTCCTCGTTTGTGAACCAAAACATTTCAATTTCAACTATTCAGTTATAGAATTAAATAAAAAATTAAAATAAAAAAATAATAGAATAAAATAAATTAAAATGACCAAATAATTCCCCTACCTCGAATAGACCCGAAAAATTTGTGAAAAATGTATTTCCAATTTATTACAGGATTTTTTTTTATTCTTGTGGGACGGACAACAATGCCGAAATATTTGACCCGAAGTTTCGGCTTTGAGACATGGATCTAATAAAACTATATGCATTACTTATATTTAAAAGCTTGCATATTTTTATACCCTCCACCATAGTACGGAGGGAATATTAAGTTTGTCATTCCATTTGTAACACCTCGAAATATACATTTTAGACCCCACAAAGTGTATATATTCTTGATCGGTATAAAATTCTATGTCGATTTAGCGATGTCCGTCTGTGGAAATCACTCTAGCTTCCGAATGAAATCAAGTAGATTGATAAAATTTTACTCAAATGTATATTATGTCTGCAGGACTTTTGGTATTGAAAATGGGTGATGAAGATCCACCTTTTGGTATAGCCCCCATATAATGGTATCTCCCGATATTCGGCATTTTGATGATTTTACCGACATTATTCACCAGAAATGTTTCAAATTTGGCATTTAAAGTTCGTAATGGATGCTACAGCAGTAGACAGATAACTGTCTGTGCAGGGGCACGTCTTCGTATAGCCCCCATTATGACGGTACCTCCTGATATTCGGTATTTTGTTGATTTTTGAGACATTATTCACCGGAATTGTTTACAATTTGGTATTTGATGTTCGTAATGGATACTACAGCCTTAGAAAGAAAATTGTCTGTGCAGGTCCATAATTTTCTTTTTTATTTTGATATTAAAATACATTTATTTCTTAAATTGTTTTAGAATATTTCTCTGTAAATTTCATTTATATATTACATTATATAGTTTTTTACATTAATTTTTCGCCTTATAATAGTTACCTCATTATAAGTTATAAATAATAAATTTCCTTCCTTCCTTCCTTGCTACAATTGAGGCTCCGCTGGAACATCTTCACTTTCCCCCATTTCATCATCGGCACATTCCAATGTTAAATCTTCCAACATTTCGGCCAAAGTGATGCGTGGCACATTATCCTTGTAGCCCAAGGTGTCACCATCATCCACGGGCACTTGTTTCTTTGAATCACGATAGATATTCACTGACTTACGATAATCCGGATCCTCTTCCAAATCCTCCAAGAATTCATGATAATCTGGTTTGCTGCGTTCATCGGTTGCCTCCTCGGCCAAATGGCGCAATTTCCATAAACGTTGATTACTTCTTGTATTACGATCGGTATAGCATTTCTTTACCAAAACCACATCGGGTATGTGTTCAGCATTTAGCTTATCATATTCATCATTATTTATGTTCGCCTCACCCAAATTGTAACCCATAACGGAATCGCCAACCTTCAACAAATGTCCCAAATGACTGCGTGTATGTATGGTATTGTCGTTGATGCCCAACTCGGAGGCTCGCACAACCCATATATCACAAAGAACATGACGGAAAGACAATTGTCCCTGGCCAGGATAGTATTTACGATCTTTGTCTAAAATGATTTCCACATCCATGACTACATACTCGACAAGTTGTTTGGGATTGCATATGGCCTCGAATGGAGAACGGAAATAGGCCTGACCTGAAACTTCAGCAATTTGGGCAGTCATTGGATCAATTAAATGTATGCCACTGGTTACTTTGTTGATCAAACATATGGGCGACAAGTTACCCAATTGTTGGCGCAACTTCTTGGGCAGACAAACTGCACTATCTTTGGACAAGGGTACAATTTCCACAGACCAGGTGTATTTGTAATTGAAACTATTGCTGTGTATGTCATGAGAGATGAGACGCTTTGAGGATGTCACTTTGACCGGCACCATTGTCTGCAGGAAGTCCACCATTTTACGGGCATGATTTTCGCTGGCATAATAAAAATCCAAACCACCATGCATCGGCTTTATGCCCAAGGTATTTTCATGGGCCTTGTGTTTCAATATCAACTGTTCCAAGTAAAAGAATGTCTTCTTATTCTCAGCACGTTGGCGTACCTGCACCATGCAACGCCAAAAATCTTTGGCCTCCGTGCGATGACAATCATCGCACATTTGATTTTGAACAGTAAACTCAACGATGAACACTTGCTGCAATACCGTTCCTCCGGAAACCTCTCCATGTACAGTCAACTTTACCTTAATACGTTTCGAATGGGCTTCGGTCCACACAAAACCAGCATCAACAAGTTTCACCTCCTTCAGGCCTTTGAGCTTTTTCAAGCACAACGCCAGCAATTCTCTTGACTCCAAAGCAGCTTGTATCCATTCTCCTGGAGGCTGTAAGTAACGTTCACAGTTGCGACAGAAATGCAATACCGCCTGTTTGGGTATTCCCTCGGTAATGTCAACATGATTGCGCAGGCAAGTGACGCACATATTTGAGGGATTCGGCTGTATGGCCACACCACATTCACAGCACAATACCATTGATGTTGGGGTATTGGTGGCCGCCGTGCCGGTGGCACCAGAAAAATCAACGTATTCCATAATTTAAACTCTTTATTTTACGTAGTATAATTTTTTTAATTTTGTCGATGTTGACCAGCAGCAAGAAACGAAAACAAAACACGTGTGTGGTGTAAATAAAAGATTGACAGTTCAACAATGCCAGAGTCAGTTTGAAGATTACAACGCCGTTATTACAATAACCTAATGTATGGTGCATCTTCATTGTTAACGGAGAAAAATTGAGTTTTTTTATATTATTACCATGGTAGAAAAATACAGGTAGATGCATCAACGCTTGGGAGCATTGATATGTCAACATTTTTTAAATTTCTTTTCAAATATAAGTAGATTTTTATATGTTTTCTTATACGACACAAATCGTGGGTTGTAAAGATATGCATTTTTCAACAATTTTTACAAATTTAAAAAAATTTTCATTCAACATTTTTAATTCCAAAATTGGTTTGACAGTTCATTGTCCCAGCAGCTGCGTCTACCTATATTCTTCTACCATGATTATTACCATGGCACACAAAAAAGGTAAGGTGTGCCCGACTTCTGACAATTTTGAATATGTTTTTATTGTTTTAAAAAATGAAAACAAAATATTTTCATTTCATTTTCGCGCATTAAAGTTTTTAACCAGTTTAGCCATGAAATTGAAAGAACCGTTTCAATCATGTTTTTTGAGAGAAAATCCAGGTATTTTATATATTTTCGCGCTATTTAACTCATATTAAAAATGAGTCAAAATATGATAAAATTAAAACAACTTATGTATGTAATTTTGAATGATTCTGGCAGGATTTCTGTAGTTTTAGAAGCTGTTCTACCTCCTTATTGTACCATGTATAATATTAATGTCGCCGTTCCTATAAGATTTGATCCTTTATATTTTAATGGCGAAATATGAATGCAATGCTCTGTTCCAGAACCGGCAGGAATCTGCTAGTTTCACATTCTTGCGGTTCTGGAATACAGGCCATAAATGAAAACTTCTCAAGCGTTTCTTGATATAAATTTTAATTTAATTATAAGGTGAGATAAACGCCACAATTTTAATTTTTTTAAATTTTATTGAATGAAAGCTAAAAATGTCGGAAATAGCATCACATTTTAGAATAAGTTTAGATTTGTTGGAATTGGTCACCTTTGACAAGTATTATGGCCTTCAAACGGCCAATGAAACCGTCACACGCTGCCCGAATGTTGCTCTGCGGTACTTTGGACCATTGCCGACGAAGCGCTTTCTTGGGGTGATCGACACTTTGGTGTTTTTTAGTGACAACCATGTTTTCCAAAATACTCTAGACACAATAGTTCAACGGATTGATAACCGGAAATTTTGGCGGCCATTGTGCGCTGGAAATGAAGCGAGAAACCTCATTTTGTTACCATTCTTGGGTGGCGCGTGCTGAGTGCGATGATGGTACTGAGTTCTGTTGGAATGTCCAAGGTCTGCAGTCAAAATGTTTGGCTTTAATACACCCTCCAAAATATTTTAGCCATAATATTCGGCATTTATTCTGATGCCACAGTCGATTAATACGACCGGAGAGCGACCATCGGCTGTTGTGGAGGCCCACACCATCACCATGGCCGGCACTTGAGTTCTAGTGGCCAACCGAAGATGCACATTTTCAGCTGACCTCTTTGGCAAGTAAACACGATCATATTGTTTGTTTACAAACAGTTGGACAACGAATATTTTCTCATGGGAGAAAATCAAGTTCGGCAGTTTACCACTTTCGGTCATGCGAAGCAACTCTTTAACTCTTTTGAGTCCATTTTCTTTCTTTTGCGGTATAAGTTCTTGCACTTTTTGGAAAATCAATGGCTTTAGCCCGAGCTCATTGTTCAATATTTGCCGAATGGAATATTGCGATATGATGTTCACCTCACGAGCCATTCTTCGGCCACTGCGACGCGGGTTTCGATCAAGTCGCTTCTTAACTTTTCGAACCATTTCTACTGATGTTGCTGTTTTCTTCCGTCCACTTCCTTGACGTCGGGCTACGCTGCCAGTATCACGGTAACAAGCGATGGTACGAGACACCAAAGATTTATTCATATTTAAATGCTGGAATGCTCTAACGATAGCCACTTGTGGGTTTCCAGCCAAATATAAAGAAATCACACTATCACGCTTGAATTCCATCACGAATATTTTTTTGTGAAAAATTCTCACGAAAAAGCTTTTGAATGCCTGTAAACAATATAATGAGCTGTCAATGGAATAATTTTAACAGCTTTCGGACGAGTGGCTAAGAAATGACAGCAGTCTGAAGTTGGTTGCAGTTTCTTCATCGCACCCTGTACTTTTTTATCATGGTAGAAGAATACGTTGTGATCATTGATATGTCAAACATTTTAAATTTTTTTCGAAAATAAGTATATTTTTATATGTTTTCTTATACGACGCCAATCGGGGGTAGTTATGATATACATTTTCAAAAATTTTAACGAATATGTCACACAATTTATAAAAATCTACTTATATTTGAAAAAAAAAAAAAAAAACATTTAAATTTGTTTGACATATCAATGCTCTCAAGCGTTGATGCATCTACCTGTATTCTTCTGCCATGAAACATGCTTTTAAAAACATTTTAATAGCACGTTTACATTGTGATGTTTCTAAATTGACCACATCATTATATATTCTGCAAAAACTCTTTTAGGCCGCCAAAAAAACTCTACCATAAACAATTGAAATGTTTTTTTTTCAAATTAAAATAATTTTTTTCAAAAAAAATAATAATATTTATTAAAAATATATTAAAACAAAAAGTTGTACTTATGAACACATTATTGCACTGATTGCAATGAAAAAAACCCGACCAAATTAATAAGTTTTGCAACTTCAAGTAAATATTGAAAAATATATCAATATTGTTCAATTATAGGATATATCGATCGATATCCTGCAACTATTCTAAATTTTCCATCAATCACTTGGTTTGTCATCTTTTATCTTCTGTTTCATTTTCATTTATTGTCGATCCCAAGCTGGCACTTTCATCTAATCTTTCAGCAAGATCAACATCCGTGCTGTTGTCTTCCTCACCCATTTCTGTTTGCGGTTTCGTCTTATCTCCATAAACATTTATATTCTTTCGCAACTCGGCGTCCTCTTCTAGATCTTCAATGAAATCAAGTTTATCTTTGACCAGACTTTCATCGACCGCACCATAGGTCAAATGTTTTAATTTCCAAGAACGCTTCTTATTGCCCGCTTGTCGATCGTGCAGTTTTCTCACCAAAATAATGTCGGGAATTTGATGACTTTTAAGTTTTTCAAATTCCTGCTCATTTATATTAGCCTCTGTCATGCTGTAGCCCATTACGGAATCGCCAACATTTAAGATGTGTCCCAAATGAGATCGGGCATGTATTGTATTGTCATTTGTGCCCAGTTGGGAGGCACGTACCAACCAAACATCACACAATAAGTGGCGTTCCGACATGTGTATTTGCCCCTTGGTGGCTGATGATGGTTTATGAGATCCCTGTTGCACTGGTTCAATATCCATTACGATGTACTCCACTAACTGCCTAGGATTACATATAGCCTCGAAGGGAGAACGAAAATAATTGAGACCATTTAGTTCGGAAATCTGTCCGGACACGGGATCAATTAAATGCATGCCATGGGTTACACGATGCACCAAACACAAGGGTGGTATATTGCCCAAGATGTGACGAAATTTAGGAGATAAACACACCAAACTGTCCTTGGAGAGCGGGGCAATTTCCACCGACCATGTGTACTTATAATGATGGATGTTGCTATTCTTGTCGTGGGATATTAGACGCCTTGATGAAGTCACCTTCACCGGTACCATGCTCTCCAAAAAGTTCACCAATTTCCGCGCATGATTTTCTGTGGCAAAATAAAAATCTAAACCACCATGCATTGGCTTGATGCCCAGGGTGTTTTCGTGCGCCTTGTGCTTAAGTATCAGCTGCTCCAAATACAAATAGGTTTTCTTATTTTCAGCATGCTGGCGAACCTGGACCACACAACGCCAATAATCCTTCGCCTCAACACGATGACATTCGTGGCACATTTGGTTTTGTATGGTATATTCCACAATGGCACCTTGTCGCAGCGAAGAATGGTCCGCCTCATTACCCTCCACAACCAGTTTAACCTTGATCCGCCTGGAATGTTTCTCTGTCCATATAAAGCAGGCATCGATTAAGTGTAGATCTTTCAAACCTCTCACCTTTTTCAGGCACAACCCCAGCAACTCTCGTGATTCCCATCGGGCATTTATCCATTCACCGGGTGGTTGCAGATACCGTTCACAATTCCGACAGAACTGCAATTCGACTTGTTTCGATATATTGGCCGTAATGTCTAGGTGATCACGTAAACAACTCAGACACATATTATGAGAATTAGACTCAATTCTTACTCCACATTCACAACAGAGAATTGTATTTCTCTTGATCTGCACCGTCTCTCCGCTTGCATTTTTATTGGGTGAACCTTTTGCATTGAAGTCAACGTACTCCATTATCTGCACTTGAGACCCGGGCGCTACGTGTTATAGATATAATGTTGACAAAAAGAGTATTTTTGGGTGATTAATTTAGGTGCCCGATTAAGTGGTGGCAATCCCACAGTCCCACTCTTGAAAGCTCGCTCGGAAGAATTTCACCATTTTAGAAATCTCACCAAAATAAAAAACGTCCCAAGCATTCAAAGCAAAGAAAACAGATGGGAATTTGTTTGTTTGTTGAATTTGTTTTGTAGTAGTCGGCTGTGAAATGTTTGTGCAAAGCAGCCGCTGATTGGTAGCAGCCGTCGCCGCCGCCGAAAAAATCCTTCCGCTTCGATGTTTGGGTTATATACAAGGTGGTGCAAAAGTAATCCTCCTATCAGAAAATGCTATCAATTTTACGATTGGACTTAACGTCTTAACTACAGCCAAAAAAAAAAAAAATCGGAGGTTTACTTTTGTGCCAGTGGGTTTTTCCTCCAAAAATTAATTTTGTCCTTAATTTTACAACTTTCATTCATGTTTGCATTTTTTGTCGATACAAACATTTTGAAGATAGTGCCTTTTTTTGTTTCCAGCTTTCTGCGAAAATTCCAACCCTTGGACAAAAATCCTACCTCGGATGAGGGAGAAAAGAAAACTTTCTTTCACTTGAATGTACAGAGTGAGATGAAAAAACAGCAACCAACTTCAGACTGCTGTCATTTCTAAGCCACTCGTCCGACAGCTGTCAAAATTATTCCTGTGTGCCTATTATATTGTTTACAGGCGTGCAAAAGAATTTTCCAGAAAAAAAGTTATTCGTGATAAAATTCAAGCGTGATTTCTTTATATTTGGCTGGAAAACCGCAAGTGGCTACCGTTAAAGCACTCCAGTATTTAAATTTGAATAAATCTTTTGTGTCACGTAGCATCGCTCGTTACCGTGATACTAATAACGTAGCCCAACGTCAAGGAAGTGGACGGAAGAAAACAGCAACATGGTTTCGAAAAGTAAAGAAGCGACTTGATCGAAACCCGCATCGCAGTGGCCGAAAAATAGCTCGTGAGCTGAACATATCGCAATATTCCATTCGGCAAATATTAAAAAATAAGCTCGGGGTAAAGCCATTGAAATTCCACAGAGTGCAAGAACTTACACCGCAACAGAAAGAAATCGTCTCAAAAGTGCTAAAGAGTTGCTTCGCTTGGCCGTGAAAGTGGTGAACCGAATTTGGTTTTCTCCGATTAGAAAACATTCGTTGTCCAGCAGTTTGTAAACAAACGAAATGATCGTGTTTACTTGCCAAAGAGGTCAGCTAAAAATGTGCACCTTCGGTTGGCCACCAGAACTCAAGCGCCGGTCATGATGATGGTGTGAGCCACCATAACAGCCGAAGGTCGCTCTCCGCTCGTATTAATCGACCGTTGCATCAGAATAAATGCCGAATATTATCGCGAAAATATTCTGGGGGGTGTATTAAAGCCTTGGGCACGCAAACATTTTGGCTGCAGAACTTGGACATTCCAACAGGACTCAGAACGCCCCATCCAAGAATGGTTGCAAAATGAGTTTCCTCGCTTCATTTCCAGCGCACAATGGCCACCAAAATCTCCGGAAACCAATCGTTGGACTATTGTGTCTGGAGTATTTTGGAAAGCAAGTTAGGCACTAAAAAATACCAAAGCGTGTATCACCTCAAGCAAGCGCTTCGACGGGAATGAGCCAAAATGCCGCAGAGCAATATTCGGGTAGCGTGTGACGGTTTCATTGGCTGTTTGAAGACCATTATTCGTGCCAAAGGTGACCAATTCGAACAAATCTTAACTTATTTTAAAATTTGATGTTATTTCTTACATTTTTTTTCAATCATTCAATAAAGTAAAATAAGAAATGTAAAAATCATGGCGTTTGACTTTGTTGCAGTTTTTTTATCTCACCCTGTACATGCGCCATTCGACATAATCATGATCTTCATTCTTTCTGAAATTTTTTAAAATTTCATACAATTTCTCTATTTTGCAATGCTCACATTTAATTGCAGTTCTGAGAGTGATTTGAATGGAACAAAGAACAAAAGTGTTTGCTCGCTCAGCAAACTTTGTGTGGGGGATTAAGTAGATATTTAATAATTAAGGGTCGAACAACGAATAGAGACCGAATCACATGTCATGTGAACTTTGCATAAACTTTGCATATCGTATTCGATTATTACCTCTTGTGATTATTTAAAATTGTTCGATTAGTCCTAAAAACGAACTATAGAACCCTAGTCAAGCATAAAAATGAATCTGTGTTGAAAAATACTTCGATCCTTGCTGGTTGGTAGTGGTATCAGCATTTTTGGTGTCACTGAATCTTGGCTTAATTCTGCAGTCTCATCGAAATCGTTGGTTGTTCCAGGATATAAGCTGGTGCGGAGTGATCGTGTTGGTCGTGTTGGTGGTGGGGTATGTCTCTATATTGGTAGTGGCATTCCTTATAAGGTAGTTTTTCGCTCAAATAATTTTGGTGTTTGTGAGTCGGTGTGTGTTGAGTTGAATATTGGGGCATTGGTTTTGCTTGTGGCGGTAGTATATCTTCCCCATGGCGATGTTCAGTCTTTCTGTGATGTACATGAGAGTTTGTTTGATCGCTTCTCTAATATCATTGTCCTTGGCGATTTTAACTGTAATTTATTTGTGTCTTCGAACTCTGTTTCGATGAGAGGATTATGCAGATCATTGGGGCTAACTATTGTGCATAACATGAAACCTACCCATTATGATTTGGCCCATAACTCTACCTCGTTAATTGATTTTTGCCTTACTAGTGATAATTTGTCCTTGGGTTTCTCATCTCAGGGTCGATGTCCTGGTATATCGCACCATGCCTTTGTTTTTGGTTCGCTTAACCTGCCTGTATTTTCAGAGGAGAGATTTATTGAGTATCGTAACTTTGGCCGAGCGGATTGGTTGGGCATTTTAAATTTCATATCCGATTTTGACTTCAACCCCTTATATTCCACTTCTGATGTGAATTGTCAACTTTCACTATTTGATTTGTTGTTTAACGCGCTATTGTCTTTCGTTCCTGTTTCTGTTCGTAAGGTCAACCCCAGGAATGATGCATGGTTGGAATCTGATGTGGTAAAATCGGCACGGATGTTTAGAGATCTTGCGTACTTTGAGTGGCGCAAGCGACCTATGGAGGGTAATAGAATAATATATTGTATGTATAGGAATCGTTGTAAGGCTGTGATGAGGAATGAGAGGCGTAAGTACTATAATGATCTCTTTGGTCGTATGAATAATAATCAGCTGTGGAAATCTCTAAAGTCGTTTGGTGTTTTGGGTAGTGATAATGAAGCTCCACCAATTGATGTCAATGCTGCTAATCATTATTTTTCCAGTGGGAATCCTGGTTTTGTGGGTGAGCGTGGTCAGTCTCTTTATAGTGAGGGTCATGTGGGAGATGATGTTTTTCGGTTTTATTGCATATTTTATTCTGATGTTGTAAGGTCATTAAATAAAGTTAAGTCGGGAGCTGTGGGGGTTGATGGCGTGCCAGTAAAGTTTTTTAAACTTATATTTCCATACATTTCCTGTCATTTCCTGCATTTTGTTAACTCGATTTTTATGACATCTACTTTTCCTCGGGCGTGGAAGGTTGCACGAATTGTTCCTGTGCCGAAAACTGGTGAATCATTTGATTTGCCGAATCTGCGTCCCATTAGCATTCTACCTGCTATGTCAAAAATCGTTGAGCATATTATTAAAGAAGCGATTGTTGACTTCCTTGATGATCGTAGGCTATTGAGTAGTTCTCAGTTTGGTTTTCGGCGGCGATGTAGTACGACCACGCACTTATTATATCTTACTGACATGATCAGAGATGTATTTAATTCATCTGATGTTGGGTTATTATTGGGCCTTGACTTGTCAAAGGCTTTTGATTCGATAAACCATTCCCTTTTACTTGACAAGCTGAGGTTTAAGTTTGGTTTTTCATCTTCTGCGTGTCGTTTAATGGCTTCATATTTGGAAGGTAGGTCTCAGTTTGTTGTTCATTTGGGTGTTTCGTCTGAAGTTTGTAGTGTCCAATGTGGAGTCCCGCAAGGTTCTGTACTGGGACCGTTGTTATTTATTATGTTCATTAATGACATTGTGCACTCAGTTGTTGATGACAGGTGTTGTCTGTTTTTGTATGCAGATGATATTCATGTTTTCTTCAGAGAGGCTGATATTGCTGGGTTGGAAGGGTTGGTTAATTCTATTGTTTTGTCTCTTTCGTCGTGGATTTCGCTAAATGGCCTTATGATTAATTGGAATAAAACTAAAGCTATGCTGTTCAATGATCATGGTAATGGTGGTTCTCTTAATATTACTGTGGGTTCTGTGTTAGTGAAATTTGTTGATGAAATGAAATGTCTTGGTGTTATAATTGATCGGAAGTTGGACTTTAAGAGACACATTGATTCCTTGCTTTGTCGTATAAGGTTTCAGCTGCGGAGGCTGTATTGTCTTAATGCTTATTTGCCTTGTCATGTTAGGAAGAGAGTGGTTGTATCCTTGCTGCTATCGCAGGTAAATTATTGTCTAGAGGTAGTCTCCGGTACTACTTCTTCTCAAATGCAACGTATCCGTAGGGCGGTAAATTCGATTGTTCGTTATGTGTATGGCTTGCGTCGTGGTGATCATGTTTCTTGTTTTGTTAATGATCTCCTGGGATTGCCATTTAGCAGCTACGTTGATCTTCGTATTCTTCAATTTCATTACAGTGTTATGTGCAATTTTGACTGTCCTCTTCGTGACAACTTTTTGTTTTGTAGATCATCTCGAAATCCTCAATTGTTGTGTCCAAGGTTTTCGTCCTCCATTGGTGAGAGATCATTTGTGGTTAGGGCGGTGAGATTGTGGAATCAGCTTCCTTTGGCCTTACGTACTTTTGCCCATACCAATTATCTGTTTAGGGTTAAAGTAATTGAATACCTTCGCCTAAATATGTAGGCTATGTTTTTGTAGTGGTTGCGTCGGTTTATTATGGGTCTTTCTTTTTGCTTTTCTTTTTGTTTGGGCTGGGGAGCCACTATATTATCTTCTTAATTTTATTTGTAGGGTATAATGTGAGTTACTATTTATACTCTGTTTTGTGAGTAATAAAATAGTTATCTCTTATTTTTAGCTCGTTTCTGCTACACTTTTTCACTGCTCTACTAGACTATTGTTTAGTTGGTGATGGTGAATCGAGGTGTAGGGTTCGAGCTTCTCGTGAATTATTAAGATAAATTATTAGGTTTAATATGTTATTTGTTAAGTTTGAATTAATCATTCAATTTGTATTATGTTAGGGTATTGTAGATAGATAATATAAGTTATGGGCCCTGTGGGCTTATTTATATTTCTTTGTAAGGTAAATAAATGAAATGAAATGAAAATGAAATGAAGCTGAAGAAAAAACTGATTTATGAGCCATAAACTGACATAAAAATAGCAAAAAGCAGCGTGGACGGATTATAATAAAACATATACACAAAGTGGCGACAAAAATTGTAAATATTTTCAACTAACTTTTGTGAAAAGTCGAGTTGTTCGGATAATAACGATATGTAGTGAAAAAGATGTGTGCAAAGAACAAAATTGCTAATGAATTCAAAAAGAAAATCAGAACAGAAAACGAATTAAATTGTGGAAATCATAAATAAAAATAGGCACTGTGCATGAGAATAAATACGAAACAGAAAAATTATAGATATACGAAAACAAAATTAAATAAAATTTCAAAGCGAATTGTCAATGTGGTGTTTTTTTTTTCATAGTGGAGCAAAAGCAAAAAAAAAAATGTAAGCCAGTACTGCTAATGAAAGAATTAATAATGACGTGTTTTCGGTGGTTGTTAGAGTGCGACAGCATTATTATTGACCATTTATAAAAAAGTGAATGTGTGTTTTATTAATAAAAATAAATATTTGATTAATATCTATCGATAAAAATAGATGAACTACAATTTCGATTTGGTTGACTATCGTCTCGGTATGCGACGTAAATCGGTTTCGCATTGTGCAAATGTTTTTATTTGTTCAGATAATGTAATAAAAAGTATATGTTTACATACTGAAGTGACTTATGGGAAAGGAGCAAACAGAACAATATCATCCCCAAAAAAATTGTGCCTACAATTTTTGTAATTTGATACAACAATGACAGTGGCTGTGAATTGAAGTTTGACATATGTATGAAAAAATTGTAAGAAAAAATTGGGACAGACATGTAGCAACAGGGTCAGTAGTGTCTTCTTCACACAAAATTCAATGATTGTATTTCTTATAAATAAATAAAAACATATTTGTGAATGTTCTTAGAAAAATAGAATAAATGTTAAACATAAACATATGATATCAGGAAAAAAAAGTGTTAAATTAGTCCATTTTTTAGAGAAATGCAGACAAAAAAATATTCTATATTTATTATTAAAAATTTTTACTACCTTCTGAAAACGACAACAACAACATAAATCTATTTGATCAAGTATTGTATCATCTTGCCATTTTGGTACAACCCTGCAAATATTTGCACAAACAGTGTTGCCAAGCATAAGCTTGGTAAAAACGCTTATATTTGAATATAACTTTTCTTGCTTTGCAATTTTAACAGGAAACCACGGGATATAGGAAAGGATAGGATACTATAGTACTTTTAATTGAAATTAAATTGTCAATTCCTTTCCATATACCTCAAAGAAATTTTCATAAAGAAATCATAAAGGTAAATCTTGCAAAAAGGTGTCATGAAACATGTCATTATATAGCACAAATTGCAAGTACATGGTGAGATAAAACAAACTGCAACAAAGTCAGACGCCACAATTTTTAAATTTTTTTTAAATTTTATTGAATGAAAGCAAAAAATGTCGGAAATATCATAAAGTTTTAGAATAAGTTTGGATTTGTTCGAATTGGTCACCTTTGGCATGAATTATGGCCTTCAAACTGCTAATGAAACCGTCACACCCTGCCCGAATTTTGCTCTGCGGTATTTTGGCCCATTCATCGGCTGTCATGGCGGCCCACACCATCACCATGGCCGGCGCTTGAGTTCTGGTGGGCAACCGAAGGTGCACATTTTCAGCTGACTTCTTTGGCAGTTGTTTTTTTTATCGGAGAAAACCAAATTCGGCCCTTCACCACTTTCGGCCAAGCGAAGCTACTCTTTAGCTCTTTTGAGTTTATTTTCTTTCCATGGCGGTGTAAGTTCCTGCACGTTTTGGAATTTTAATACTTTTACCCCGAGCTCATTTTTCAACATTTGCCGAATTGAATATTGCTGCGACGCGGGTTTCGATCAAGTCGCTTCTTTACTTTTCGAACCATTTCTGTTGATGTTGCTGTTTTACGAGACTAGTGTTCATAAATTTGTTTATCCAACGTATTCAAAGTAGTTCTTATTGTGTACTCAAGTTGCTTGGTATTGTTGGCGGTATACAATGTCTTCAATAGATGAGTGCCTGTCATCACATTCGTTGCATTTTCTATTGTCCTACTTATTTTATGGAATTCATGCTGATTTTACGAAACTGGTTTCTGTTATTGGTTGTATATACATTCATATTAGAAAATTAAAAAATCCCTTTAAAATTGTAAATAATAATTAAAATTATTAAAAAATAATTAAAATCATTATAAATGATTATAAAAAAATGCATATATGTAATAGATTCAATTTATAAAATCTTCCAAACCGTTTTACCAGTTTTTTGTTTCACAAAAAAAACGCTAATTTGTGACATGGTGCAAAAAACGTTAAATCTAGTTATGACCCATTAACATTGGCAACACGGCATATATGTCACCTATACTTGTCTCTCTCTCTGTCTGTCTCTGCTCCGTGCAGACAAATTTTTCGTTAAGAGTTGTGTAAAAATGGTAGCAGCAATATTAGTAGTAGTAGTAGGAATGGCAATTTTTGACAAGTCTTTAGCACCAGTCAAAAAATGTGAAGAAAAATAAGAATAAAATAAAACATCATGATGGTTTCATGTGCAAAAAATTGAAAGAATAAATGACAAAACCCAACATGCATTCATTCTGTCGGCGGTTAAATTAAAATCTTTTTGTGTTTTCAGTTTGCTAGCAATGTGAAAATGTAAAATGAAAAAATGGCATTGAAGCTGCTATGTAATAAATGTGTATAGACAAAACCACAAAAAAAGAAAAGAAAAAAAAAAAAGAAGAGAAGACGACGTCTGTGAAAGAATAAATGTTAAATACGTTGCGACAAGAAAACTAACAAGTAAAAATGTTTCAAAAATAAAAAAATAAAAAAAGAAGAGAAGACGACGTCTGTGAAAGAATAAATGTTAAATACGTTGCGACAAGAAAACTAACAAGTAAAAATGTTTCAAAAATATCGTCAATTGTAAAAAAAAACAACAACCAAAAAATAAAATTCAATAAGCAAAGTGTGCTACGCCAATTTTTTACGTCGTTGTTGTCCAGGCACAAAGCTAAATGTGACTTTCGAAGGAAGAATTCGTTTTTTCGACCAAGAAGAAGAAAATAGCAGGCAGGCGAATTGTATGTGTGTGTGTATGTCAGCAGAGCAACAAAACCAAACCAAACCAAGTCATATTGTCGTTCGCTGAAAGCAGAAAAAAGTTTTTCTTTGCAGCGTCTGTTATGAAAACGTATTTTTTTGGCTGCCAACTCCTTTTGAGCGACTTTGCCGGTCGTTGCAAATATAGGTGCAGAATTTTCTTTTGAAAAGTCCATTGGGTGTATGGCAACCGATTGGCCTGGTGTCCGGGTGTATGTTTCATTGAAATTGACAAGAAAATAAATTTAATGGCATTTGTTGTTGCAATATCGCACGAAAAGACTGCTGCTGTCGCTGTGTCAAAGCTGCCACCGCTGCTGCTGTTGACAACGTCATCGTCGTCGTTGTTATTGCCATTGTCGTCGCGTTTGTCTCCTGTTCATAAAGATGAACAATGAAAGTATTAAGTCGATCACATCTAAAGCAATATTGTCGTCTACCACATCTGCAGCCACCACCAGCAACGCATCATCATCATCATCGCCACCATCATCAATACAATCGACACTGTCACTGTCATCAACAAATTCTTCATACAATTCGTCTTCATCGTCCAACTTTGACGCCACTGTTAACGCCATTACCGCTGCGGTCAATGCAAGTAGTCACCTGCCAGCCACCACGCCCCCAAACGCTGCTGTAGTTGTTGCCGTGGCCGTTTCATCGTTGGCAGCAGCCATTATACCTGATACTCCCATTGTTTCGATTGCCGGTTCGACATTAAGTGAAATAACTACAACAACAACCTCGACTAGAACCACACCTACACCGGTACCCACCAGCAAGGAATCGCCTTCGACAAATACACCGACAAATAAAAACTCCAAAATTACCAATAAGGACCTTGCAAAGAAATCGGACAGCCACTCATTGTCGTCCCAGTCATCTGCAGCAGCAACCGGCAAGGGGTCAAATCCAATGTCGCTGGCCAATACATCAGCTGTTACAGGCGCTGTCACTAACGCCACAACAACATCGTCACCATTAACAGCCAACAACAGCAGTAATGTTGCTGCAACAACAGCTGATAAAGAGTCAACAAAACAAATAACCAACAGTAATACCACAAAAGGATCTTCAGGCAGCAACGAATCAGCAGTGGTCAAAAAAGGGGAATCCACCTCAGCATCAACAACTGAGGTTTCTTCAACACCACCAGCATCGTCCTCATCATCATCACCTTCTCAGGCAGTTTGTAATGCAAACTCTGTTAGCAAAGCCGATGATACGAACACCAAAAATACCAATGAAACTAAAACAAAGGTAAGACATCATCGTGTGTTTTTATTATAATACCCTCCACCATAGTATGGAGGGTATATTAAGTTTGTCATTCCGTTTGTAACACCTCGAAATATACATTTTAGACCCCACAAAGTGTATATATTCTTGATAAGCATAAAATTCTATGTTGATGTCGAGCGATGTCCATCCGCCTATCCGTCTGTGGAAATCACTCTAGCTTCCAAACAAAATGAAGTAGGTTGCTAAAATTCTACTCAAATGTATATTATGTTTGCAGGACTTTTGGTATTGAAAATGGGTCATGTAGGTCCACGTTTTGGTGTAGCCCCAATATAATCGTACATTCCTATTTTCGGTATTTTGGTGATTTAAGCGACATTATTCACCGGAATTGTTTCAAATTTGGTATTTGACGTTCGTAATGAATAATATAGCCTATGACAGAAAATTGTCTGTGCGGGTCCACGTCTTTGTATAGCCCCAATATAATGGTACCTTCCCATTTTCGGTATTTTGATTATTTTAGCGACATTATTCATCGGAATTGTTTCAAATTTGGTATTTAAAGTTCAAAACGGATACTACAGCCTATGACAGAAAATTTTAAGTGCAGGTACACGTCTTCATATAGCCCCCATATAACCGCACCTCCCGAAATTCGTTATTTTGATAATTTTAGCGACATTATTCACCGGAATTGTTGCAAATTTGGTATTTGAAGTTCGTAATGGATACTGCAACCTAAGGCAGAAAATTGTCTGTGCAGGTCCCCGTTTTGGTATAGCCCCCATATAACGGTACCTCCCTATATTCGGTATTTTGATTATTTTAGCGACATTATTCACCGGAATTGTTGCAAATTTGGTATTTGAAGTTCGTAATGGATACTGCAACCTAAGGCAGAAAATTGTCTGTGTAGGTCCCCGTTTTGGTATAGCCCCCGTATAACGGTACCTCCCTATATTCGGTATTTTGATTATTTTAGCGACATTATTCACCGGAATTGTTTCATATCTGATATTTGAATTTCGTAATGTATAATACAGCCTATGAGAGAAAGTTGTCTGTGCAGGTCCACGTATTCGTACAGCCACAATGTAACAGTAACTCCCGATATTCGGTATTTTGATGATTTTAGCGACATTATTCACCGGAATTGTTTGAAGTTCGTATTGGATACTACTGCCTAAGACAGAAGATTGTCTGTGTATACGTCTTCGTATAGCCCCCATATAACGGTACCTCCGGATATTCGGTATTTTAATGATTTTAGCGACATTATTCACCGACTTTTTGTTTCAAGTTTCGCATTTGAATATTGTAATGGCTTATGACAAAAGTTGCCGGTCCACGTCGTCGAATTTTTAACGGATATTACTTTTTTTGAAAATTGCCAAATTCGTTCCAAAGCGTTGGAGGGTATTCAAAGTTCAGCCCGGCCGAGCTTACAGCTTTTTTACTTGTTTTTTTTTTTTTGAAATATTCATTTATAGAAAATTTTGATTTCAACAGCTACGTTTTGCACACACACAATCCAATGCACATGTACACACCGATATAACGTATGTTGCAAATAGTATCTGAAAGAAACATGTTTTTGGCTTAGTTTTTATTCTTTCTAACCTTGCGTGTTGTTGAAAATAATCGACTCTGCTGTCTGTATTCCATGCCGTTTCTGCGTTTTACAACTATAAAAGGTCATCACACCAAAATAGTAATTGCAATGTCAAAATAAAGTTTTGTGCTTGCTGTTGTATTATTTTTTTCCGAATAACGAACACGATTTTATCGATATATTGCGTTGTGTGTCAAGCAATGCTTCGTAGTAGTTAGTCTTATAATTCTATAACACTCTTGGGTGTTAGAAACTTAGTGTTGCTCCATAGTAAAAGTTGATCTACTTGAAAAGCATTCGGATTTTAAAATACTTTTAAATCTAAATGTTGGCTGCGAAGCTGGTTTTAATATGTAATTTATAATTAATAGATTTTTTTAATATAGCACTAAAAACTTTCTTTCATACGAAGTTATTTTTAAGGAAATTTAGACATAACATCTAGCAAAGCGGGTGATAACAAAATTTTCTTTTGAAAATAAATATTCTTCATGGGAAAAATGGCGAAAATAAACGTTGTTTGTAGAAAGGTGGTCGATAACAACATTTCTTTGTAGAATAAGTTTGTAGGAAAAAAACAAAGATGATGGGAAAATAACATCAAATTCAGTGGTCTCACTTTCAAATTTCCCCTACATAAAATCTTTTTGAACTTGCCGACTCTGATGCGGCGGAGTCTTCCTTTAGTTCAATTAATAAATGTTTAGGGTCTTAGAGAACTCAACTTCGATTCACAAATTCACATTTTATCGATAAAAACATATTTTTCGGGAGAACATTTTTCAATATCAACTACTACAGGGTAATATAAAAAACTGCAACAAATTCAAACGCCATAAGTTTTACATTTTTTTATACTCTCAGCCATATGGCTAGAGAGGGTATATATTATTTCATACGATCAAAACGTGCCTAATCGAAATAACGGTTTTAGACCCAAGGTCTCTTTGGACCAAATCCGTTTCAGGACATTTGAGTTCCATCTAGCGATGACCATCGGTCTGTCTGTCTGCCTGGTTGATGCGATTTGATCCAAACTTGGTACATCATAATATTTTTGTCAAACTTAGACCGAGTTCACTCCACTCCTTCTGGTTCCAACCCCACAAAAGGTCGAAATGGACAATATCGGTCCACTCCATCAAGTACCTCCTACACAAAGGGTCAAAATGTTGAATAAATCTACAAATTTCACACATCCCAATATTTTTACCAACCCCACGTCTGGTGGTAAAATGGAATATATCGGTCCGCTCCTTCTGGTACCTCCCGCACAAAAGGTCGAAATTTTCAAAAAATATTTTCTGCACAGGAAGCAATAATCCGATTTTCCTCCAACTTTTCATATCTTAATATTTGCGTCAGTATTAGTTCAGGTGCAAAAATGGACAATATCCGTCAACTACATCAAGTACCTCCTCCACAAAGGGTCAAAATGTTGAATAATTATAACTCTAATAAAAGGTGATGTCAGAATCCGATTGTCTACAAATTTCACACATTCCAATATTTTTATCAACCCAACGTCTGGAGGTAAGATGGAATATATCGGTCCGCTCCTTCTGGTACCTCCCACACAAAAGGTCGAAATTTTCAAAAAAAATATTTTCTGCACAGGAAGCAGTAATCCGATTTTGCTCCTACTTTGCAAATCCTAATATTTGCTTAAATGCTAGGTTAGGTTCGAAAATGGAGAATATCGGTCACCTCCGTCAAGTACTTCCTCCACAAAGGGTCAAAATTTGGAATAACTTTTATAAAATGTGATGTAAGAATCTGATTTCCTAAAATTTCACACATCCTAATATTCTTATAATCTGGTGTTAAGATGGACAACATCAGTCCACTCCTTCTGGTACCTCCCCCACAACACGTCGAAATTTTGAATATCCATTAAGCTCATAAAACTCAAAATTAACATCCGATTCCATTTAGACTTGGCACATCTTAATATTTCCATCAACAGAGGATATGTTATTAAAACGGTAGAGATCGGACTATTCCTTCTGGTACCTATTATACAAAGGGTCAAAATTTTGAATATCCATGAAGGTCATAAAACGCGAAATAAGCATCAGGTTCTCTTTATATTTTACACACCCCATTATTTCTACTAACACAAGATCTCTTGTGAAGATGGGATATATCGGTCCACTCCTTCTTGTACCTCCCCCACAAAGGTTCACAATTTTGAATATCTATGAAGCTCATAAAAAAGGGAAATTATCATCCGATTCCATTCCAGACTTGGTACATCTCAATATTTCTATCAACACAAGATCTGTTGCAAAGATGGTAGAGATCGGACCATTTCTTTTGCTACTTGCCTGCCAAGGGTTCAAGATTTTGAAAAAGAAAGCGAAATAAGAATTCAACACTCTTCAAATGTTACTCATTTTTGCTAATAAAATATCTGTTGTGCAGATGATATATATCTGTGAACCCCTTCTGGTGCCTCACTCAGAAAGGGTCACAATTTTCAATACTTGTATCTGTCATAATTTGCGAAACAAATCAGCGACTTTCTTGTAATATTGCCCATGTCAATATTTATATAGTCCAAATCTGGCACGTCATAATATTTATATCATATGTATTAAGGTCCGATATGAAATGGTCAATACTGGACCATTCCTTTAGAACCTACTCCATAAGGGGTTAAACATTTGAATAATCATAACAGAAGTCAAAATATTTTTAAATAATCGTACATTGGCTGAGGGTATACATCTGTCGGCAGAACCGATTGATACTTTCTAACTTGTTTTATCTATATTTCGATATTATTTTTTCGACTCTTGCGGTTCTGGAACAGAGTAAAATAATTTTTTCTTTGCAGTGTAGTTGGTATTTTTATTTAAATGTACTATTTATATCGAACGATTATTGTGCCGTCACTAATTTGCCCTCTCTCTCTCTCTCTCTTTTCAATTATTATTATTTTTCGTTTTAAATGTTTTTCGTTGAATCGCTTCGCCAGGATTGCGAATAAACAAAAACAAAGGCCTACTTATAACAAATTATTGATATAATCAAGACAAACTCCCATCCTATTTGTATGCAATAGTGTCTTTAGTTTGTTTGGCTGACTACCTGACTGACTGACTGTCTGACTGACTCGCAACACAAATGACTTCATTTTTGTTTCTTTCTTTTTTTCTTTTTCGTTTAGTATTTGTTTGGAAGTCATTTTTGTTGCAGTCATTTGTTTAGTCACTTTTAGCAATTTTGATTTGTTTTTTTACATGAATTATATATAATTAAGGAAAAAAAAAGAAACAAAAACACAATATTCTCTCACTCATACTGTGATGATGAAATGACAAATGAACGATAAAAAACGACAAAAACGAAACTGGAGAATTGGAGAGAAATTCTATTTGTAATTTAAAATATACCACACACAGCCAAGTCGAGCAAAGCAAAGCAAAACCGCATATGAATACCGTTAGGCGAAGAGACAGCCAGCAGCAGGGAGAAGTTACTCATTAGTTGGAATGTTGCATTTGACTACTACAACTCATTTTGAACACAAAAAAAATTTTCTTTAAATTACCTTTAAAAAAAATACCAAGAGATTGGCTTTAAAAAGTCTCAGCGTCGCACGTAGTTCAAGGAAACAACACAAAAACAATCAAGGATATTATATCTATGCGCGCACTAGTGTTTTTGGCACAAACGTTTTAGTGTTTTTTTTGTTTTTTTTGGGAAATAATTTAATTACCTTACCCAATCTATATTGCGAACACAAAAAAATCGAAACTGGAAAACTTGATACTGTGTTGAAGAAGCATTTCGTGATTATCTTCCAACCTCTTAAATTTCTCTTAACATTAACGGTTCTTTAGCAAAAATATAATTTTGTTCTTTTTTACTTTTAAAGTGAAAAATTAAAGCCAAAATAACTCATAATTTTGCATAAATATTTTTGTTGAAAAAAAATTAAATAATTCTTATATCAGTTATGTGTTATCATTTACACAGTTTGTGTGGTAAGTTTTGATAAAATTGAATATAATTCGAAAAAGCGCAAGTGTGTGTTATACCTATATACACGTACATACCATACTCTGAAAATATTCACATAGTACAGTGTTTTCAAAAGATATGGATGGGATATTGGATATTTAGCTTTGGAGGAGTTTTCAGTGAACAAATGTTGACATAGATTTCCAATCTTTGAAGAAAAGAATATAAAGAAGTGATTAAATATAGCCGATTTAAAATACAAATATTCTGTAGAAAAGTGTTTTATGAATAATTCTGAGAGTTAATTTTTCGGCAAACATTTTCAATAACTTTTTAAACCCTCTACCATTGCAGAGAAATACAGGTAGATATGTAGCTTTGGAGGAGTTTTCAGTGAACAAATGTTGATATAGATTTCCATTCTTTGAAGAAAATAATATAAAGAAGTGATTAACTGTAGCCGATTTAAAATACAAGTATTCTGTAGAAAAGTGTTTTATGAATATCCGAGAGATAATTTTTCGGCAAACATTTTCAATAACTTTTTAATCCCTCTACCATGGCAGATGAATACAGGTAGATGCATTAACGCTTGGGAGCGTTGATATGTCAAAAAAATTTTAAATGTTTTTTTCAAATATAAGTAGATTTTTATATTTTTTCTTATACCACGTCATTCGGAGGTTATTATAGTTCGCGTTTTTCAACAATTTTAACAAATTTAAATAATTTTTCATTCAACATTTTCAATTCCAAAATTGGTTGGCTGGTTCTTTGTCCCAGCAGCTGTGTCGATGCGTCTACCTATATTCTTCTACCATGCCCTCTACCATACAAAGTATGAAGGGGGGTATATTAAGTTCGGCATTCCGTTTGTAACTCATTGAAATAATCATTTTAGACCTAACAAAGTATATACACTGGTGGCCAAAACTAAAGCAACTAAAATAGCAAAGACAATAAATGCCCTGTAACTTCTACAAAAATGAACAAATCGTAATTATTTTTCCAGTTTTAAATGAGGTACTTAATTCACTTTTAAAAGACTAAAAATAAAAACACAAAAATAGTTTTGAATGAAAAATAATATATGGAAAACTAAAATGACCCAATTTTTGCTTGGTCAAAACTAAAGCAACTTTTTGATTTTTTATTTTGAAATAATTAAATTTTGGCTAGTAGTCGATAGCATCCATTATTTTTGATAGCAGCTGCACCCCTACCAGGCATTGAATCTATAACACGCTCAATTTGATCCTTGGGTATGCTTTTCCAAGCACCCTGAATTCTTTAGAAAATGTTGTGTTTATTTCTTTCCGAATCTCGCTTGATCTTCCTTGCTACGGTACTCCAAAGGTTTTCTATGGGGTTTAGGTCAGATGATTGTGCCGGCCATGACAAAACACCGATTTTTGACCACCGCAACAAATCTTTGGCAAGTTTTGATGCATGTTTGGGATCGTTGTCATGCTGAAACGCCCAAAAAAAACCAACTACTTTCCTCAGCGGAAGGGAACATCGTGATTTTTAACACATCTTTGTAAACAAACCGATCCATAACTTCCTTTATTTCATGGATAGGCCCAAGTTCACAGAAAGAAAAAAAGTTCCACACAATTTTTGTCCCTCCCTCATTTCACTGTACCCTTGCCACACTGCGGCTCGTAAAATTATTCATGTCTGAGCCTTTAATATTAAACGTAGACTCATCCCAGGATAAAATGTTTTTCCATTGTGCTGGATTCCGATTAATATTATCGTTTCTGAAAGCCATCCTGGCTTTCCGATTTTTTCAGATATAAATGGCTTTTTTTGATGGCTTACGGACATGCAGACCAGCTGCCACCACTCGTCTACGCACGGATCATGAGCTCAAATCCAATGATCTCTCTCTCACCAATCCAGTTGAACTCTTAAATTGTTGTTTTTTATTTCTCTCACAATTTGTTGATCAATACGTGCTGAAGTTTTTCACGGCCTTCATCCGTTATAGACTGTTACTACTGATCCAGTTTCAAAAAATTGACTTAGTATACAAGAAATCGCAGAAATATTTATGAAATATTTCTCGGATATCATTTTCTGTGATAGCTTGTCTTCATAGTCACTGATAATTTGCTGTTTTATTCAAGTACTGTATTTGCTTCTAGCCATTTTTAAACTATTTTTGAACAGTATTTAAAAAACGGAAACAAACACGTGCTGTTGTAGAAAACTTCTCAAATTGTTGAAGGAAGCGAAAAGCTATAAATATAACAGTAAAAACATCTGAAATTGCCGCGATCATATGAATGTACAATAGAGTTGCTTTTGTTTTGTCCACGCCAAAATCGGTTTAATTGACTTTACCATAAATTATTTTTTATATAAAAACTAATTTTGGTTTTATGTTTTAATTTTTTTTAAAGTGAATAAAGTGCCTAATTTAAAACTAGAAAAACTTTCGCTTTTTCTTAAATTTGAAAAAAGTTACAGGGTATTCATTCTCCTCGTAAGTTCAGTTGCTTTAGTTTTGGCCACCAGTGTATATTCTTGATCAGCGTAAAATTCTAAGACGATTTAGCCCTCTCCGTTCGTCCGTCTATCCCTCTGTTGTTATCGAACGTCCCCAACGCCACTCTTTCCCACCCCCAACCGGCCGTGGGGGCGACTTCCCCATTACCTAGGGATCGCGTACTCACCATGATCCGCCGTACCATGGTGGAAAATTAGTAGGCATTGAAATACCAGCTACAGAAAATACTTCATCAGCCGGTGGAAAAAATCTATTGATGATATTGATTTGATGATTTTAGCCACATTTTCCAATGGAATTGTTTGAAAGTCCACACAAAGAGTTTTTTCTGAATATATTACTCTCGGGCAGAGAATTGTTTATATAAGTCCACGATATCGTATAGCTCCTCATACAACAGTACCCCCGGATATTTGATATTTTGATAATTTTAGCCACATTTTCCAATCAAATTGTTTGAAAATCCACACAAAGAGATCTTTCTGAGTACTTTACTCTTTGGCAGAGAATTGCTTATATAGGTCCACGTATAGCCCCTCATACAAAGGTACCCACCGATATTCGGTATTTTGATGACTTTAGCCACATTTTCCAATGGAATTGTTTGAAAATCCACACAAGGAGTTCTTTCTGAGTACTAGACTCTCTGGAAGAGAATTTTTTTTATATAGGTCCACGACATCGTATAGCTCCTCATACAACGGTACCCCCGATATTCGGTATTTTGATGATTTTCGCCACATTTCCAATCGAATTGTTTGAAAATCCACACAAGGAGTTCTTTCTGAGTATTAGACTCTCTGGAAGAGAATTGTTCATATAGGTCCACGATATCGTATAGCCCCTCATACAACGGTACCCCCGATATTCGGTATTTTGATCATTTTAGCCACATTTTCCAATCAAATTATTTGAAAATCCACACAAGGAGTTCATTCTGAGTACTTTACTCTCTGGAAGAGAATTGATAGGTCCACGCATAAAATTCTATATCGATTTAGCTATGTCCGTCCGTCTGTGGAAATCACTCTAGCTTCCGAACGAATTGAAGTAGTTTGATAAAATTTTACTCAAATGTATATTATGTCTGCAGGACTGGTATTGGTATTGAAAATGGGTCATGTAGGTCCACATTTTGGTATAGCCCCTAACCCCCCTCTCAATATAACGGTACCTCCGTTTATTCATTGTTTTGATACTTTAAGCGACTTTAATCACCGGAATTGTTTTAAATTTGATATTTTAAGTTCGTAATGGATACTACAGCCTAAGATAGAAAATTGTTTGTGCAGGTCCACGTCTTCGTAAGCCTCCATATATAACGGTACCTCCCGACATTCGGTACTTTGCGATATTATTCACCGGAATTATTCTACCAATGTTTTTTTTATTTATCTATAATCGAAATGTTTATGTTTCTTTATTTTATTTAGGATTCTTTATCTGAATCATGGGAGGAAAGCCGTCTAAAAGATTTGGATGATAATAAACTCCGAGAATTATTAGAAGAAGCCTATACCTATAAAAATCCAGGAGATAAAAAAAACAAAAGTGAAACCTTCTTGGTAAGCAAAACAAACAACCAACCAACCAACCAACCAACCAACCAACCATTTAAACGATTTACATTCAAAAACTAACAACAATTTCTCTTTCCCTTTAGAAATTACTTGAGAAAGCAGAAAATGAAGATCAATCCCATTCATTTCGTGCAATAGCAACAGGTGGATCCCGCAACTTGTCCTGTTCAAAAACGTCCAACAATTATCATCATTATCAGAATTCACATTCACATAGCAATAATCACAGTCGGTCCCATCGCCATCATCATCCCCATAATCTCAAGCAGGGTGGATCCTTGCAAGATCTTTTCGAAATTGGTTTGCACGAATCGCTATTGGATTGTGATCAGGTGCTTGGTGGTGGCGGCATTGGGGGAAATCCCAGAACACGACGACAAAATCACAATTCGCGACAAAAGAAATACTCGTCGTCTGTATCGTCGAGGCAACGTGAAGGCGGCAGCCTGCCCAGCAATGTTAATGTAACACATCAGCTGAGTGGTGGTGTTGGCGCTGGCGTTGGACATGATTTAGCATTTATGCAACAGGAGGGTACATCTACGGCAGTTGCATCGGGTAAAGCTGGTAAAAAGGAAAAGAAACTCAATTTGGCTAAGGCAGTTCCCGTTGCTACATCGTCGGAAACTAAGGAATTTTCAAATACAAATAATACATTAGCTGCAACAGTGACTGCAAGTGGTCCAGAAGATACAACAACAATTTTTGATTCACCAACAAAATTGACCATTGAAAATACAACAACAAAAAGTGATACTACTTCATCGGCAACCGCTGCCGCCGCAGCCACAGCCACTGCCCCTACCCCTGCTGACTGGACATTTGCCGCAAGTGGTGGTGATTTTATAATTGACATGGATGAACCTATGATGGATATACAACAGCAACAAAAAATCTTACAAAGTAAAGGACCAGATTCTGCAAAACAGGTGAGTTCAATTTTTGTTTTATTTTATTTGAAAAAAAAAAGAAAATAGTATTATTTTCTTCTCTGTATTCCTTAAGGGTCAGTCGTATTATGAACGCTTGAACAGTGTCGATTTAAACAGTGTAGTAATTGGTCCAGCCAAGGGAACATATTTTGCTCCCACATCTTCACAATGCTATGTCGATGAAACGTTACGTTTTAATGCCCTAGAACGAAATGCTAACAACAGCAACAACAACAACAACAATAACGGCAACAACAATACTCCAAATGCATCAACTGTGGATGCCAAATTGTTACCATTTGATGAATACTATAATTCGGTGTTGGGTGTTGGTGGTGATGTGGCCGCTTCTTGTGGTGGTGGTGGTGGTGGTGCTGTTGCTGGCAGTGAAGTTGAGAAATTATCAGAGCTTCTTGGAAAAACAAAAGCTAATTCAGTAAGTATTGCATTAAAACTTCTCCTGAAAACAATAACAAATAACTTTGTTTTTTTTATTTTCCCCACAGATTTATACGAAAATTTCTTCACCTGCCTCTGGTCCATCGGTTTTGGCTGGACCCCAAAATAACATTGTTAGCTTAAGCCAACGCCACCTTGATGAAAACGGCAATGCTCTTGGTGAACTCTATGGCAATTCGGGAACGACAGTTACCGGCGGCAACACTGTGCAAATTAATTGTGTTTCTCCCACAGCAGCGGCGGCCGCTGCCGCCGCCGGCACAGCTGGTAGTGCTGGCATACTATTAACCTCATGTGGCAATAATGTTTCAACATCAGCCACGGTGACAATTCCTCCCCATCCCTCATCCACAACTGTCTCAACATCGGCCACAATAACAACCTATGCTTCAGGGCCTTCGCAGGCGAAGGCCAAGACAAAAAAGAAATCGCAGCAGGAACGCAACACAAAAACTGTAGATGTAGAGTCTGTGGCCGGTTATAGGGGCAAAGATCCTGTTGAGGATTTGGTGAGATACATAGAAAGTACCGGCGAAGGTGGTGGGACCACAAAATCCGGTGATAAAAAAAAGGAACGTAAAAAGGACAAGGAAAAGCATCAGAAACTTAAGAAAAGTAATTCTCTGGAAGAATTACGTAGCGGTGCTAAAATGGAGGTGCATGAATTGAAAAGAACGGCAGCCACCACGGAGAGTAATAATGCGGTTGTTATGCGTCAAAAGGGGGCTGCTGCTGCCACATCAGCTTCAACGGGAGGCAAACAAAATAAAAATAACTCCGCGTCCACTGCGGACATAAACAAAAATCTCGAAACTAAAACAAATAATTCGAATACACGCAAAAGTGATCGCCGTTCTTGGGGTAACGAAGATCTGAAGTATTTGGAAGATCAACAAAATGCCAGTAATAACAACACTTTAATGACAAATGAAGAGAAACCCATGGCGAATTCAAATACATCAGGTAATTCAACGAAAACTGAGAAAAAGAAATCCCTGAGTAAAGAGGACAAGGAATTCAAGGATAAAACGGCTGAGCGCAATGAAAAGAATCTAAACAACAACAACAACAATAACAATGTGATGTTGTTGTCCTCAGGAACAGGAAGTCAGCCAGAAAAATCCGAAAGACGTAAACGTTACGATACTCCACCCAATGCCGTTACCATTATCGATATTGTACCCATGGAATCTTCTTGTCCCGAAACTGCCGAATTCCATGTGGTGACCAAAAAGAAAAAACCCAAAAAACCAAAGGTCATGGAAGAAACCACCACGGTGACATTTAATCGGACGCACAATTTCACCATTTCACAGAAGTTATCATCCACCTCCGCCTCCTCCGCCTCCTCCTCACAAACAGCCACAAGTCAGCAACAACGTTATAATAAATATTACCAACATGAAACCAACGCCAACGTAACAACAGGCGGTAATTATCACCAACACAATTCTGCACAACAACAACAAGCCCAACAAAATAATGAAACATTTAACAATACTAACAACAACAACAACAACAACAATGATAAATCTAGACGTAAATCAACTTCATCCGTGCCACCATCAGACAAATCTGATTCAAGTGATCTCGACTCGGTTCATTCATTGCCAATTGAATCGACTCAAAAACCCAATGCCTCGGCAATAACAACGGCAAAAGAAAACCAAAACAAAACAAAGGGCAAAAATCCAAATCCCTTAAATAAAAATGTACCCATTTCTTATGCGGATATAGCTAGAACTAATAAGGAAATAGCTGATGCGGCGGCCGCAGCCGCAGCCGCTGCTGCCGCCGCCACTGCTGCCCAATCAAATAACATTGGAGAGCCAAACAATCCCGAAACCAAAACTAACGAAAGTCATACTCATCATAACCCGGTAGCCGAAGAAGAAAAACCCAAACCATCCACAAAATCCCGAAAGTCCCAGGCGGCCAAGCAAGATTTTCCAGAGCTAGCCCCAACCGCCGTGACATATTCCCAAAGTTTTGCCAATCAGCAATTGATTACAACAGCTGCAAATGGTGGCAATGAGGAAAGTCACAACAAATCCTCTTCGCCTCCGGAACTACCACAAACAGCAGCCGCAGCACCCACGCAACATAATCCGCCTCCTCAGATATTACAAAAATCAAAGAGCGTGGAAAATGAATCAAGTCCTCCTCCACCTTCATTATCATTATCAACGACGACGACGACGACGGCGGCGGTGGTGGTGTCTTCTTATGTGGCCTCTTTGAATGGCCAGAATTTAGATCAGCAATATCCTGCCTTAGAAAAAACCGTTAAACGTCATAGTTCGGCAAATGTGGCCATGAATTATTCTTCAACATTGACTGCCAGTCATCCCCAGTCAGCAGCAGCAGCCGCAGCAGCAGTATCATCATCGTCGACTGCCGCCGCAGCGCCAGCTTTTAACTTTGCAGCAGCTGCTAAACAACAAGTTTTGGCAAATAATAGTATTGAAAATACCACCACACAACACAGCAAAAATGTAGCCTTAACTACCTCAACAAATACTGCAACAAGCACTACAACAAATCATCCCACTAACACCAATACCTCTAGTAACACAAACACAAGTAGGAAATCCAAAGAAAAAACTCCACCCATTAATGCTACTAATTCCAATAATCCCAATGAGACTAGCAACAACAACAACAGCAACACCAATACTATGAAAAAAGGATCCAAGAAGGATCGTCAGCAACAACAGCAAAATCAAACCATTGAGGCTTCTTCCAAACAACAGCAACAATTCACTACAACATCAACTTCCAGAAAATTAACAAGGAACCAATTAAAATCCTCCAATTCATTACCCTTAAATTCGTCCACAGCATCATCGACTACATCGTCGACGACGACCGCAACGGCAACGGCGACACATCTCTCCACCACCAGCAATCCCCGCCCAGCTGTTATAATTTTAAATGATGATCGAAATCCATCGGCAGATAATCAATTTACCTTTGGCGATTTCAATGAGGATGAATTGAAGCTGTTCGAGGATGATGTTGTGGCCGATACAAACAACACGACCACCGATCTAAATGAGCATGATTCAAGTGAAGCGACCGCGGCACCATCTGCCTCCAAATCATCGCCTACATCAACAACATCATACTTCAATGATTCGGGGGCTTCTTGTGAAAATGATTTGGTGAATAATTCAACGCCAGATATGTTGTTAAACTCCAGTGTTGAGGCATCTTCTCCCAACACATCCTTTGTGGGCGGCCACAGCAACAATAACACCAACAGCAGCAGCAGTAGCACTAATCTGGCCAATCATCACCATCATCATCATCATGGCGCTGGTGGCCACAACATGACAACCACCGGGAAAAATAATCAATCAAGTGATAGTGGCATTTATACCGATAAAACCAAGACCTTATCATCATCGTCGTCGTCATCATCATCATCAGCCTCCTCCAATAATAATATAAGTAACAGCAGCAGCAGCAGTAGCAGTGGTGGTGGCGGTGGCGTGCGTTCTGCCTCAGTGAGTGCAGCCAACAAAGATGTTGACAACAAATTGAATACGTTCCTTTCCAATACCAAATGTACAAGTGTTCATACATCGCTGGATAACTTGGATCCACCGCCGCAGCAATTAGAGACTTGTAATGATATTGAAACAGCTATCATTGCAGCAGCCAGAGAGGCTGCAAAACAGCAACAACAAAAACAACACAAATCACAACAAACACAATACAAAAATGCAAATTCTTCAAATTCAAGTTCCTTTTCTTCATCTTCATCAGCAGCAGCAGCAGCAGCAACAGCTGCAAGAGCGGCTGTAGCATCATCATATAATAATATACACACCTCCAGCAGCAACAGCAGTAATTCTTATCACCATCACCACCAGCCACATCAACAGAAGCAACACTGTAATGTCGCCGATCGTAATAACGATGATGAAGATGATTATATTAATACACCACGTAGTCGTAGTCCTAGTCGTCCAAGACGCCTAGCCATACAATTTATACCACCAACAATGGCAACAGCGTTTTCCACACAGCAGCATAATGATATAATTATTGATTTCATTGGATCAGGTAAGTGGATGTTTAAGGCCTTTAATTATTTGTCTTTCTATAAGGGTTTGGGGAAAGGGTTTTCATCCGAACAGTCTTTTATACACGGAAACTCTTAAATAGGTCAATTTTCAAACAATCTTTTATGTACGGAAACTCTTAGTAGGCAACTCTTTATGAGGTTGTGCTTCGTACCTTGTCACACATTATCCAAAGACCATAGATCGATTAGCCTCCCTTCGTTTCTAATAAAGGTTTTAGGAAGGTTATTGGACTTGGAAATTCGTTGAAACGAAAATGCAAATGTAATAAGTACATTGCAGCACGACTGTCAGCAGAGGCAGCCGGCAGGGAGGAGTTCTCTCACCCCTGCTTTGCGCGGTTGTAAGAAAAATAACCACTCCACTCGGAGACCTTTTGGTTCATTGTGTTCATCCTAATTAGGAAAATACGAGAATAAAACAAGTAAAAAAGCTGTAAGTTCGGCCGGGCCGAACTTTTAATACCGTCCACCATTTGGTACAAATTTGGCAATTTCCAAAAAAAAAAAATCCGTTAGAATTCTGTTAAAACCTTAAAAATACCGAATGCTTATACGACGACGTGGACCTGCATAGGCAACTTTTTTCATAAGTTATTACAATATTTACATGCGAAACTTGAAGAAAAATCTGTTTATAATGTAGCTAAAATCATCAAAATTCCGAATATGGGGGGTACCGTTATATGGGGGCTATACGTAGACGTGGACCTGCACAGACAATTTTCTAGCATGGGCTGAAATATCCATTACGAACTTCACATGCGAAATTTGAAACAATCCCGGTAAATAGTGTCGCTAAAATCATCAAAATGCCGAATTTTGGGGGGTACGGTATATGGGGGCTATATGAAGACGTGGACCTACATGGCCCATTTTCTGTTTTATGCTGCAGTATCTATTACGAACTTCAAATACCAAATTTGGAACAATTCCGCTAAATAATGTCACTAAAATCATCAAAATACCGAATATCGGGGGGTACCGTTGTATGGGGGCTACACGAAGACGTAGACCTGCACAGATAATTTTCTGTCTTACGCTGTAGTATCCCTTAAGAACTTCAAATGCCAAATTTGAAACAATTCCGGTGAATAATGTCGCTAAAATCATCAAAATACCGAATATCGGGAGGTACCGTTATATGGGGGCTATATGATTTCTTGGACCTACATGGCCCATTTACGAACTTAACCTGCCTACTGGCAAAATATACATGTTTGCAAAATTTTAGCCTTCTATCTCTATTTGTTCGAAAGATAGCGTGATTACAACAGACAGACAGACGGACAGACAAACACACAGACAGACGGACATGGCTAAATCGTCTTAGAATTTTACGCTGATCAAGAATATATATACTTTGTTGGGTCTGACATGAGTATTTCGAGGAGTTACAAACGGAATGACAAAATTAATATACCCTCCATAGTATGGTGGATGGTATAAAAATAGAGGAATGAATAGCGAAGAGTGAAGAATAAGAAATTGTATAGAGAATAGAGAAATTAATAGGTTAGTGTCCACGGAGTGTTAACGTGTCATCTTTAGCCATTTTAGTCGACTGGCTAACTGAAGAATGACTGCTGGCTCGGTGTCGGATTACAAGTCCGGCAGAATTTGCTTACCCAGTAGCCTCTGTCTCGCTCCTATAAGAGTTGGGCAGTGGCAGAGTGCTCTACCGTCTCAGTTTCTTCATCTTCCTTACAAAACCTGCAGTATTCAGTATCGTCCCCCCCATTTGGATGTTATGGCCTTCATGTTGCAGTGTCCTGTAATTAGGCCCACCACAAGCTTCTTCAGGTCCAGCTTCGTCATGGATACAAGTGACCTTGACCTCCTTTCGGAGTTCACCGGTCAGATCTTCTTGGAGATATTACATCACCTTCCAGTTAACCAGTTTTGCTGAAATTTCCCAAGATAATGCTTATGAAGAACTTGGAAAAAGTGACATAGTGGTGGCTTCACTGAGCTCTCAATCTCTAGATCTACTGACTCAGATCCGCGCCTGGCCAATTCATCAGCCGATTCATTGTCAGATATGTTGCAATGTCCATGGACCCAATGGTGGTGTAACACTGAACCGCTCTTTAAATGCAAATATCTCGGTACGATTCGGGAACAACGTTTAAAGGGGTAGAAACGTCGAGAAGCGCACCAAAAAGTGTCTCTTTGCAGGAATGTTATATGAAACAGCTGATTTATACGTCACAGTGGTATTACCTGTTTTGACCCATGGGTGGGTGCCTTGTTTTGTGGCACACAATTGAGTTGTAAGTCGGTCATATCCAAATTAACCACCGTGGAGAATGAAGTGCCTTATGAATAAGCTCGAGGTGGGTCTCAGCCGATTAATCTACGGATTGGCGAGACTGGTAAACCACCAATAAGCTATTATGTAAGCTGTTGCAAAAAGGCTCATTTCATCAAAGAAGCTGTCGCTTGTAAACCGATTGGAAGGTATTTAAGACTATCTGGCCGGCAATCTGGGAAAAATAAAACAAACTGACTTCAATCACTTAATAAATCTGACCTAAGATATAACGATTGAGCACTGCAATATCAAATGGAATAACAGTGTTCCTGACTACTGGTAGACTATGTAAAGATGTGAAGAAGAGGGAGGTAGACACGAATGAACTCCTACTATACCTATGTCCCAAGTTATCCAACAAGAGACATGGACTATTTGTTGTTAAGTGGGAAATAGAAACGTCTAGAAGCGCACCAAAAAAGGTCTCTTTGCAGGAACGTTATATGAAACAGCCGGTTTATACGTCACAGCGGTATTACCTGTTTTGACCCATGGGTTTGTGCCTTGTTTTGTGGCACACGATTGAGTTTAGGGTCGCTCATATCCAAATTAACCACCGTGGGGAATGAAGTGTGCCTTATGAATAAGCTCGAGGTGGGTCTCAGTCGATTAATCTACGGATTGGCGAGACTGGTAAACCACAAATAAGCTATTATGTAAGCTCTCGCAGAAAGTCTCATCTCATCAAAGAAGCTGCCACTTCTAAACCTTTTGGAAGGTATTTAAGACTATCGGGCCGGCAATCTCGGAAATATAAAACAAACTGACTTCAATCACTTAATAGGTCTGACCTAAGGTATAACGACTGGGCACTACAGTATCAAATGAAATAACAGTGTTCCCGACGACTGTAGACTGTGTAAAGATGAAGAATAGGTAGGCAGGAATGAAATCCTACTAATCAGATGTCCCAAGTTATCCAACAAGAGACATGGGCTATTTATTGCAGGAACGCTATATGAAGAGCTGGTTTATACGTCACAGTGGTATTACCTATTTTGACCCATGAGTGGGTGCCTTGTTTTGTGGCACACAATTGAGTTTAGGTCGCTCATATCCAAATTAACCAACGTGGGGAATGAAGTGGGCCTTATGAATAGGTTGCTCTTTTTGGAATTTCAATGGCTTTACCTCGAGCTCATTTTTCAATATTTGCCGAATGGACTATTGCGATATGCTCAGCTCACGAGCCATTTTTCGACTACTGCGACGCGGGTTTCGATCAAGTTGCTTCTTTACTTTCAGCGAACCATTTCTGCTGATGTTACTGTTTTCTTCCGTCCACTTTCTTGACGTCGGGCTTTTACGCTGCCAGTATCACGATAACGAGTGATGCTACGTGACACAAAAGATTTATTCACATTTAAATGCTGGAGTGCTCTAACGAAAGCCACTTGTGGTTTTACAGCTCAATATACAAAAATCACACTATCACGCTTGATATATATTGTTCCTAGGATGAATGAAGCAGCTATCGACTTTCGTGTACCTGCGCATCCTTAAACCAAACCACAAATCCATGAATAGAAGAACTTATAAAGTCTGTCCATGTATTTTTGTAAACAAGTACAGGTCGCATTTATTGCCCGATCTAGCTGAAATTTAGCAAAAATCATTTCTTAGGCCCAAGGACGAACCCCATTGAAATTGGAGATAATCGGTCAAAATTTATATATAGCTCCCATGCCTTTTTTGTGCACCAAATGTGTAATATTAGCCCAAATGTTATGGAATTTGGCACTTGCGACAAAATTAGGCCTGAAAATAAGTATGCCAAATTTGATCGAAATCGGTTCAGATATAGCTGTAGCTCCCATATGTATTGTTCATCGGATTTGTTTTCTTGCCTTCCTCAGCCGTAATATGCACTCTATAACAACAATATTTGGGGAAATATATCAAATACGGCTCAGAAATATCTTTGCCAAATTTTATCGAGATCGGTTCAGATTTGGATATAGCTTCCATATATAACTTGGTCCGAATTGCTTTTTATTGTGCATCAAGCGTGTAATATTAGCCCAAATGGGATGGAATTTGACACTTGCGACCAAATTGAGTATAGAAGCTTGTATGCCAAATTTAATGAAGATCCGTTCAGATTTGGATATAGCTCCCATGTATAACTTCATCCGATTTGCTTCTTATTGTGCATCAAACGTGTAATATTAGCCCAAATAGGATGGAATTTGGTACTTACGACCGAATTGAGTGTAGAAGCTAGTATGCCAAATTTAGTGAAGATCGGTTCAGAGTTGGATAAAGCTTTCATATATATCTTTATCCGATTTCAAGTTAATTGCGCATCAAATGGACAATACATGCCCGAATTGAAAAGATACAAATGCTTCGGCATATTTAGTCCTTTGTACTTCAAATTATAATTATAATCATAGCTTGTATGATTTAATTGTTATGTGAAGCTCTACTAAATAGGCAAAGTGGTGTAGGGTATCATAAAGTCGGCTCCGCCCGACTTTAAGACTTTCTTTACTGGTTATCTCATACATTTTTTTTTTCTAATACGCTCTCGCTACTTTTCGTTTCAGCTTGGGAAGAAATTGCCAATAGCAAAGTTACAAAAGTCTACGATGGACAATAAACGATAATACAACAACAACAACATGTTATAACTGATAACCATCCCTTATACAACCTGAATGGACAACACAAAACAAGAAAGTATTTCAGTGTGATGTTGGATGGATGGATCCTCTGACTAACGAAACCAAACGCATGCCTACCAGCATAGCTAAAACAACAAAACATTTAATACGAATTTTATATGAATGAATTAGGCCATCAGTAACAACAACTACTAACACACTACAAGAGACCACCACGGGTCTGGTCTTGAAAAAGAAATCCGCATAATTAAAAAAAGTAGAGTAAAGCGCACGGGCAGCAGCAGAATCTGCAGAGCACAGGAACAAAAAAAGTAAAACAACCACAACAACAAGAAAATCACACGGAACGAACATAAGAAATACTAAACAAATCTAAACATAACAAAATGCTAGCGTATGTATAATTTAAATTAACAATATTAGAATTAAAAAAAAAAAAAATAAAATTAATAAAACAAAACAGAATTAATAAAATTAAATTATAATTAAAAAAAACAAAGAGCTACACTAAATCATAATATATAAAAAAAAAACAACAAAATACTAAAACTAAGTAAATGATGAAAAAAGATAATAAGAAGCTAAAACAAACAACAAACAAACAAACTACCCAGCAAGAATTAGTTATAAAATAATGTATTTATGTTCATTATTATTATCATTATTATTATTACTTTTTGTTTTTTTTTTTTCCTCTTTTCTTTTGATTTTTAATGCTTTATTTTTTCTTTTTTTTTATTTAATAAAAACGCATCTTTAGTTCTTTTTTCCTACCTCCTCCCCCCCTCCCCATCATTATTTTAAATGTTACTACAAAACGAATTCACTGAATTAAATTAAATTTAAAGAAAAGAAAATCCCAAATTATAAAACAAATTACTACTTTGAGCCATTTTTTTACAAATGTATATTTAAAAAAACAAAAACAAAAAACAAAAGTATGAACCCAGGAATTAGAATGTATTTTAAATAAATAAAACAACAAACAAATTATATAGGCTTTAAATTCAATATACCAGCAGTATTTATTCATGTAATGTTGTTGTGATCATTTGGAAATGATCATCGATTATATTATTGGTTTTCAAAGTGCCTATAATTCAGGGGTCAAATTCTCGCGAACAAATTTGCTTTCGTATATGCCCATTTTAAATTCATGAACATTTTTTTGGAGGCCAACGGGGGGATAATAGTCGCTCGTACGATATTGAAAAATTTCGATCGAGATGCCCTTCTTACATTGACGAAATTGAAAATGTCGATATAAACAACTGGAGAATCTTACTCTCACATACGATATCTAGTCGTTCTCAAAAAATGTTGAATTTTATTTGTACGGATTTCTAGCTATGTTATACACTACAGGACTTCAACAGTGAAAGGTGAATGAGTCCAAAGAATATTGGATTGTTTTGGGGAACAAAACATTGGCAATTTTTAGGGTGTGATTAAATATTGAGATAATTTTTTTTATTTCTGATTGTTCGTCCCGTACTGGCCGTAATTTTCAAATGTATAAAAGTTATCTATACATAAACGACTTCCTGCATGTCTACTATACATTTCATAGCTGAGCAAAAAATATGCCTGGACTTATAGCATACGCAGCCCCCTGTATCTTCTTCAATCTTTGATCCCAAATCATAAGTAAGCCTGAGGAGTGAATAGATCCTGAAGTACCTTTTATGTAGCAGGTCCCCACATTACTGAAAAAAACGAGAAAGCGACGATTTAGCAAAAGTAGCACGCCACAGAACCACCACACAACCAAATTTTAAAGCATCAAAACTAATTTGGCTAGATATTTTCTTGTCAGAACTTTTTCGCTGTTGAATATGTAATGAACGTTGCCAAGACTGCATAATGTGTAAGGATGATGAAGAGATAACAACGATTGGACATTTATTATCGCAAATGTCCCTCGTTGGCACGCTGAAGACTACGAATTATAGGCGACCACTCCATTTCCAGATTTTCAACAATATTATATTAAACGTGCTAAAATCAAACCAAGATGCAGCGGGTTCAGCATTATTTTCAATCGATGTTTGAAGTTTCAAATGTTTGTATTTTTAATAGAAAAAAAAAAAACCAAAAAAAAAAAATTAACATTTTAATTCAATATTTTGAATATATTCAGAGGAGAAAACCTCAAGCCCGGTCAACGGCCGCCTACTTACAAAAATTATGAAATTTAGGTGCAAGGACATACCCAAAGGAGAAAATCTCAATAATTTCGCACACCCAATCGTTTTAAAGCACACCCATTATTATGGGGATTATGTCCGCAACTTTCTGGGGATTGTGACCGAACCCCATAATGGAATGGGGATTATGTCCAAGAAAACAATAAAACTGCAATGGGGATTATGACCGCGTGGGGGTTTTGAATTTCTCATTTTAAATAAAGTGTAAATGGCCAAAGATTAGGTGATGTCACAAACCTGGCAATATGACCCACGATTGTACATATATGACGCAAAACCTTACGAATTTTGCATTGAGTCAGGGTTAGGGTGAGAATAAAAATCTATAGGGCTTGAAATGGACCAACAAGATATTTTCCAGATTTAGTAATCTGTCAGGTCATAACTATATATCCAATAGGCGCCTAATTTAAACACAATAATTTTCTCCATTTCAACTTGTTTATTGTCAAAATCTGAAGAAGCTAAAAAATTCCGATGTGATTCCGATTTTGTGACATGCCTATAGTTTCGAAAAACAAAATGTTAAAAATAGGGAACGGGAAAAATCCCCTTTGAGTATTTATTCATGATTGCCCTAATCTTCAAAAGCCTCATTCTCTTTGAACAAAATTCTCCAAAAGTCATGCGACACTTTTAGTTTCCAGTGTCTATTTCGTTTGTAATAAGAAAAGGTATTCGGTTTGGATCATTTAATTGGAACACAGAATGTTTGATGCAAGTATTAAATACATTTTTTATTGCGACATCGTTCAGACTCTTAAAAGGTAAATGCGAGTTGTGGATCTAATAGAACTGGAGGAAAAATATACCATTTCATTAAAAAGGTTCTGAAATATCGCACAAAGTGTTTATTGATGACCTCTACAAGGCTTTTTGTTAAAAGCTGTCTTTCGTTAAACGATACCCTTTTGAATGTATTTGTTGTTAAGAGAAGATCTCTAGTCTTGCATGTCTCAAAAAGTCTTCCTATCTGAAGTCCTAATAAAGGCCTATCATTTGAAGAAGAGAGAAAAAAGAAGGTTTTTTTCTGTAGAAGATATCTCTTAGCTATAGAAGACATACAGATCTGGAAGAAAAGTTCGTAAAAGAATTTCAATAAAAGGCTAAGATTAGAAGAAGACCTCTAAAAGCATTTATCCCAAGGGCTGTCTTTCGTTAAAAGTGACCCTCCCGAATGTTTTTTGTTAACCTAGACCTAGATTATATTTGCTTATGGGACCTTCAAAGTATGGAAGGCCTTACAGGGTGAGATGAAAAAAACTACAACAAAGTCAAACACCATAATTTTACATTTTCTTAATTTTATTAAATGAAGCAAAAAAATGTCGGAAATAGTATCAAATTTTAAAATAAGTTTACATTTGTTCGAATTGGTCACCTTTGGCACGAATTATGGCCTTTAAAAACGGCCAATTAAACCGTCACACGCTGCCCGAATGTTGCTCTGCGGTATTTTGGCCCATTTGGCCCGGCGAAGCGCTTGCTTGAGGTGATCGACACTTTGGTATTTTTTAGAGCCAACCTTGATCCACACACAATACTCCAACGGATTGGTATCTGGAGATTTGGTGCGCTGGAAATGAGGCGAGGAACCTCATTTTGTAACCATTCTTGGGTCTTAAGACTGAATTTTATTTCTTGCTTTTATATTTTGTGATTCAAAGTAGCGACAGCGTTTGCTGACGCTGCATCGAATTATTGTCTGGGAATGTGGATACGAAAACAAAAGTTTTAAATATCATTTGGAACTTTTGTGTTATGCTTAATTCAACAAAAATAAGTGGCAATGGCCGGGACGTAACTCGCGTGCTGAGTCCCCTTGGAATGCCCAAGGCCGAAATAATTACCTGCCTAAATCTTTAATACACTCGCCAGAATATTTTCGCGATAATATTGGGCATTTATTTGATGCCACGGTCGATTAATACGAGCGAGCGATACGAGAGCGACCATCGGCTGTTATGGCGGCCCACGTCATCACCATGGCCAGCGCTTGAGTTCTTGTGGCCGGCCAACCGATGGTGCACATTTTCAGCCGTCCTGATCTCTTTGGCAAGTAAACCCGATAATTTTGTTTGTTTACAAACTGCTGGACAACGAATGTTTCTCATCGGAGAAAACCAAATTCGGCAGTTCAGTCCATTTTCTTTCTGTTGCGGTGTAAGTTCTTGCATATTTTGGAATTTCAATGGCTTTAAGCCGAGCTTATTTTTCAATTTTTCCAAATGGAATATTGCGATATGTTCAGCTCACGAGCCATTTTTCGGTCACTGCAATGCGGGTTTCGATCAAGTCGCTTCTTTTTTTTGAACCATTTCTGCTGATTTTGCTGTTTTCTTCCGTACGGTAACCAGCGATGGTACGTGACACAAAAGATTTATACACATTTAAATGCTGGAGTGCTCTAACGATAGCCTCTTGTGGTTTCCAGCTAAAAGTATAGAGAAATCACACTATCACGCTTGAATTCCATCACGAATAACTTTTTTTCTGGAAAATTCTGACAAAAATGCTTTTGTACGCTTGTTAACAATATAATGAGCTATCACTGGAATAATTTTAAAAGCTTTCGGACGAATGGCTTAGAAATGACAGCAGCCTGAAATTGGTTGCAGTTTTTCCATCTCACCTTGTATTTGGAACGGAGAATAGTTTATGGCCATTTCTTGCAGTCCTAATGCCATTGTTCTTAAATCCGGGATAGGAAGATCTTTGAAATGGAAGATAAAAAGAATGGGTTGATGGAAACGTGCTTGCATTGCTGAAGAATGCTGGAGAATATCTATGGTTTAAAACAGTGTTTTTTATTTATATATATCTCGAAGATTTTTCAAACACCATGAAATCCAAAATTACTTTGAATTGATTATTATTTTGAATATTCTTTAATTTTTATGTTTTTTTTTTTTTGTTAATAATTTTTCTTTCTTTTGTTTGCCCTGCCTAAAATTTATGACTAATTTCTGCAATTTTTGTATATTTTTATGTAATTTGTTGGTCCGTAAAAAGGCTGTGTGTATTCTTTATTCAAAAATATAAATAAATAACAAAAAAAAAAATTAAAAAAAGTGTCATCTTCATACAAATTTTGTTAATGTGATTTGTGTTGCAAGCTCCCGATAACGTTTTGAAATGCTCTTCTTAAAAAAAAGAAAAAAAAAAAAAAACAATTCTCTGTGTATGTGGTTGCATAATTGTATTTTGTAATTTTCATTTAAAATAATTACTAAAAAAATAAATAAGTAAAAGGAGTTACGAATTATGTTGTATTATTACAATCATTATTTTTTTAGGTTATATCTTTCTGTTTAATTTAATTTCTATTTGTTTAATTTGTTGTTGTTTTTTGTTTATTGCTTTAATTTTATCATATATATACATAGAGGTTAGCTAATCTTAAGCAAAGAATAGTATATAACATTTTTTCTTCTCTATTATAAATATATTTTATATTTTTTTGGAAAATAGTTATAAACAAAAGAATAGATGAAATGTAATGAGAATATATTAACTCCTGGCTTATATTAATATTATAATATATATACATAATTAAAAATAATAATAAAACTTAACTAAAATATAAATATAAATAGTCAACATAATTAAAAAAATATATTGATAAAAAATAAATAAATAACCCTACAACAACTACAGACAAAAAATCAAATAAGGCAAGAAGCGTAAATTAAAAAGAAAAAACAAAAAAAACACAAATTAAAAAAAAAAGTTTCTTAACAACAGAATCTATAAATATATACATAAATATAATCTGCAGTAATAAAGTTAAATATTAGTCAGTTATTAATTAATAATTATTATAATAATAAAAAGAAAAAATAAAAAATAACATATTTTTTAAATCTAAAAAGAAAAAGGTCCTATATTATTATTAATAAAATTAATAGTCATATATGTAGATATATTTATATATATGTGTAACAATCAAAACAAAAAAATGAAACGTTGGAAACAAAATTTCATATATATATACATATAAATATTAATTATATTAGTATATGTAATCTTTTATAAGCAAACAAACAAAAAATTCATAAAATACAAAAAGAACATTGCTAATTTTTTTTTTTTGACTTTTGCTTATAACAATTTCAAATAATATTAATAATATTATTAATTATTAAACAACAAAAAAATATAATACATAAATACACACAGGAAAAAATTAATATGCCCGCTCATCATTATTATACAAAGGAATTATTAGATGTGTCTGGTTACGTTTAAAATTTGTAACAATTGTTACAAATTGTTACTGGAAGTCGTCGTGTTAAACCAAAAGTTCTGCAAAAGATTGCGGTCGGAGCTTGGTAGAAGAATACAGGTAGATGCATCATCGCTTAGGAACACTACTATGTTAAAAATGTTAAATGTCTTCAAATATAAGTGGATTTTATATGTTTTTCTTATACGACGTCATTGGGAGGTATTTATAACATGCATTTTTCAACAATTTTTACAAATTAATAATTTTCATTCAACATTTTCAATCCAGCAGCTGTGTCGATGCGTCTATCTACATTCTTCTACCATGGGTCGGAGAGAGAAATTTTGAGGAGTTTGCAAATTCTTGCTGGACAAATTTCTTCTCTTGCATTCACTTGCAACTCTTCTTCTTCTCATTCTCGACATTCACTATTTATTTTTCACATTTCCTTACAAAAGAGAATAAAACTACGTTACTCTCTCTCAGAAAGATGTTGCAAAGACAATTCCTGCAGGAAAATTAACCAGACACACCTATAGTTTATATTATTTGTGTTTTCTTTTCAACAGTTCCTAAAAAAAAAGAATTGATGTTCTATTTTGTTTTAACCCTCAATTATCCCCCAACAAGTAATTGCCATGCTTCTTTTTTAATAGTTCTTTATGTAATTGATAATAAACTAGTCTAATAAGACTGAAACACTTATTGGTAATGTTGAAACAAAATTTGAGAGTATTTAATTTGTTTTTTTTTTTAGCGTATATGAATGGTACAATTCACAGTGGTAGATGTGATTTTTGTTCAATCGCCCCATAATTTAATCAAAAATTTTGATTAGGCATAGTCAGGGCCTATATATGGTCGGCCAGGAAGCGAATTGGTATAAAATCCAGCTCTTCTATAAAGTTTAAGTCAAATTTGTTTCGCCCTGACATGTAATAATCACGGCAAATTTGTTTATTGTCAAAAAAAAAAAGCCAAAGGAAAATAAGTTAGAATGTTGAACTTTTGTGTGGGAAGGAGCCAAAAGGAGCTGGACGATAAATTCCATATTCACAAAATTGTTGAAGAACCATTGGTTTGTATTTGTTATGAGAGATAACTATTGAGAGATTGAATAGAGAAGGGCGATGTCGTCCATTTTCACACCTTACCTAGCAGATTGATGATTCTCTTCTTTGAAATTTCATCTTTTGTGGGGTAGTTTCCTTAAGGACTGACCCTTAACTTAAGTTACTTCATCAATATCTTCCAGTGGAAGGTCCATTTGAGGTAAATCTATAGGCAGCAGTCTAAATCACTTACCAGATTTTACCACATGACCAACGTTGGAAGTGTTGAGTGCATACAGAAGACGTTGGTTTAAACTCTACCTGGCAAACATTACTCCATTCTGCCCTCGACACTTCATCCTTTGGAAACCGAAAAAAATCACCCTTTCCTGGAAACATCTTTCGTTCTGCATATTTTACAAATTCTCATTTTTAAGTAAAACCCATACAATTTACCTTTTCAGGTATTATTTATTTAAATTTCCTTTCAAAATCTTATGATTTTATTATTTCTAAATTTTCTTGAGATGACCGTTGCAAATTTGTTTTTATAGAGCAAATTCAGAATGTATTTTGACAGAAAACTTGTTGTCAGATGGTCTTCCTGGCCGACCTTATATAGGCCTTGGGCATAGTCTTTATATAATGGTAGCCTCCGATTAAAATAAAAACTAAACATTTTAGAAACATTATTAATTTAAATGCCTGGAAATTTGACATTTGATATTCTTAATGTCTTTGCCATTAAAGTGGCTTTACCGCCTCACGACATATTCACCGGAATTGTTTCAAATTTGGTATTTGATGTTCGTAATGGATGCTACAGCCTATGACATGTCTTCGTATAGCCCCCATATAAATGTCGATATTCGGTATTTTCATAATTTTAGCGACATTATTTACCGAAATTATTCAAAATTTGTATTTGAAATTCGTAACAGGTATTACAGCCTACGACAAAATTTTTGTATGCATGACCAAGTCTTCGTAAGGCCCCCTATAAAGCTACCTCCTGATATTCGGTATTTTGATGATTTTAGCTACATTATTACCCGGAATCGTTTCAAATTTCGTACTGGAAGATCCTAAAATGGGCACTACAGCCTATGACAAAAAATTTCGTATGTAGATCCACGTATTCGTATAGTCCCCATATAACGATTTTCATTTAAGTGATAGTTTCGGAATATTTTTTTAAATTATTCAATTTTTCGAAATAGTGGAGGGTGTTAAAAGATGGCTTTTTTACTTATTCATCCTCACATAGTCTGCATAGCCTACTGCCAGGCGATCTTGAAGTTAGATATCTAATACTGCAGTGACCAGTTAATATGTCTACCGTGATTCTTACATCAGACCTATTGATTTATATATGGGAGCAGGATTTTTTCTCTGCTGATATGTCGCCTAGATGGCCCTGAATACCTTGCAAGCTAGTACCAGCTTCTTCTAAACTTTTTGAAGAGGCTGATAATAGCTTTCAGATAGTCGGTCATTACTGGTAACCACCTTGAGATAGTTCCTCAACAATTTCATGCCCC